>NC_141163.1:25536601-25894101 GCF_053477565.2 Lygodium microphyllum | reverse complement strand
TGGGCTTATAGGCAATCTCCAACCTCTTCTTTAAGGTTTCAATGGCCTCCTCCTCTCCTAGATGTGTGACATCTAAAATGGTACTGAGGAAGGCACATTGTTGGGCTTCCATGCTTATCTCTATGGCCTCTACCCCCTTACTCTATGCCAACACTATTGCATTCAGCATGGGCTAGATGACCTGCTAGTTCTCTCACTCTTCCCTTGTTTTTGGCGACCCATTCTTTTGGTTTTCACTTCATTTTCCTCTAGGCTTTCATTCTACCTTTAGTGTTAAGGCCACCATCCTCGGCTCTAGCTCTTTCAAACTCTGAATTGCTTCTTCTTTCTCCTTCACCATGTGCTCAATCTCCCTCTCTAGCCTTCCCCACTCTTCCAACTCCCTTAGTAACTTGTACTCCATTTTCTCCATGTCTCTTCAATGCTCTTCCTCTCTCTGAGCTTTTTCTGCATTCATTGTCTCGAGTTCATCCATTGACTTTTCTATCCTCTTCAACTACTCTCTCAACTCTTCACGTTGCACAAGGATCATCTTGTACTCCCTTTGCAACCCTATAAGTTCTTGTCATTCTTCTTCAAGTCTTCCTTTGCCAATTATCTTCTTCTTTATCCTTTGCCTTAAGCTCTTCCTTTAGATTTCTTTTTAGTATCTTACTACCTGGCGAGTCCTTTCCAACTAGAAAGCTGCTAATGCCTCTCTTTTGACTTTGAATAATTTAGCTACTGTTGTCTTCTTCTCTGCCTTTTCCCTATCTAGTTGTGCAAGAAGCTCTTTGACATACTTGTCATTGTAGCCCATGGATGGCGGTGCTATAGGTATGGTCATTATCGATGCCTCTATTGTTTGCTTTTTGGGGTCTTGCATAGATTCAACATCTACACTTATCGGTATCTTTGCTCCAATCATCAAGGCTCCCCCACTCGAATCTAGGGTTATTTCTTGCACCTTATTCACTAGGTATTGCACCCAAGCCATGAGGTTACTCGCATCCACTGTGCTTGTGACATCTTGGGTGGTTGTGGGGGTTATAGGTTGGGGCACTAGAGTAGGCAGGATTGGATATAATGGGCCCTTGCCTTTGCGTTCTGCCATCGGTGGTGGTTCCATTTCTAGTACTTTGGTGCTAGTGCTTGGGCCTTCTTCCCTTCATGGGCTCATAGCAGCTAAATCCTCCTCCTTGGAAGGTTGCTCCACTGACATACGGATGGCTTGAGCCAAGTCTTCTTCTTCTTCCTTCCTCTGTAACTCTTTTGCCTCTACTTCTACTTTCTTCCTCTCTTCTTCAAACATCCTTGACTCCTCTTACACTCTTTGCAGCTTGGCCTTTCCTTGGTTATTCTCTCCTTGGCTTCTTGCCACTGCTTTTGAGGATTTGTCTTCTTTGGCCTCCTAGGCCCTCCTTGGCCAGATGGTATCTCTGGTTCTCTGCCCTTGCTCACCATCCTTTCACTCAATTGCTCTTGCTCCTGGGGTGGTGACCTTTCAGGTGTCTCCCCCACTTCCTCTTTCCCTTTCGCCTCTCCCAAAGCTTCTTGGATTATGGTGGTCATCAGCACCCCACCAAACCCTATACTGGATGCTTTTGATGATGACTTCTTCCTTGCTATCCTTGCTATGGAAGCTAGAGACTACCTTCTCGCTAGTCTTGTTCCCATGGATAGTGTCTTTGTTAAAGCTTTAATGGTTTTTTGCATGTAGCCATTCTAATTCACTTCATCCAAGGACTTGGTTGCAAGGTTCTCTAGTAGGGGCACTCCAATTTTGCTTATTAGGGCATTGTATCTTTGACTAGAGAATAGTGTGTGGATCATCTTCACTTGCAACCTAACTTCAAGATTTGGAATATTAGCCAGGCTAATTCCATCATTAGTGTGGACTAGGGATTTTTCCATTCTAGCATGCCATAGACTTCCCTCTTAGGTCATCTCTTAACCTTATTGACTAGGTCCAATGCTTTTTCCACCACTTCTAGGCTCAATTTCACCTCAAACTTGTGGGGTTCTTCTCCTTGTCACACTGTTACCATGCCGCGGTTCCTATTAATGTCAAAGATCCACAAGAAATTTGCGCACTTGTAGTCAAGAGCTTATCTTGACATTCTCCACGTACTTTCCTAGGTTGCGCTAGTTGACAAGCCGCTTCACGGCCGGTTCTTCCATGACCATGACGTCCAAGTTCATGATGTTCCTAAACTTGAATCGGTTGAAGGCCCTTATCTCATCCATTAGACCTTCTTCCTCTATGAATGGAAGCTTGCCTTGCCATCGCAGGTTCCTGTCAGAATACCACAACTTACCATTAGTTTTCTTGAGGTAACTCTTGCAAAACAATAAGCACATAATGAATGTAAGCTATGGAAAGGCAAAGTGCTTAAGTATAGAATAAAGACTTTGAATTCAAGAAATATGCACAATCCAAAATGATAATTTTCCTCAATCGTAAGTTGGCTTTTATTCCTTTAATTGGTTGAGGTTTGAGACATGTTTTTTGAGACATGTCTTACTTGCCACCTTACCCCCTCCCCCTATGAATGATATCAATCCTTCTTAGGATTGGAGAACGAAGGGTTAAGGGCATTAAGTGCAAGCTTGTGATGCTTTACTTTTGCATTAGCCAGGCATAGAAATGTGGGTTATATTCCAAATGAGCATGACAGTCCATGTCGTGAGGTCTAATACCTACATGCATAATGTGTTGAGAAATAAGGCAAAAAGCCTAAGATTTATCCATGGTTGTATTAAGTGTGTGAGAGAGACTTGTAAAAGAATATTGAAGAGAAGAATAATGAAGAAGAGGAGACCATGTAGCTCTTGACTTCTACTTGCTCCATCCTAGTCTCCCTCTACTTGAAGTTGGTAAAAAACCTAAGCTTTATCCATGGTTGTATTAAGTGTGTGAGAGAGACTTGTAAAAGAAGATTGAAGGAGAAGATAATAAGATAAGAATAATGAAGAAGAGGAGAGAATGTAGCTCCTGACCTCACAACTGCTCCATCTTGGTCTCCCTCTACTTGAAGTTTTGTCAGTTGGTATCAAAGCATGTGGAACATCCTCAAGTGCTTGATTTGTATTCTAGAGCTTGGAGACTATGTGACGATATTCGACCTTGATGGTAGTTCTTAATGCTTGGCTAACCAAGCTAGGCTTAGCTTTCTATGTACCGACACCAACAATAGGTATTTTGCAACCATTATTGAGAGGGAAGCTACGACAATCGCATGAGGCACTGCCATTATTGTTGTCCTTGATAGAGGAAGGCATGGTTTCTCTCTCTCTCTCTCTCTCTCTCTCTCTCTCTCTCTCTCTCTCTCTCTCTCTCTCTGTGTCTCTGTGCTACGTGGTTGGGACAAAAATTTTTTTTTGGACCAAGTGCACTAATGAAAGTAAGAACAATATAATAATACAAGCATAAAATATGTACCACATGACATTGAAGGTGGATTGTGAAAGATGCATATATGCCAGTCATTCGGCTTTGTGATAATTAGCTGCACTCTTTCGCCCAATTCTGCCAAGTGCATTTCGCAATGCCAATGCTTGGGTTTTTGTAATCTCCAGCTATGGCATCTCCTTGAAAATCACTCATATTTCTCCCTCTTAAAATGATTGAAAGAATGATATGAAACATAGGATTGCTGCTAATCTTCCCCTTAATTGATTGAAGAGATGATTGGAAATCAGAGAGCAATGCAGCGGTTAAGTGTATGAGGAATCAAGATCAGATTAAGGCTATATTAGAGATCAATGGTGTGGGCAAGTTGTTGCATATAACAAGGGTTAAAACTAGATTAGATATTGCCTCATCAACTGCCTAAGTAAGCATCATTAACAGTGCGGCTCTTGGGAGGACTGAGGTTATATTAACACTCTACCTTAATGCTAAATTGACTGTACCAGTCGAGGAGGAGGCCAAAGACACTAGGTGAGATGAACTTCTTGTGGGAGTATGCAAGTGGTGGATGGCCACATGACAAGAACTTGACTTTACAAACCGTGTGTCTTTACTGTTCATGGAGTTTTGGTAGCATAATGACACCTCATTTTGAATGTATGAAAGTTGAACTATGAGTACTGCAGCATCCTATATGAGTAAAGCAAGGAGCTGACCTAGCTGTTTTGGAGGCTTAGAAGGCTGGTTTTATGCCATTTTTGGGTGTCATTTTGGAGAAAAAAAATGAGAAATTCCAAAAAAAAATTGTAGCTTCAACTTGACTGGGACTTTATTCTAGCACAAAAAAACTATAGAAAAATAGCAAGGAAATTGGTCAATTTTAAGCCTGTATTTTGATGCTTTGGGTCATATGAACATTGTTTGAGCTCTGTTTTGATGGTTACTGCTAGACTGTCAATGTATGGTGTATGGGCATCATGTATGAATGTATATGACAACATTTGAGATTATGTATAGCAGCCATTGTCTTAAAAAGGAATTTACATGAATTTTTGGGCTATTTCGGTGCTTTTGTTTTGGGTCTCAAGTTGACCATTTAAGGTAGTGGATTGGTTCATGTTGCTGAATGCTTGATTGGGACATCACATATTGCTATTTTTTTTGAAATTGCAGCCATCAAAATGCCAGTCACAACTCAATTTACTCAGATTGTTGGAGATAAACTGATTAAGGACAACTACAGTTTTTGGTCATACATGATGGGAAACTTTTTGATGTGTGGGGAGAGGTCTTTGGGACCTCATTACAGGTGATGATGCATGTCCAGAGCTTCTTGAGGAGCCCACATAAGAGCAAAAGAAGGCATACAAGGATTGGACTGGAAAGAATAGGAAAGTTTTGCATTGGATCTCTATATGCATATTAGAGACTTTGATTCCTCATATCAAGAAGGAAAACACTTGTAAAAAGGCATGGGAGATGATTGAAATAATGTATGGGACATGTACAAAGGCAAGGAAGATATAACTTAAGCAAAGATTGCATGGAGCATGGAGAGGAAATCGCACTATCAGTGACTATGTTGCATAGATCAAACAGGTTGTAGAAGATCTTGCATCTATAAATGCACTAGTGGATGATGATGACTTGGTTCCAATCACACTCAATGGACTTGGCCCAAGGTATAAATCTTTGGATGCCTCTATTTCAGTTAGAGGAGGCTCTATGCGAAAATTTGAAGAATTGATTGCTTTGCTACTTACAAAAGAAATAAAGTTGGGTTTGAATGCATTTAGTAGCAACAAGAATACAAGTGGAGATGTGTCTTTTATCATCAGAGAGGGTGTGGTAGCCCATATAGAGTTTGAGACTCATCTTATGGCCGTGGAGGTGATAGCTTTGCACGTGGTCGAGGTATCTTTGGTCGTGGTGGTTTCATTACTAGAGGCAGGGGGAGAGCTTACTCTAGAGGTAGAGGATGATCTACTCCTCCACATAAAGATGATGCATGTAATTATTGTGGGAAATTTGGACATTTTGAAAGGGAATGTTATCACAAGAAAAATGCTATGCCTAGGGGTTGAGGAAGGACTCAATATAACTATTATCTAGTTGGCTATGGAGGTGCAGGTTATGGACCTAGAGGTGGCTCTGCTAGAGGCCATTTATTTGCCATGGAACATGTATTAGAAAGCATGACACACCCTCCTAGTGAGGATGATTGGTTTTGGACTCAGGGGCTACAAATCACATGACTCATCATGTTGAGTGGTTTGACAAAAAAAAAAGCAAGAATGAAGAATATGTGTGTAATGTCCCCATTACCTAGTTTATTTTAATGTGTGTATACATTCCAAAGAAAATTGATTTATGCTTCACATTAAAAAAATAGCTCTAAGTATGAAATTGACTCTTATTATGAATATAATAATTATTATTAATGAGGTATTATATGCCAGTTCATGGAAGAAATACTTGGGAGTCCCTCCCAAGATTAGCTTATTAAAACTATGTTTATAGCACAAAAAAACAAAAAAAGAACTAGCCTAGTGGATAGTCACTTGGCAGTTAAGTGCACTTGGGTGACAACACTGCCGGAATGGGTGACCTCTCCAGAAGTTTTTCCTACAAGCTAGTGGGAGCTTCTTGCATGTAGCAAATGATGCCAATGAAGTCTTCGTAGCCTGTTGCCAAGTATGCCAAGGCCAAGATGCTAAGGTCTATGCCTTGGTTGCCGCCTTAGTCATAAGCCTTGGAGTGATGGCCGCCTGATGACGCGCCATGTGGTGCTCACCCATATATTCGTAAATTTTTATCTTCGCACTACAAAAATGGAGCTCCCTCTCTGACATCATCAAAAGCGCTAAAAGAAAGTGTTCTCTCTTTGTAATCGATGCTGTCATAAAAAAACGCTAAAAAGCAAGCATCCTCTCTTTACACCCCCCCTACAAAACTATAAATTGAGGGCTTGGGGATGACTAGGAAGAGGGATAAGAGCAATCTTGATGAGGATGAGACGCTGATCAAGGAGGAGACTCTATTCCATGAGACAAAGAGATATCATTTCATTCAACCCAAGGAAGGGAATATGCTGAAGGTCTCTCATCCTCTTCTACTCTAATTCGAGAAGAATAGAAATTGAAGAACTTTATCCTATTCTATCAATCCATCTAGAAGTCATACCTCTACTCTCATCCCTATTCTATCTACTAGAGAGAGAGAAGTATTGCTCTCCACGAGGCAAGAAGAACCATATATGAGGCCTACATCATTGAATCATCCTGCAATATCCATCATCATCATCGAGAGTCTTACACCCTTGCCAACTTGTATTACTACCCTTCTTCTTCTATGAATCATATTTCTATCATGGCCCCGAAGAAAAAGAATTCAAGAGCAGAAATTGCAAATGACCCTACTAACGTGGAAGCAATAGTTGGAGTTGTGAGTGCACAGGAGTCACTAAGGGAGTCATGGGCATGGATAACAACCCTTTACCAATTGCAATACCATATGTTTTTCTAAAAAAATTTATTCAAATTCAATAGAAATAAGATAAGTCTCTTGAGAAATACTACGATCTTAGAGTATTCACTTGGTAAATTATGAACATCTTATAGGCTAGACTATTAGGGGAACTATGAAAACCTAGAACTTAAGAGAAATCACGAGGAATTTTAATGTTAACCCCATAGAAAATAAGACTAGTGAATTCAAGATGAATTTACTAAGAACAAAACCCTGAAGAATCTAGCCAAGGATATAGTTTTAATCTAGAAGCTCTGATATAAGATTAAAAAAAAAACAGAAACAACTCTAAGTTAAAGAAAATGACTTAAGGCCAATAAACTTGATTACAAGAATAAACCTTAAATTGAGAAGTTAGAGACCCCACAATCTAGATACCCTTAGTTAAATTCCAAGAGGAAGAGTTCATTATGTGAAATTCAAGTATCGATTGCTACCAGATTAATCATCACTTGAAAGTTGCATGATTGATTGAAGTCATAACCGCTTGAAGAAGACATCAATCTTGTTTGTGATTTTCTAGATTAGATCCTGATTGAGTTAAGCATTGAAACATATAAAAATTGAGGATCACTATACCTCCCCAAAGGATAGGTGCTGAATCCCCATACCAAGAGGGGATGTTTTTGCCATCATGGAAGCATGGACCGTTGGCTCCAATAGCAAGAGGTCTCCTAGTAGGGATCGTATTAAGGAGGAGGTGGATATGGTGCCAAGGGGGCTCTAGCTAGTAAATCCTTTACACACCTAGGAACTACTTGGTCCCCTATATGGCCCAAGTTCTACATAGGACACCTAAAAATGCTAGCTATAGGTGGATTTGATCCTGGTGACGTGCAGATACATCGGATGAGGCAGCACATGAAATTGTAAAATTTCTCTTGTATGGGCAGGATAACATACATTACAGAACATAATTAATGTATTTGTTTTACTTTGATTGTATGTCCGTGAGTAAATTACACAAACGAACAATTGTGCATGAAACGATTTTTTAAATTAATGAAATTGTTTTTATATGTTTCATGTAATGTGGTAGACAACTAAGAACTTCCATAGAGGGAATCAAGCGGATGGATTCTTGACGAATCCAATCCTATGGGAATCGAGTGGTAGGTAATTAGATAACTAAGAACTTCCATAGAGGGAAGCAGATGGATGGATTCTCGACGAATCCAATCCTATGACAGGGTGGTCTTGGTTAGTCGAGAGGTTTTTTAAAAAACAAATGCTATGAAGAAACTATAGGAAGGGCCGATTCACAGACTTACCTACGGTTTGGTCTTAAAACTTGAACTATAAATTATCATAGGGAAAAGGTATGGAAGCTTTCCAGAGCGCTGCGAGGGATTTCATAAGTCCTTAGTCTACTACTAGAAAAAAGAGTTGTACTCCATGAACCAAGGGTAATGGTAGTCATTCCTTCCAGATAAGAAGCCTCTTGAAGGACACATCTGGATGTGAGCTAGTTGTTGATATAGGTGACTATTAGGTCAATTAGTAACTTTTAGGTTGGTCCTTGATGGGTAACGATAGGGCACTTCCCTTACGAGGTAGACCTAGGGTTAACTAGCGGAAAAAATCCGATCATTCTGGTTAGAGTACGAATGGTGATGACTAGAAGGTAAACTCTAGGCAACTACTAAAACATTATCCGTCACGTAATCAAGGCGAGTACGTTACAATGTGGCTATTGAGGATGATATTTTGTATAAAATCACTCATATTGGTAGTGTGACAATTGTCACTAGAGATGGAGTTGAAAATAAGCTTGGGGATGTGCTTTATGTACCTACAATCAATAAGAACTTAGCATCAATTGGTCAAATGGTAGAGACCAAGGAATGTAGGAGAGATTCAATAGATATGGATGTTTCATTGAGGAATTTTGAAATGGAAGGCTTGACAAATTGATTGCAAAAGGAAAGAAGAAAGGTAGGTTATTTGCCTTGGATGCAGGTACTCCTGTCATTCAAAATTCTATGTATGTTGAAAGTGGGCATGGTCAAGATAAGGATGTTGAATTATGGCATAGAAGAATTGGTCATGTAAACCAGCAAAGATTGAAATAAATGCAAACTAAGTAGGTGGTTTGTGGTTTGCCCCATTTTGGTTATGCTAATTATGATCATGTATGTGAGACTTGTCAGTTTGGCAAGCAAGCTAGATTACCATTTCCAAAGAGGGGGAGAATCCGCAGTTATCCTTTGGAAATGGTGCATTTTGATATTTGGGGTCCATGTTAGAATGTCTCCTTGAGTGGGAGATGTAGGTTTTATATCACTTTTATTGATGAATTAGCAAAATGACTTGGGTGTATTTCATGCAGCATAAAAGTGAAGACTTTGAAAGTTTTTTGGAGTTTAAATCTATGGTTGAGAAATAATTTGGTTGTTACATAAAATGCTTGAGGTATGATAATGGAGGAGAGTACATGTCATATGAATTTTCATATTTTTTGAGAGATCATGGAATCAAAAGACAAGTGACATGTAGGTACACACCTCATCAGAATGGTGTGGTAGAAGGAAGAACCGTATCATTGCAGAGATTGCTAGGGATGATGAACCAAATGAATATGCCATTGACGTATTGGGCAGAGGTACTACATACTATAGTACATATCATGAATAGGATACCTACATCTTTGACTCATCATGTATCACTGTATGAGAAGAGGTATGGTAGGAAACCCACTATTGCCTATTTCAGGGTTTTTGGATGTGTTTGCTATGTTCACATTCTTGAGATGATTTAAGGGAGAAGATGGAGTCAAAGGCTATAAAATGCATCTTTCTTGGATACCCTCATGAGAAGAAGGGTTACAAATGCTATGATCCTATGACTAAGGAAGTTTACATTAGCAAGGATGTCAGATTCAGTGAGTATGAATCATGGTACAAGCCCAAGATTGCAGTGGACTTCGATTCTTATGAGAGTAGTGATGATGATGCTCATGAGAAGAAAATTTCAGCAAATGGTAAGCTTGGAAATAAACACTTACAATATATGTCTAGACCTTAGGAGAATGCAGAAAGCAATGGCAGCTATGGTCCATGGAGTGGCAGGTTGAGGAGTTCACAAAAGAGTGCAAAAATCGCAAAAAGCAAGAGGCCTATGGCTGAAAGTTCAGAGGATGAATCTATCAATGATGAGTATGGCAGTCCTCATGTAAAAACTTTGGGTACTAGAAGTGCAGGAAAATATGTGCCACCACACATAAGAGCAGTTGAGACTCCAAGTAGTGCACCTCAGTTGAAGAGATCAGAAAGGGTTAGATATCCTGTTGATAGATTGACATATAATGGGTTCATGAAGATGCATTATGCTTATATGGTTTCTCATGTATAGCATGTGTAACCTAATTGATTTGAGGAACTAGTGGAAAGCAAAGAATGGAGAAAAGCTATGGATGAGGAGATGGATGCATTGAAGAAAAATAAGACTTGGGATTTAGTGCAGTTACCTCATGGAAAGAAATCAATTGGTTGAGAATGGGTGTAAAAATTCAAGTGCAAATTGGATGGTTCTCTAGAAAGGTATAAAGCAAGGCTGGTTGCAAAGGGTTATGCACAAACATATGGATTGGATTATGAGGAGACATTCAGTCCAGTGGCAAAGATGACTACAGTGAGATCAATGATTGCTTTGGCTTCTTAATATGGCTAGAAATTGTATCAAATAAATGTGAAAATGCATTCTTGAATGGGAATTTAGAAGAGGAAGTGTACATGGATCAGCATGAAGGGTATGTGAATCCTAAATACCCACATTATGTATGCAAATTGAACAAGACATTGTATGGGCTGAAGCAAGCACCAAGAGCTTGGTGTGAGAGGATTAGTAGATTCTTGTGTAGCATGGGATTTCAGCAGAGTATGGCTGATTACTCACTCTATGTGAGACATACAGAGGGTGGTATGGTTGTGATTGTCATCTATCTTGATGAACTCATTATTACAGGTATAGTTGAGAGGGAGATTGTTGAAGTTAAGCATGGTATTTATAAGGAATTTGACATAAAGGAACTTGGTCTATTGAGATATTTTTTGGGCATTGAGGTCATTGATACACCTCATGGTATTTGGTTGGTACAAAGACAATATTCCTTTGGAGATGTTGGAGAAGTATGGCATGATAGGATGTAAGCCAGTGGATAGTCCCTTGGATCAAAACATCAAAATGATTGATGATGGGCAATATGTGGAAGATGTGACTATGTTTAGAAAGATGGTTGGTAGTCTTATCTATTTAACCATTACAAGGCTAGATTTGAGTTATGCTATTGGATTGATTAGCCAATTTATGAAAAGACATGCAAATCACATTTGAATGCAGTGAGGAGAGTTCTAAGCTATGTGAAGAAGACATTTGGATTTGGCTTATTCTATGAGAAGGGAATAAAGCCTACCTTGTTTGGGTATATTGATGCAGAGACTGGGTAGGTTATGCATTTTCATTTGGATCAGCCATGGTAAGTTGGAGCAACAAAAAGCAACCTATAGTTGCTTTATCAAGTACAAAAGCTGAGTATAAAAGTATTGCATTGGCAACATGTGAGCAGACATGGCTGAGATTGGTTTTATGTGACATGCGGATTGAAATCGATGGTGCAGTCATCATATATTGTGACAACATTAGCACCATTATGTTGGCAAAGAACCGAGTCTACCATGCTAAGACAAAACACATAGAAGTGCACTATCACTTCATTAGAGAGAATGTCATTAATGGAGAGGTTGACTTGGTCCATGTAAAAAAAAAAGACCAAGTTGCTTATATCTTTACCAAAGCATTAGGTAAATATAAGTTTGAGTATTTTAAGAGTGCACTTGGAGTATTACCTTTTGCAAGCTCATTCCGAGCTTGAGGGGGAGTGTTGAGAAATAAGGAAAAAAGCCTAAGATTTACCCATGGTTGTATTAAGTGTGTGAGAGAGACTTGTAAAAGAAGATTGAAGAGAAGATAAGAAGAAAAAAATAATCAAGAAGAGGAGAGCATGTAGCTCCTGACCTCTTCTTCCTCAATCCTGGTCTCCCTCTACTTGAAGTTTTATCATACAGTTAGGAAGCCACTAGAATTGATCATGTTGGCAATGTGTAGCTCTTCCTCGATAAGGATTCAATCTAAATAGGGGTGGGGCATGTTATGATCTTCTAAGGGTTGATTGCAAGTGATGGCCAATATTCTAAAGGAGGTAGGAGCCACATAATGGGTCATACTAAGAGGTTTTGATGACAGATCTCTACTCAGCATTGGTCATGATTGGGCAGCCCTCTTGTTTCCATTGAAGAGTGTACCATTTGTGTAGAAAGTAGTTAATGACGACCAGCTTTTTAAGTTCTTCTATCTCATGGTCTATGATAGAGACTTTGCTCTTGCTATAGGAGATGATTAGCGTTTGTTTATGAGCTTGATTACGAGAAATATCAATGGCGATCAATTCCTCAACTACCATGGGGACTTTAATGAACATAAACTCGAATTCTTCCCACGTACATGGGAAGAATTCTAGCTCATGGTCTATGATAGAGACTTTGCTCTTGCTATAGGAGATGATTAGCGTTTGTTTATGAGCTTGATTGCAAGAAATCTCAGTGGCGATCAATTCCTCAACTACCATGGGGATTTTAATGAACATAAACTCGAATTCTTCCCAGGTACATGGCATCATGCATACATCAATTTCTAAAGGCTTGTCTAGGAGGCCTAAGTCCCAACCATTCATAACTTTTAGCAAGCATTGTGAATGTAGCATCCAAGTATCTAATGCATGTGACCAAGTCATCCCCCATGTTCTCAGCTAGATTGGACGCCAACGTAAGAATTGATCTTAGCTCATAAGAGGGTTTAAGGCTTGCAGGAGGTCGGGTTTTGTCTAGAGGTTGGATAGCTCAATAAGTGGTGTCTTTCACTTTGATTGATCCTTAGGGTGCATGTTGAGATGGCAAGCTTAACACATGTGGACATGGATGATGGACCGCCTAGTTAGATGGGTCCACACGTCTACACTTAGCACGTCGGTGGCCATTATGACTCACACATGGCCACTGACTCATTACTTATTATATTCAGGTTGTTACACCTATTTATAGCTGGCATAGTTATAGCGCCAGTCGACTAGTGTAGTTGGTTATGCATTGTTTGACTTAGTAGGCCACTTTCCTTTATGTTGCATCTTATCTATACTTTGTGTACATTGTAAAGAGTGTGGAAGAAGAAGAAGAAATAGCAAGAAAACGTTTTGGCCTCCATCTCTCTTCTTGTCTCTTGAATGAGCTTCTCCTTGTGCATTCTGTGTGTGTTCGGCGCAGCATCTTGAGCAACTCCCCCCACCACACGATTCTTGACATAGTATCAGAGCCGCGCCACTGAGAGAGGCTGATTTCGAAGGTTGAAGTGAAGGAGAAGAAGCAAGGTTCGAGCAAGCAAGCCACGGGTAAGAAGCTCTCCCATTCTTCCACTCTCTCTCTTGGATAGTGCCTGTGGAGGCACTGGAAGCAGGGTCGAGCAAAAATCTCAGATTGCAGTGAGATTTGGTGTGTACGAAGAGCGCTGTGTATTTTGCAAGTAAACCCCTTTAGGCCTTTTCCGCAGTTATTTTGGGCATCTGAGGCCGTTTTAGGCCCCGTTTTAGAGCCGCAAGGTTCCGGACAGTAGTTTCAGGGTACACTGTGACTTTGACTGTATTGACCGGAAGTGAGTGCACAGGTTACAGATTTCAGATCTGTAAGTTCAAAGGTGTTTACCAGTGAATAAACACAAGGTTTATTTGCAAACAGGTTGCAGATTGTATGTATTGTTGAGCAGACAGTGAAAAAGGCTGTTTGGTGTATTACTATGCACTACAGTCGAGGGTTGCAGAAAATTTGCTTTTGCTGTTGGTATTAATTTTGTGATAATGGCAGAGAACAGTGGAAGCCCCATCATTGAGAAGCTTGACAAGAACAACTACCCTTCATGGAAGTTCCGTGTCACGAACTTCCTTATTGGAAAAGGCCTCTACGAGTTTGTTTCACGTGAGGAAAAGGAGCTGGAGGTGAGTGATCCTCCAACAATAGAAGAGACAAAGGGACGAAAAGAATGGAATGCAAAAGACAAGAAGGTCATGTATTGGTTGTCTACAGTAATTGACAATAATATGCTGGGACACATTAGAAATGCAGAGAATTCATATGCAGCTTGGACCATACTTGAAAGTATGTTTTCTGTAAATACAAAGGCACGGAAGATTCAACTTAAGCAAGAGTTGAATACATTGAAGAAAGGGAAGATGTCTATCAATGAGTATGCACTGAAGGTAAGGAGCATTGCAGATGCATTGGCAGGGATTGATGCAATGCCCGATGATGATGATTTGGTGTCATCTACCTTGGGTGGACTTAACAATGAAAAGGCTTGGAAATCTTTTGTAACTTCTGTATATGTCAGAAAGCCATTTCCAGACTTTGATGAGTTGGTCTCCCTTATGATCACTGAAGATATTAACATGCAGAGTGAGACATTTGAAAGAAGTGGTGAACAGGTCCAAGCTTTCTACTCCAGTTTAGGAAGGGGACGTGGCAGGTTCTCTTCAAGAGGCCGTGGTACAGGACGTGGTAGTGACAACCAGCAAAACAGATTGAATCAGCAATTTGGAGATATGTAGGTTTCAGGAGGTCGTGGTAACTTTAGAGGTAGGGGGAGCTTTAGAGGAAGAGCTGGATGGCAAAACAGAGGTTCTAACAACTCTGGTATTGTGTGTCACTACTGTGGCAAAACAGGTCATATTGCAGCCCAATGTTATGCTAAGAAAGATGATATCCACAGTGGTAAGTTGCAGCAAGGAAACTATGCATCGTCTTCACGATAGAATAAAGACAAAAATGAACGTCTGTTTGTTATGCAGCATATGCAGAATGCTGTTACAGGAAAGGGAACACATGATGATGTTTGGTATGTTGATTCAGGTGCATCCAATCATATGACCAGCCATGCAGAATGGTTTGGAGAGATGCAGAATTTGCAAAATGCAGGTTATGTGCAGACAGGTGATGATTCATGCCACCCAATTTCACACATTGGAAAAGTTCCCTTATCCTTGCATGATGGTAAGACAAAGAGCCTTTCAAATGTATTACATGTGACATCTATTACAAAGAACTTGGTGTAAGTGGGTCAAATGGTAGAGCAAGGTCTGCAAGTCAGATTTAATGCACAGGGTTGCTTTGTAGAAGACTTCAATGACAAGTGCAAGTTAGTTGCAAAGGGAAGTAGAGTTGGACGTATGTTTACTCTGGATGCTGGAATTCCTACTATGAATGCTGCTATGTATGCCAAAGGAAAAGGTGTTGTTGTAGACATTGAAATTTGGCACAAACGCATTGGACATGCAAATGTACAAAGGCTAAAATTAATACAGTCCAAAGGGTTGGTTACAGGTTTTCCTACATTTAGAGTTGCAGAATTTCATAAGGTATGCGAAGCATGTCAGTTTGGTAAGCAAGCAAGACAACCCTTTTCACATGACAAAGATGTAAGCAAAAATATCCTTGATGTTGTGCATACAGACATTTGGGGACCTAGACAAAATGTATCTTTTGGAGGCAGTTCATAATTTGTCACATTCATTGATGATTGTTCTAGAAAGTTGTGGGTATATTTTATGAAGGAAAAGAGTGAAGCGTTTGAGCACTTTAGAACTTTCAAGGCTGTAGTTGAAAGAGAAACAAGCTTGAAAGTAAAGTGCTTGAGGTCAGATGGAGGGGGAGAGTACCTCTCGAATGAGTTCAGTGATTTTCTGAGGTCTCATGGGATAAAGAGACAGTTCACATGCAAGTATACCCCACAGCAAAACGGGGTTGCAGAAAGGAAAAACATGCATATTGCAGAAGTTGCACGTGCCTTGATGGCTGAAAAGAATATGCTTAAGCATTTTTGGTCTGAGACTGTTCAACTGCTGTTTATATTATGAACAGAACCCCCACAACTGCAGTTCATGGTATGACCCCCGAAGAATGTTTTACATATAAGAAGCTTGATTTCTCACACTTGAAAGTGTTTGGCTGCATTGCGTATGTTCATGTGCCAGATGAGTTGCGGAAGAAACTGGATCCAAAGGCTGAAAAGTGTGTCTTTATTTGATACTCTTTAGAGCAGAAAGGGTATCGCTGTTATAACCCTATCACATGTAAGTTCAGAGTGAGCAGGGATGTCATCTTTGATGAAATGAGCAGTTGGTATGCATCTAGTGGTGATGCATTGGATGATGATGATGATCATGACACTCATGTGCAAGCTCAAAAGCAAGAATCACAGACTCTTAGTGGACCAGAGACATCATCTGGTAGTCCTTGGTCTGTGAGACTAAGGAGTACCTCTACATCTTCAGGTGCATCTAGTAGCACTACAGGTAAAGACAAAGGAAAGAATAAAGTGTCAGATGGCATTGATGCAGTTCTTGATGGAGACTCTAGTGGCTCAGAGAGCTTGGATGATGAGCTTGGCATTCCTTCAGTGAGGACTCCAGGTGTGCAGAGAGCACTCGTCAATGCAAAGACTCCATTGAGTGATCCAGTGGTACGCAGGTCTAGCAGGGTAAAATACCCTATTCAAAGATTTGGTTTTGAAGGTTATGCAGCTCACCATTATGCTTATATGGTGAAATTAGTTGAGGATGTTGAGCCCACATGTTTTGAGGAGGCTGTTGATCATGCTCATTAGGATGCAGCAATGGATGAGGAGATGGCTGCATTAGAGGCCAATAAGACTTGGGATCTAGTATCATTGCCAAAGGGAAAGAAAGCTATTGGATGTAAGTGGGTTTATAAGATTAAGCACAATGCAGATGGTTCTATTAGCAGGTACAAAGCTAGGCTAGTTGCAAAAGGCTATGCCCAGACATATGGCATAGATTATGATGAAACCTTCAGTCTAGTTGCTAGGATGGCAACTGTCAGATGTGTGATTGCTTTGGCAGCAGCCAAAGGTTGGAGGTTGCAGCAAATGGATCTGAAGAATGCCTTCTTGCATTGTAACATCAACAAGCTTCTATATCATTCCTTATATGACCACAACAAAGAAAACAACAAATCTTCACGAAGCATCATAGTAGATATCTCCCACGGATTTGATAAAATCAACCATAATCTTCAACATCTTCATAGAATCCATCAATAGAACAAGGAACACAAATGAATACACCATTTTTGAATGGAAATCAATCACATAGTATTCATCTTCATTGTCTTCATAGTTTTCTCTCTCAATCTCTCGTAGACAAATACATTGTTTTGATAGAATTGACTGTCTCTCTCTCTCTCTCTCTCTCTCTCTATCAATAGTACATCATCTCCTTACTACAATACTCAAGAATGAAACTTAATAATCCTTCTTATTTCGTGGATGCACCTCCCAAGACGTATGGGAGGTATGAAAGGTCACCAGAGCCACTACAATGTCTTTTCATAGCTCACTACTGTCACTATCACTCTAGTCTTCTCTTCAGTCTTTTAGTCTTTCATTTTTTTAAAGCTCTTTTGAACTTAGATTAATCATTTTCAAAAGTTATAAAACTTTTCGAAAGTCACACATACATTCTACAGAACACTTACAGAAGATCTACAGAACAGAACAGAACATGAACAGAGCAGAGACAGAGGCTCTACAGAAGATCTACAGAGGGTTACAGAAGGTCATAAGAGAACAATAGATCCTCATAATTCATACTAAAACCATTCCAAACTATCAAAAACTATTCAATAAGCTTTCAAAAGATCTCAACCTTCATTAATCATCAATCCATGCTTCATATAGAAGAAAATCAAAACAAAACAGAAGCTAAACAGAAGGTATCAGAACCAATCAGAACCTCAACAGAACCTATCAGAACATCATAAAGCCTCATATTTCTACTAAGAATCATCATGAGCTTCCAAAACATAATCAATATCATCCAAAACACTCTCAAACATTCTCAAAAAAAACATACATCACTCAAAATCCATAAAAAATCAACCATTCAGACCTCACAAACAACAAAAATCAGTCAAATTTTTAGTCTTTTTCCACTCTCAACATATAAAGAGCTCAATTTGATCTTCTTTAGTATCTTCAATAATCACCCAAGCACGACCCCAACTTATCACCTATATCTAAGAAGGAATACTACTAAAGGAAAACTTCGTTATTCAGTAATACATCTTATAAATAATTGAAAGTCATAATAAATTCGTAAAGGATATAAGAGATTCCTTAGCTTTGCATCCTAGGCTTGCCATCCACCATTAGTGTCAATAGTCGAAAAGAGAGCTCTTGAACAAATTATTCAACCAGCACGAACTCATTACATTAAAATTAATACAGCACAAACACAAAACAACCATCTGTGTGCAAGTTGACGAAGGCACTCTATGGGCTCAAGGAAGCACCTAGAGCATGGTCTGACAAGATCAGAGAGTATCTTGTCAATATTGGCTTTTATGTTTCTAATGCTGATCACTCACTTTATGTGAGAAAGGGAGATGCAGGTTTGGTCATCATATTCATCTATGTGGATGACTTGATTATTACAGGTGATAATGATAGTGGGATTGCTGAAGTCAAGGATTTTTTGAAGAAGAAGTTTGAGATGAAGGATTTAGGTGGGCTAAGATACTTCCTTGGCATTGAGGTGATCAGATGTGATGATAGTATATGGATGTCCCAAAGACAGTATGGCTTGGATATGTTGTCCAAGTATGGTATGACAGCATGCAAACCACTTTCAGTCCCATTGGAGCAGAATGTAAAGTTGAGTGCTGATGTTGGGGATGAGATAGAAGACCCTTCTATGTTCAGGAGGATAGTGGGGAGTTTGATCTACATGACCATTACAAGGCCAGACTTGAGCTACGCTATTGGTCTTGTGAGTTAGTTTATGCAAGTACCTAGAAAGCCACATTTGGATGCAGTCAGACGCATATTGAGATATGTGAAGTCCACATTACATTATGGACTTTTCTATGAGGCAGGTACAGAGGTACAGGTGTTTGGATACACAGATGCAGATTGGCCTGGTAGTATGTTTGATAGAAGATCTACCAGCGGATACATGTTCTCTCTTGGTAGTGCAGCAGTTGCTTGGAGCATCAAAAAGCAATCTACAGTTGCTTTGTCAAGTACAGAGGATGAGTATAGAGGTGCTGCTGTTGCAGCATGTGAGGTAGTATGGCTGCAAAAGTTATTGGCTGATTTGGATGTGCATGTGGAAGGTCCAATTGTCATTTATTGTGACAACATGAGCAGTATACAGTTGGCTAGGAACCCTTGTTCCATGCCAGGACAAAACATATTGAGGTACACTACCACTTTGTGAGAGAGAAGGTACTAGAAGGTGAGATTGACTTGGTGTATGTCAGCACACAGGATCAGATAGCTGACATCTTCACGAAGGCATTGGGTATAGAGAAGCTTCAAAAGTTTCAAAGCTTACTTGGAGTTGCAGAGATGCAATTGAGCTTGAGGGGGAGTGTTGAGATAGCAAGCTCAACACATGTGGACATGGATGATGGACCACCTAGTTAGATGGGTCCACACGTCTACATTTAGCACGTCGGTGGTCATTATGACTCACACATGGCCACTGACTCATTACTTATTATATTCAGGTTGTTACACCTATTTACAGCTGGCATAGTTATAGCGCCAGTCGACTAGTGTAGTCGGTTATGCATTGTTTGACTTAGTAGGCCACTTTCCTTTATGTCGCATCTTATCTATACTTTGTGTACATTGTAAAGAGTGTGGAAGAAAAAGAAGAAATCAGCAAGAAAACGTTTTGGCCTCCATCTCTCTTCTTGTCTCTTGAGTGAGCTTCTCCTTGTGCATTCTGTGTGTGTTCGGCGCAGCATCTTGAGCAACTCCCCCCACCATGCGATTCTTGACAGTGCATGCTAGCAACTTGTATGAGGGGCATGGTTTGGGGCTCAAATGTTGTATTGCTTATTGGTTGTGAAGCCATTGGGGCACTAGCAATGTTAGTGAGTTGGTTTAGGGGCAGCTAGTTGTTGCAGTTTTCGTTGGTAGACCTATGGAGTTTCGATGGGTTTGGTTTGTGAATCAAGTGGTTTAGCAGTTTTAGGTGACTCACCAATCTTTGAAGATGGGCTAGTAGTTGATGGCTGAAGGACACGTGTGCTAATCTTTGTCTTAGGTACCCAAATCTAGTTTTTTCCCTCATAGTAGCCTTGTGCATGCAATAAGCCATCGATACCCATCGTAGCTTGAGTGTTTGTCGTCGGGTTCCAGAATGCCAACTGTGTCTCCTATGCCTAGGGAGTGATGGTTGGGAGTTATGGGTCCTTGTGGGTCGGCTCTTAGATGGTGATGATTGGCATTTAGGTACCCATTCTAGTTGTTTCTTAGTGGTCTTGGTTGCATTTCCCTTGGGATGTGATTGGTCGATCTTGGCAAGGCAGGACAAGTCATCACCCCCCTCCTTAGACTTTGAGTTAGATACTACTATCGGTGGTGCTGCGGGCTTGGATGGAGCCACGCTTCCCTTGCTAAAAGCCATTACTATCCTCGTAGTGCCAATGGCAAGGTGAATGCACTACAAGTTGTAGTCGACGTTGCAATGTGCCTACTTCTTGAAAGCGTGTCCTAGCAGTGATTTCTTACTTGCACTTTTGGTATTAGGTAGCACATAGAAAATCATGGGTAGGCTTTCAATATCAATAGAGACCACCACTTTGCATTTTCCTAGTAGAAGGTAGGACTATCCCCCAACAAACAGGTTGAGCTTCGTATTCATGAGCTGTAGTGGGACTGACCAATGAGAGCCAACCGATGGTCGTGAGCAAGGATGTTGCAGTCAAATCCCTCATCAATGAGCGCATCAAAAGTGCATGTCTTTTGAGTAGCAATTGTGTTAAGTAGGTTCTAGTGCCTCCTCATCCGTATCCTCGATGTTTGTGATGGTGGCTACTCTTATGCTGACGGGCAACTGCAGCATTGGCAACTTGTGCAATGGATGGGTTGGGGGGTAGTACTTCTTGAGATGACTGCCATTAAAGAAGTTTATACCCTCTCCCTCTAAAGTTTCAAGCTCTACATTGCCTATTTGACTAATGTTGCATACTTTGAAAGGCTCTAATCCTTTTAATTTTATCTTTTTCTTGTGGTCCTTTACTAAGTATAGCAATACTAGGTCGCCTTGCCCGAAGTCGCATTGTTTGACATGCTTGTCAAGCGAGGAGTCGTGTCTCAGAGAGACATTTTAGCTCTACTAAGCATTCAATCCATGCTTTTTTCCCTTCCCATCATTCTTGTGCTAACACTTGGAAGCTACAAACAAAAAAATCTACTAGAAAATTTGCTTCAGTTCCGTAGGTTAGCTTGAAGTGTGTTTGCCCAATTGCTGTCTTATAGGTTATTCTATAGGCCCACAGTGCTGCCATGAGTTTTTTATCCTAGTCCTGCATGAGGGAAGAGACTATCTTAGTCAAAATGTTCACTAGGATCTTGTTCATGGGTTCCACTTGACCATTATCTTGAGGGTAGTAAGGTGATGATTTCCAATGGATGATCAAGAAGGTTGAAAGCAAGTGGACAATTGCTTCATTAATGAAATGAGCACCTTGGTCACTAACTAGTTTGATGGGGTAGCCAAATCATGAGATCACTTGCTCCTAAAGGAACTTAGGCATGATTCTAGCATCATTCTTTCTTGTGGCTTGAGCTTTGGCCCATTTTGTAAGGTATTCTGCCACAACAATGATGTATTTGGCTTGGGAGTATTGTGCTATGAGACTTATTGGCCCTATTAAGTCAATGCCCCATTTTTCGAATGGTTAGAATGCTATGAATGGGGTCAACTCCATTTTGTCCTTACAAATAGGAACCTTAGTTCTTTGACACTCATCACAATGCTTTACGAATTTAGTAGCATCATGAAATAGGGTGGTCCACCATAGTTGAGATTGTAGCACCTTGTGGGCCATAATATCTCCACTGATGTGTCCTCCAGCAATTCCACCATGCGCTTTCATTAGCACATCATGCATTTCATTCTCACATACACATCTTCAAAACAAGACATCTTGCCTTAACCTATAGAGTTGGCCAATGATCAATTGATAGGGTTGAATCTTAAGAAAAAGGCATCTTAGTCTAGCCTTCTCAATAGGTCTCTTTGGTAATTCATGCTCTAGGATCTGGACTATGTCATCAGCCCAATAAGTCATCAAGTTGATTTTGAACAAATCCTTCTTACTAGGCACACTAAAATGGTGTGCATCGGGTAGATAATATGTAATGCCTTGTCCAACGGCATCTCCTTGGGTATGCAGGACATGTGATCTGCCATATAATGTTGCTTGCCCTTGGATACAAGCATAGAAAAAATCAAACTTTAAAAGTAGAAGTAACCATCCAGCTATGAGTCTAGTAGCACAAGGTTTGTTGACAAGATAAAGTAAGGCTTAATGGTCAACAAAGAAGGTAAAGGGCATGGCCAAAAGATAATGATGAAACTTCTTTACATCAAATACCATGGCCAAACCTTTCCTCTTTGTTGTGGAGTAGTTCATTTGCGTATATCTATGCAAATACAGGTTAGTTGCACCATTCACCTAACACAATTGCTTGAATTGCTCTATGAATCTATATAGGTCGTTGTTAGGCTGGTGCTTGTCAAGTTGCTTGGCAACTACGGGTATCTTTGGTTGGCTCCTCAAATTTGGCGTGATTCCTAGTCCCATCAGTAGCGAAGTTAAGTCTAGGGGTGCTCCACTTTTCTCTACCGCCATGTTGTCTATGAGTCTCTTCATGAGAAGCTCACTCCATTGAGATTGGCTTCTAGCACTCTTTTCCTCTCTGCATCAAGTTGTGTCCTATTTTGATTGGCAAGTAGCACTAAAACTCATTGGACCTCTTGCATTTCTATTTCTTGCCTCAACCTTTGAGCTTGCTACTCCTAGTTGTAAACATCTATGTTGTGTAGTGCCATCTTGGCCAATCTCCGCTCTTTCTCAAGGTTAGTTATGATATCCTCAGCCGGCCTACCATGATGCTCCATCTTGGTTTATAAATTGTATTGATTGACCATTTATTGGATACCAACTAGAAACTCTCCCTAGTTGAGCTAGTCATTTTCATGGTTGAAGCTTGGCCTTGATATCTTGTCGGCCTCTTAGTCCACTAGTTTGTCAATCAAATTGATCAACTCAGGTAAGGTTGAGCCCTAATCTCGCTAGTCTGCTCGTTCTCCAAAAGGCTTGCTTTTAATACCCCGTATCCTTGGTTGTGCGTTTGCAATTTGAGGGCCTTCTCCTATTAGTGGGTTCATTTAGGTCACTTATCTTGCATGCGAGTTCCTTGTTAGTTCAACCAGTCCTTAAATTTAAGTGTACTCAAGCATTCATGGGGTGCTTCGTTTCATGTGCAGTGCAAAATTAGGCTATTTGCTTTCTTAGTGCACTTCAAGTGATAATTTAAGCAGTGTGTGACTATGACAAAAACAATGTGATGCAACAACTTTTCTAGTCCGCTCCCTAAGGTGGTCACTCTAATAGGTTCAATTGGTTTCTTTAAGGCGTTTTAGATGAGTGGTTTGAGGGACTTTGATTTGGGTCACTTCCTAGGTGGTTGAGTTGCGATCTTGAAGTATGGAGGCTCTATGAGCCGTCCAATGTGTTTGGATGCCTACAAGGGTGCTTCCTTGCTTCAAGTTTAGAGGTCTAATTTCCAAAATTGGACTATCCAATTTTGGGCATGTCCAATGGAGAAAATCAGATGGTCCGTGTCTGAGTTCGAGTCTCGTGTTTGAGGTGATTGTTCAAATCGGATGGTCTGATTCGATTGGGTGGCATCTGAGTCTGGCTATCCGATTTCAAGCTCGTTCAACATGGAATGGCTGGCATTGTGTGATCAAACAGAGTACTATAGATGTCCGAGGACTGACTTGGACTATTTGAGTTTGAGTGTTCAACTCTGGGAATTGGACTTTGCAATGGTGGGTGTCTGATTCCAGTGGTGCAAATGTCCCACAAGGCACAATTTCAATTCCTTCACCTTCCTTGGTCAATGCCAAGTGTTGAGAACTTCTACAATCAATGATTAGATGCTGATGAAGGTTTGTGTATGCCTAGGGTAGTCGAAATCCTCCAAATTGGTGTGCTTGATTTGGTCTTTGCCCTCTTGGAGCTCCAACACACACACACACACACACACACACTCTCTCTCTCTATATATATATATATATATATATATATATATATATATATATATATCTCAAAGTAGCAAAACTAAAAACAAATTCTCTCCATCCTTCCTCAAGGTTTTAGACCCCCTCTCCAACACTCCTTGGATGTCCTTTCCTCTTCTTTTCTAGATTACAACCCCGCTTTTCTTCGATTTAGGCCTATTGTTACACAAAACCCTGCTATGGTTTTCTTTCCTTTTTCTATTTTCTTACCTAAATGCGTACATATCACAAGCAAACACTAATGCTAATCAAACCAACTTATCCAAACTTCAAAAATCCAAAACACTTACTTGCATCAAAGATCAAATGCCCTTCCTTTTTACCTATCTACCTCAAGCACCAATTTGGAGAAAACTCTCCAATGCTCGATTTGGAGCATTCAAGCACTCAAAGCTTGAATCTATTGGTCCTAGCAATGGAGCCAAAATGTGGGAGCTTTTGCTTGACCGCCAAGACCCACATACCACTTATTGCTCAAGCATTTCAAGCTGAGTGCTAATTGCTACCTCTCACATAGTCGTACGTGGTCTCAAGCCTACAAGTGTAGTGAGCTTGCCTCAATGCCTAATCGAGTACCCTCCTATCTCAAGAACATTGGTAGCTCCATGATCCGCGATGCAAGCTCAAGCAAGCTCAATCCTCCACCTTCAAGCTCCATGCTCCATAGCTGTGCATGCGAGACAAGGGAAGAGAAGAAGAGAGGAGAAGATGGAGAGTTTCACTAATGACCAGGAAATTTGTGCAAATAAGGGCACCAAAATGTGCTCAACATGGAAACATTTTTTGTAAATTGACTCATTGCAATTGTACCCTTTTGTCAAAAATTCAAATATGAAGCAATGTAAAATGTATAGTCCAAAAGGCTCGCATTATAAAAATTGTCCTAGAAAAAGGAAAGGTCAAACACGTTTTGCCTCATGCTAACAATGAAGGGTCTTCTAGACCTTATTCTATGTATGCAAAATCAATTTTAATATCAAGAAAAAGGAAAGGTGGTTGCAGCCATGGGATTTGAGGAGGTGGGAGGTTGAGGTGGTTACACCCTCTCTCTTCCTTTATCTTCTCACCTTACGGTTCATTTCCCTCTCTCCCTCATTTTGGCATGACACTTGCCTTCTTGTTCTTGTCTCTTTCTCTTATGCTTCGTGCTCATTTTTATGGAGAGTGATGAAGAAGAAGAGGGTGAGGATGGTTTGGATCTCTCAATTTCTTGTGTGCCTTCCTCTTGTGTGTTTTTGGAGCAATGGTTTTTTGGTGAAGAAGATGGCTTTCTTGTAGGTTTTGGTAGTCAACAAGCATACTTGCAGCCTCTCTTGGCCAGTATGTGGTTCTCATGGTGCCGTGGCAGTAGGGTGCTACTCATTTGGTGCATTGGCCGAGAAAGAGGTGGTCATGGAGCTTGCAAGAGAAGGGTTTTGAGTTGCAATTTGGCCATGGAATGCTATCTTTCATGGCTGCATTTTTAGGAAAATAGCAAGGGGTGAAGACAATTGTGTTTCATTGTCAATGGAGAATGGAGGAGATGAAGTTAATGAGGCTATCAAAGAGCATTATGGTGTTGTCCTACATACGTGATGCCATCTATGCCATCCTTCACACTCCTTTCCCATGCTCCTCTTGGGAACTAGAAAGCTATGGCCTTGTGCTACATTTGTTGACCACCAAGCCCCCAACCATCCATCACCTCCATTTCCTATCTCCCACACTCTATCTTCCTTCCCCTCCCTCTCTTCCCTTTCCATACTCCTCATTCACCTCTGGAATACACTTTGATTCCCCCAATCTCCACCAGACAGCCCTACTTGATGTTTGCCTTCCCTTCCTAATCCACTCCTGTAGCCAACTCTTTCTACCCCACCTTCTCGCTTCTTCAGCAACCCCCTACCTGTCTTTCATCCATTATCTCATTTGGTTGTGGCCACTGTAATTGTTGGTATCAATTTATTATTCAATAGATTCAAGAGAGACATTGGCTTCATCATCATCATCATCATCATTCGACAATTGAAGGTGTCAATAGTCGTGGTGGCAACCATCGTCGACATCACATGAAGGTTAATGACAAGACAAGAGGTCCCATATAAGTTCTAAACCTTAGTGCATTCCTGTTGTCTAAGAATTTCAAGCCATCCTGCACCATCATCAACATCAGCTGCATACAATCTCAGAATTGAGGGAACAATAGCTTGCTATTGTCATCGTCCTTCTGCATCTTTCCATTCTTTGACACAATGTTGTAGCTACTATGAAAGAGGTTGTGTCCAAAGCTATGTAGAGGGTGGCACCCTTCCTCATCCTCTTGTTTCCACATGGTGGTTAAAGGCGTCTCTCCTTATCCATTAGCAAGAATGATTTAATTTCTTTTAAAGAAAAAAAAAACCCTTTTCGGTGGTTCACATGCATACCTTCTCTTACCTTCAATTCTACCTTTTTTTTTCACTAAGACGCTCCTCACACAAAAAAAACCCATAAATCTCCTTTTTGATCATTTATATTTTATTGTTATTAATTAAACTACCTTCCTTTCTCTTTCCAACAAACATGTTTTTGGGTGGGAGAACAATAATTTATCTTTCGTAAGGGTGTGCTTCAATTCTATATCTTTTTCGGGTTTCTTTTATTGAGCTTTATGGATTGGTTACATTTCAACTTATGCTAAGTGTGATGTTGCTTTAGCATGCAAATTTGCTGAAGAGCCCTATCTTTTGTGTTTTGATTGTGGTCTTATTTGCCATGCTTTTAACCCTAGGCCATATGACCTAGATGTGCAGTTTTTCTTTTATGTTTATGTGTTTCACTTGAATTCCCTCATCCAAGGAAAACAAGGAAAATTTAGAATATTGAAGATGAAGATTTCTCAAGTGCTAATTGTGGTTCTTCTTCAATTTTGTTAGTGGGGATGCTTCACACTTAAGTGTGGGAGGAATGATGACCAGTAAATTTGTGCAAATAAAGGTACCAAAATGTGCTCAACATGGAAACATTTTTTGTAAATTGACTCATTGCAATTGTACCCCTTTGTTAAAAAGTCAAATATGAAGCAATGCAAAATGTGTAGTCCAAAAGACTCACATTATAAAATATTGTTCTAGGAAAAGGAAAGGTCAAGCACCTTTTGTCTCATGCTAACAATGAAGGGTCTTCTATACCTTAGTCTATGTATGCAAACTCAATTTTAATATCAAGAAAAAGGAAAGGTGGTTGCAACCATGGGATTTGAGGAGGTGGGAGGTTGAGGTGGTTACACCCTCTCTCTTATCTTTTCACCTTATGGTTCATTTACCTCTCTCTCACATTTTGGCACAAAACTTGCCTTGTTCTTATCTCTTTCTCTTATGCTTCATGCTCATTTTTATGGAGAGTGACAAAGAAGAAGAGGGTGAGGATTGTTTGGATCTCTCAATTTCTTGTGTGCCTTTCTCTTGTGTGTTTTTGGAGCAATGGTTTCTTGTTGAAGAAGAGGGCTTTCTTGCAGGTTTTTGTGGCCAGTAAGCATACTTGCAGCCCTTGGCTGGTTTGTGGTTATCATGCTATCGTGGCAGGGTGTTGTTCATTCTCCACCATGACCCCTCACCCTCACACACTCACTCCCTCACACTCTCACACTCCCTCTCTCAAGAACAAGCACAAGCAAGCAAGAAAGCAAGAAGAAGAAGAAGAAGAAGAAGAAGAAGAAGAGCCACTTTTGCCACATACCAAGAATGAGCTTCTCTATTCACTTTTTAACTTTTATACATGCCCTCATCCCTTTGGCCATGCATTCCCCCTTTTACATGACCAGTCATCTTGCCAAGGTTGTCTTTTTCTTTTCCCTTCTATTTGCATTATGCCTTCACCTATGCGCGTCTACTCTTATAAATTGCATAAGAGGGAGCTGGTGCTCTTTTACACAAATTTGGGGGCGCATTTATATTTTAAAATGCACCTTTGCCTTTGCCTCGACTTTTAAGGTTGCTCTTGCTCATTTTGCATTTTCTCCTCTTATCCTTCTATCGGGCTACTTTCTTTTTCTTTGCACTCTGCATTTTTGAATTTTCTCAAATTTTCTCGACTTCCTTTTTCTCTGTCTCGAATTTGGGTTAACAACAACTAGGATGGTTGCCTAGGTCAAAAGCACATGACACAAAGGATAAGGCTCTTCATGGAATTATGCAAGCAAGCGTAACTACACAAAAGCAATATGGAAGGAAATGATCCACATGAAGCACATAAATTAACCCATGGAAAGATGTTCAAATTGGAAGCACCCTCACAAAGGATATCTCATGAAATTCTCCATCTAGTTAATGTAACATTTGCTTAGATATTGGAAAAGGAAGAAAAATGATTAAAGAAAACAAGCTATTTATAGAACCTAATAATAATTGGAAGGGATAAGATATAGGGCGCTTTTGGAGTCATGGAATGATTTGGAGGATAAAAGGGATAAGATATAGGGCACTTTTGGAGTCATGGAATGATTTGGAGGATAAAAGGGAAAATAAATGTTAATAGTAGGGTTTCAAGACAATGTGCAATCTACCTCCCTAGATTTCATCTTCTTTGAATCAAAATTTCTCACCTATAGGAAGCAAGTTGCAACCTTCGCTTTGCTTGTCCATGTTGGTTTAGGATTGAAAGAACATGTCAAACTTGGAAACACTCAAATTTATGAATATATGGATTTGAAAACTTGAACGACTAGAACCCCTTCTCCTTGGCATATTGCGCCCTTCCAAAATGATTGAAAATCTAAAGTAAAGGGCACAAAAATGGATTCGACTATTGGAGATAAAAAATGTAGTTCCATTTCTTTTCTTCTAAACCTTGATGTAGATTCCTTTTGCACAATATCTTCAAAATATGGTACGTTTCTTCATATATGACATTGTAGCTGAATATCTCTGCTTCTTTTGCTCAAGATAGATATTTTACTTTTCAATCCAATAGTCATATCTAGAGGGAAATCTTGCATTGAGAGATAAACACATAACACTGATGACCCTAATCAAATTTTTCTACATGTTTCAAAAGCTACCCTACATCCCCCTGGCAGGATCACCAAAAATGGAGAAGTCCAAGGAAGCACTAAAATATGCCTAGAAGCTAGGTTCTAGAGTCTTGTCTATAATGCCCAACCTTCAAAATTTGTGAAAAGTCTTGCTCTTCCACCCTAAATAAACACCTATACCCATTCATCAAGCACACAAAAGATTGACATCCTTATCGTCCTTCAAGTTCCCCCTCTTTCATGGATAGAATTAGAAAGCATAGAAAGAGAGATGCAAGAAAGTTGAGAGAGAGAGAGAGAGAGAGAGAGAGAGAGAGAGAGAGAGAGAGAGAGAGAGAGAGAGAGAGAGAGAGAGAGAGAGAGAGAGTCATGGAAAGGAAAATATAAAAGGAGAAGAGAGAGGAAGTTACAAATTCTATCAACCACTTTTTTCCTCCTCACAGCTCCTAAATCCTCCTTTTCATTTAATACCAAATCAATATTTATACATTGCTATGTTTCTAAGCTTCAATGACCTTTCTAAAAGTAATAACACCTAGGCTATTTATATAAAGAAGCTAATTCCCACATGTAACCATGAAACTAAAAATACAAAGAAATACACTAAATGCCAAGAAGCCATAGCCAAAGTGACTAGGCATGAAATGATATTACCATAATGATTGAGAATCAAATTATGAGAGGTTGCAGCATGGTATACACCCCAAGTTATAGTGGCCAAGATTATGCACCCTCTTAGATGGTGGGAGATTGAGACCTCAAACAACATGTAATGTTATAAAATGACAAAAAGATCCTTCATATGTTACATCTCCACCTTTTATACTTCACCCTAGCCTACCCTAGACTAAGGAATTTATGCTTTATTACAAGCCATCCCGACCTAAGAGAGCTTTGTCCTCAAAACTGGAATTGGGACAATTTACAAGGATAGCTTTGTAAGTAATGGATCCATGCTGAAATGAAACTCCAAGTTGAGTATAATATTTGAGTATACTGTTGGAAACTATCCAAAATAGGCTGTTGCACAAGAATGGCCATAACTTGAAGAAGAAATGTCCAATCTCCATGTATGAGATATATAAATGTAGAGGACAATCCCTAGTATCCAACCATGCCATAAAAATCAAATTTTGATGATAGTAGAGAAATTATTTTTATGACATAATTTTTATACAGCAAGCTTTCCTATTCAGATTTTACTCTGTTTCTTGCAAAAGCCATGGAAAAGAATCAAGATATGATGATGGTTTCCAAACCTCGCCATTTAATAAGGTATTCTAGCAGTGAATGATTCCTTAAAACCTTTTCTCTTTTTCCAATAATATTTTTGAGCTCATAGATGATGAGATCATCTTTATCTATGGGAGGTAACTCCTCTAAAACCTTTATGGCTCGACCCACATATTTCTTAAGTTGGAAAATGTAATGAACGAGGATCACAGAAACATGGCATGGGAACATACCAGTCACATTGACGGTATATAAGGTGTAAGAGGGTATTTTGAGGCATCACAGAAATTATCAAGAAACTCTCTTTTCACCTTCTCAAGCTTCCATGGCTTCTTCTTCTTCTTCCTCTCTCCCTCTTTCTCTCTCTTCTTCTTGCCCTTCTCTCTCCTCTCCCTCTTCTTCTGCAGTCCTTCTCTCTCTCCTTCCCCTTAGTTAGGACAGTTAGGTCTCTTTCATTACAAGTGGTATCAGAGCTTTGTCCTTGATCCTTCTCTTTTCCCATAGATTTAGGGCTCTCACAGTTTCCCACAGTTAGAAAACCCCAGTTACATATTTTTCACAGGTACATAGGAGTACTCAGGCAGGCTGTCAGCCCTCTTGAAGACTATGGCAGCCTTTCTTGGAGCTTTCCCAAGAACCATGGACACATTTGGAGGTGGGCAGACAAATTTGACAGGTCACCACTTCATGCAAGTTTTTTTTAGGGTTTTGGGCAAAAAGGTGGATAGCACAGTTAGTGAAGGCCAAAAACTCAGTTACTTTTCAAAAAGACCTTCTCTCTCCTCCTTCCTCCAAGCTGCCATCGAAGCTCTAGCCCAAGAACCTTAGGAATCTTACTTCCCCCCTCTTTCTCAGCAAGAAGGGCTTTTCCCAATGCTTTCCCCTAAGTTGGAGTAGCATATTGAGCAGCAACAACCCTAATCTACCCTGCCTGTAGCCCCCAGGACTAGCCCCAAAATTTGCGACGCAAAAAATAGGCTACTTCCTGGCCTACTGGACAGCCCCCCCAACCCTTCTCTCCTTCCTGACCTCACTCCTGGCTCTTGGCAACCTTCTTGGGCAGCATTAGAGGCCTCCTCCTCAGCTCTTGGACTCCCTTTTTCACTTCAAGAAACCCTGGTCTGGTATAGTCCATGGCAGTCATGGAACCTTGGCATCAAGCTCAAAAATCTTGAAGATTTTGGTCTTTTCTTGGTCCCCGGGAGTCCCTCTTCAAGCCTAGCTCAAGATTTCAGCCCATCAAGAAGCATGGGAAGAAGATTACAAGCAAGATTTGAAGGCATGCACTTGTGGGCAACCATGGCTATGGGAGTAGAACTTCAATTTCAAGAAGAACTCTTCATGGGAAGGTCCTGAGCCATCTTGCCCCAAGCTTGACTTCCCCCTTTCCTGATGGAGCACAACCATTTTGGAGCTATGGAGCATGCGGGATCAAAGTGGAGCTCTCATGAAGGACTCAGGTGGCATTAGTGGTTGCCTTCTTCTCCAAAAGACTCAAGGTAACCGATTCTTGGCTCTCATTCTCTCTGTTTAAGCCTCTTGTTGAATCCCATCCACTTGTTTGAGAGAATTTATGAGTCCAAGTAGATAATAGTAGTCCCAAACATTGAATGCATGCTGAGCATTAATCCCAGTCATTTCCCTTTGATCTTATGGTACTGAAATGGATTTTACTCATGCTGAAGCTTCATTGTGATTATATTTTTTCTTACCCATAACCCGTTTGGCTTCTTGTGAATTTGCTGAGCCAAGAAGTGATAAAAAAATCCATTGTATAAGGGTGAGTAGGTAGTGAGTCACTGCCGGTAAGCTCTCTATCCCTATTCCCCATTCTAATTCCATGCACTTCATGAAAAGCCCAAAATTTTGATTCTTGAAATGCATCTCATGCTGGGTGTTTAATTAATAAATGTCTGCCATGTATAGTCCGGGTGAGGAAAAGCCTGATGCCAGGCGAGGTGGCAAGACAGAAGAGGGATGACCCCCCCTTGCCATCAAAGACCCTGAAGGGGTGCACAACCCGGCCCGGGGGGGACTTTGCCCACCTCCCGGTGATCCGGAGCCCAAAGAATTATTGCAAGTGTAGGTACATTTGATGGAATAGCCCGAACCCTGATCATTTGAGTCTACAAGCCCCTACATGCATTGGTAATGTCACAAACCACTTGGTAATGTATGGTGGATGCAACGCAAGAAGGGCAGGGTACGCAGTTATGGAAATGGTCTCAGCAATGAACTATGGACAAAAAGGATGTATGGCTTTATGTGGCATTGAGAGCCACCATTGAGGCTCTGGATGTCTGGGATAAGACCCTCATCATTGGGATAAGGTATGCTCCTTGAGGGAGTCTTTGTAGGGTATTGCAAACAGCCAATCCCACACAGTCAGCCCGCAAAAGTTGATTACAGCAAAGCCTTCTTGTGTGATTGGGTATGGTCTCTATAGCTTGATTCAAAGAAGGCATACTCCCCTTCAATCTGAACTAAAAATCTCCCCATTTTGCCTTATGGTTTGGGAGATACACTCAATTTTGTGCTCAAAGGTACTGTGGGACAGAGGCAGCAATCCTACACAGTCAGCCCGCAGAAGTTGATTACATCAAAGCCTTCTTGTGTGATTGAGCACAGTCTCTATAGCTTAATTCGAAGATGGCATCCTTCCTTTGATCTGAACTAAAAACCTCCCCATTCCGCCCTACTTTTTGGGAGATAAACTCAGTTTTGTGCCTAGAGGTACTATGGGACAGGTAGTAGTCCTACACAGTCAGCCCACAAAAAGTGATTATAGCAAAGCCCTGATCATTTACCATCAGAGATATTTTTACATAGCCTCGTAGAGGGGATCGAGGGATTTCATTTGAATCAAAAATTTTGGCGATCGGAGTTCCTTAGCTCAAGATATTGTCATTTCTATAACAAGGAGTCTGGTGGACTGCACTTGGGATGGCAGGCCACAAGGGTAAAGCAAAGGCCCAGGAGGAATTTCAGCGTGAAATAAGGGATTCCCATGCCTCAATGAATGATCCTAGCTCAGCCCAGGAGGATTGTGAAGACATGTTTGAAGAGGGTGCCCCCGAGATAGACCGCTTATCTCCACTCAACCAAACCTTATGCCAACATGAGACCCATCATGCTGAACGACATCATCGAGAGATGGAGCAATGCCACAAGGAGATGGAAACCTGCCAAGATCACCATCATTCCGAGATGATGGCCAAGATGGACTTACTCATAGAGCGCATGGGCGCCCTCATCCCCGCCATTGCCCCCCCTCGGATCGACCCAAGGAGTATATCCCTCCCCGTGAGGCTAACTGCCCTCTCCCCTTGGAGATCGAGCGTAGCCCACAAGGTCTCGGTGGCACCCATGGCATTCCCCATAGCACTTATGAGACGGGTGAGCCCTCCACTCGACATGATGAGCCCCTCCTTCCCTCCCTCGTTACGAATCCTTCAAGCCCATCCTTGGCACCCCAACTCCCCTGTAACGAAAGCTACTTGCACACTCAAGGGAATGGCTCTAATGCAAATCTTGGGCAGCATGGAATGCACAAAGTGCATGGGCAGTATGCATATGGCAATGGGCAGCATGCATATGGCAATGGGAAGCATGCACATGGCAATGGGCAGCATGCATATGGCAATGGGTAGCATGTATATGGCAATGGGCAACATGGACATTTTGGATAGCAAGGTCCTAATGGGCAATTTGGTCCTGATGTAATGCATGGGCAGCATAGCCCCCATGGAAATTTTGGAGAGCCGGGGATTGGACAACAAGGCATGTATGGGCAGCATGTAGTACATGGCATTCATGGGTAGCAAGGCCCAAATGAGTTGTGTGATAAGATTTTGTTTACTAAATTCAATGGGCAGTCCTTATCCCCAGCTGAACTAGAGAAATGGACCTCTAAATTGGAAGCCTATTTTCTCATCTACCCCCGTACCGATGAGGCAAAGGTCATTTTTGCCTCCCTTCATTTAGAAGGTTTTGCCCACACATGGTGGAGATTTGTTCAAAGAGAAAATCAGCAATTTCGTGATTGGGAAGAGTTCAAGATGCATATGATCCAAGTTTTTGTCTCCCCAGTGGAAAAAGAACGCTTGGCTAGGCAATGGTATCAGTTTGATCAACGAAATCTCACCGTGAGGGAGTACACCAACCAATTTATGAACCTATCCATGTATGTTGAGGCAGTCAGTGATGAGACCAAATTGCATAAATACATTTATGGGCTAGATGTGTATCTCTCAGTTGATGTAATGGCTCAAAAGCTAGCCACCCCGTTTGTAGCCATAGAATTGGCCGAACGCTATGGTCGAAAATACCGCCGCAATGAGGGCATGCAACCCATTGCAGGACATCAAAGATACCCTATCAGGCAACCCCCATATGCTAATAATTATCGCAGCAACAATGCAGGGAATGGCAGTCCCAAAATTCCTACTTACCCCACTTTTAATGCTAAAAGGAAATATAGCAGTTTTGGGACAACACCACCCTCCAAAAGTGACCTAAAGTATGCTAAAAATAAGGCAAGAAATGGCTTCAGCCCTAATGGTCAAAAATTCATTCCTCCTAAAGTTTTCAAGGATAGAAAAGCCAAAGGCTTGTGCTTTAAATGCGGGGATAAATACACGACTGATCATGCATCCAAATGCCCCTTTAAGAATGCCATTGTCAAGTTTAATAGCATGTATGTGCTAGAAGATAGTGACAAGTTAGAGGAGGACTTGCATGACAACTCTCCAATGATGACACTTGCTTGGGAATGACCCTTGGCACCCCTCATTCACCACTATATCAGCTTGCTCGATCTCCATGGATGCATGGACCAGCTCTAGGAGTCCGAACACCCTACGAGTGCATGGTAACATTGATGACAAGAGTATATACATCCTCATAGATAGTGGCAGTACACACAGTTTTGTGAATAAATCGACTCTTGGCCATTTGACATGTGTTTCCACTAAATTACAGCAACCTCTTTGGGTTCAAGTGGCCAATGGAAATGAGGAAGTGAGCTCCCATGTATGCACACAAGTGTCTCTTATGTTGGCTGAAAATTACACAGCAAAGGTGGAATTAATCACCCTTGATATGGGCCCCGTGGATGTTGTTTTGGGATGTGATTGGCTTTAGCAATTGGGAAAAATCTCTATGGACTTCTCTCAACTATATATGGAGTTTGTAATGCATGGGCAGCTTGTATACTTGGAGGGAATCAAAGAAAATGCAGATTTTCAACTTATAATAGCAAGACAACTCAAAAAAGAATTCAAGAAACGCTCCCAAATCTTTGTCTTGCATTTGCATAAGGATAATGATGACCAACACACCTTGGGGAAGAAAAATGCAGCACTAAAAGTGCTTTTGGCTGAATATGAGGACCTACTTTAGCCCCCCACTACCCTTCCGCGTGGATCACCCGATTGACTTGGAGCCCCATGCCAAGCCCATCAATAAACCCCCATATCGACTCTCTAAATGTGAAAGAGAGGAAATACCAAAGCAAGTCAAGGAGCTCGCTGAGATGGGATTCATAGAGCCTAGCTCTTCCCCTTATGCCTCCCCGGTTCTATTGGTTAAGAAAAAGGACGGATCTTTCCGGTTGTGCATTGACAACCGTGATCTCAATAAGATCACCGTAAAAAATAGATACCCCATCCTTCGAATTGATGACTTGCTTGATGAATTCAAGGGAGCATGCTACTTCACCAAGATTGATTTGTGATCCGGTTACCACCAAATCCGAATGAGGGTGGGTGATGAAGTCAAAACAGCCTTTCAAACTGATCGTGGCTTGTACCATTTCCTTGTCATGCCATTTGAGCTCACTAATGCACCCACCACATTTCAGAGCTTAATGAACAAAATATTGCAGCCATGGCTTTTCCAATTTGTGTTGGTATTCTTTGATGATATACTCATTTACAGCAAGTCACTGCATGAGCATTTGAAGCATGTCAGGTAAATTTTTGATGTACTGAGAGAGCACTGGCTATTTGCCAAAGAAAGAAAGTGTGTCTTCATGCAAATAGAGGTTGAGTACTTAGGACACATTGTTAGTAAAAAAGGCATCCAAGCTGATCCCAAGAAAGTGCAATGTGTTTGGGAGTGGCCCACCCCCACTATCACTACCTCCTTGTGTGGTTTTCTTGGCCTCTCCTCTTTTTATCGGAGATTTATTCGCCATTATGCCATAATTGTAGCCCCGTTAACAAACAAGCTAAAAAAAGAGGCTTTCCTATGGGATGAATTGGCTGGCCGCAGTTTTCAGAGCAACTGAAAGACTTGCTCACTTCAGCTCCCATCCTCATATGCCCCAACTTTTCAAAGGATTTTACCATCCAGTGTGATGCTAGTGGACAGGGTATTGGTGCAGTCTTGCTGCAAGAACATGGGGTAATAGCATTTGAGAGCCGAAAATTGGATGATAAAGAGAGAGAGTTGCATGTCTATGATCAGGAGATGTTGGCAGTCATTCATGCTATCAAAAAGTGGCATCACTACTTGTATGGCAGCAGATTTAAGGTGAAAAGTGACCATTGTGTGCTCAATACTTCTTGACTCAGCCCAACCTCACTCCCAAACAGCGTAGATGGGTGGCTACCCTACAAAACTATGACTTTGAGATTACCCACACCCGTGGCAAGGACAATGTAGTGGCTGATGCACTCTCTCGCATGTGGGCATGCAAGGTTTCATCCATCACTGAACTCCACCATGATTGGATTGAAGAGGAATTCAACCCTCTTTTCTAGAAATTACAGCAAGGTTTCATGGATGACAATTCCCAATATCGGCTCCACAATGGCCTCATTTCGATCCATGGCTGTATTGTGATTCCCCATGCCTCGCGATTCACCCAAAGGATCCTTGAAGAGATGCATTCTTCACTGATTGTTGGCCACTTAGGGGTCTTCAAAACATATGACCGAGTTTCAAAAAGCTGCCATTGAAAAGGCCTATGGTGGGATGTTAAAGACTTTGTGTCTAGATGTGTGTCTTGCCAACAAAATAAAGATAGCACTCTTAAACCGGGTGGATTATTGCAACCTTTACATATCCCCGAAGGAAAATGGACCCACATTACCATGGATTTCATCACTAGTTTACCTACAACCAAGAAGGGTTGGGATAGCATATATGTGGTAGTTGACTGACTCACTAAAGTAGCCCATTTCACCCCTACAAAATCCCAGTTTACAGCATCCCAAGTTGCCACTCAGTTTATGGAGCATGTTTTTCAGTTGCATGGCTTACCCCAAGTCATAATACATGACCGGGACACCAAATTTATGAGTCAGTTTTGGTAGAAAATTTTAAGCTCCATGGGGACCAAATTAGCTCCGTCCATAGCATATCATCCCCAAACGGATGGGCAGACCGAGAGAGTCAATAAGTGGCTTGAAACTTATTTGCGACATTTTTGTCATGATGTGCAAAATTCTTGGGACGTATGCCTGCACGTGGCTGAATTTTCTTACAACAACTCCACTCATTTGAGCATTGGATTCTCTCCCTTCGAAGCATTGTATGGTTATCGGGTGCCCCTTCCTACCATGATCTTCAATGAAAAGCTCAACCCCCTTGGAAAAGAAGAGTTGGACCGCATGCAAGCTCTACTTCAACAATGCAAGGTAACCTCAAAAGGGCTCAAGAGCACATAAAGCTCCATATGATGCAAAAAGAAGACCCCTTGACTTTCAAGAGGGTGAATTGGTACTCCTCAAGGTCCCCAAGTCCCATTATGCCACACTAAAGGAAAGTTCTTGCAACAAGTTGGCACACAGTTACTATGGGCCCTACAAAATCATTAAGAAGCTCGAGGACTTGGCTTATCATCTCCAGCTCCCTCCCACTACTAAGATCCATGATGTCTTCCATGTGAGCCAATTGAAACCTTTCATTGGCACTCCCAAAGATCATGTAGAGGAGCTACCACCCATAGATGAGGAGGGCCTTATTCAATACATTCCTAAAGCGGTCATTGGGCAACATGAAAAGAAACTTCGCACCCATTCCATACATGAATACATGATCAAATGGCAAGGCCTACCAATAGAGGAAGCCTCTTGGCACCCAACATCTATATTGGATGAATTTCCACACCTCAAGGAGGCCGTATTGGCTGGAACTTAACCATGACACCTGTTTTGGGCTTCAGTCTGCATCTGGACAGCCACTTGTTTTGTACCAGTTTTGGTCCTGGTCCATTTTCAGCCCCATCCTCCATACATGGGCTGAAAGTACACCTTGAGGGCTCTGTGCCAACACCTTCTTGCCCCGATTGGAGTTCCCTAGTGGAAGTTATGACTGTTTTTCTCCAGCCATACCATCTGAGACAGCACACTACTAATTCCTGGACAGCGCTAATAGTTTTGGTCCTGACTTGATTGCAGCCCTGCCCCACCCACATGGGCTGAAAGTACATCTCATGGGCTCCGTAATGACACCTCAACTGTCCCATTCAGAGTTTCCCACAGAAAGTTATGGCTGATTTCCTACAGCACACCCTTACAGTCCATGACTACATCACTTGTTTTTTAGGACAAAAACTTTATGAGACGGGATGGTTTGTAATGAATGAGGATCACGGGAACATGGAATGGGAACATACCAGTCACACTGATGGTATATAAGGTGTAAGAGGGTATTTTGAGGCATCACAAAAATTATCAAGAAACTCTCTTTTCACCTTCTCAAGCTTCCATGGCATCATCTTCTTCTTCCTCTCTCCCTCTTTCTCTCTCTTCTTCTTGCCCTTCTCTCTCCTCTCCCTCTTCTTCTGCAGTCCTTCTCTCTCTCCTTCCCCTCAGTTAGGACAGTTAGGTCTCTTTCATTACAGAAAACATAAAAGGTAGAATGAATCCTTTTTTAAGAAGGCAAATCAAGCTTGTATACAAGCTCGCCAACTTGTTTGAGGATTTGATAAGGCCCATAGTAACAATGAGACAACTTATTATGACCCCCTTTGAGAGAAGCATACCTAGATTTAGTCACTTTGAGAAATACCCAATCTCCTTCTTCAAACTCCAAAGGCCTCTTCTTTTGATTGGCATAAGCCTTCGTAATATCTTGTGCCTTTCTAATGTTTTCTTTGCATTGATGTAAACAAGCTTCCATTTTCTCAACTTCAGCCTTGGCTTGTGGATTCACATCTTCATGAAAGAGAGCTGAGGGTATTTGCACTTTATATCCATAAAGTGCTTCAAATGGTGGCATGCCAATACTCATATGATGAATGTTATTATAACAAAATTCAACAAGATGCAACCAATGATCCCATGAAGCTTGAGTGTCAAAGATAGACTTCCAACCATTTATTGACATACTCCATTTTGTTGAGATATCGAGCTCCACTCGTGATACGCCAGGGTGACCGTTGTATATTTATGTCACCGACTTGTCAGTTGCAGACGCGGTTGGTACACCGCCCATGAATAATAGCTACATGATAGCTATCCTTATCTACTCTAGTTCGTGGCTCAGTTAGTATGCCACCTTAGTTAGTTGAGTTTGGTTTGAGACCCATATATAGGGTTCTTCTATTTCTTTGTACTAGAGTTCTTTTGGCTTACACAACTAAGAAGAGGAAAACTGTTTTCAGCCTCCACCCTTGTGTGTCTTCCCCCATTGTGCAAGCAAGAAAGCTTCAAGCGAGACTCCTTCCTTCTCTCCCACAATCTTGACATGGTATCAGAGCCTTGTTCGTGGTAAGGAGCTCAAGAAAGCAAGCCAAGCTCGCGGTGGTCTGGTAAGAGGAGCAGTGTTGCTTTCATTTCCTGTTTTGGGAGTAGATCTCTGCAGGTAGCACAGCCGGAAATTGCAGGAGTGCATTGTCTCAGGTTGAGACGCCCTTCGCGGTGAAGCAAGAGGGCAGTATATGCTGCGGGAGAGGGCTTTAGCCCTTGGCGACCTTGTTTTTTTTATTTGAGGCCATTTCGGGGCCTGTTTTGCAGACGGAAGTTTTCTGCACGCACTCAAGAAAAGGCTCAGTTTTATGCTGTGCGACCACTGTTCTACAGGTCGGTGAAAAGTTACTATAGAAATTGCATCGTATGCTTGTGCGCAGAGACATTGGGAGTTTCAGAATCATCCTTGGTTCCTGTTTATGCAAAATCGTCACTAGGAAGTGACTGTGTGGTCAAATACCACTTTCGCCAGTTTTGCAGATTTGCCCTTGTGAGGGTGAAGCTGTGTTTTTTGCAGTGACAGAATTTCTTGCAGTATTCTGTAATGGCGTCTGATTCTCTTTCACAGATTGTCACTGAAAAGCTTGACAAGAACAACTTCCAGGCATGGAAGTTTAGAATGACGAATTTCCTTATGGGAAAAGGATATTGGGAATTTGTTGCAGGAAATGAAGAAGAACCAGTTCTTCCTGATGTTCCCAATCAACAACAAATGCAGGCATTTAAAACATGGCATGAGAGAGCCAGGAAAGTTATGTATTGGCTGTCTATCAGTATTTCAGACTCTATGATTGTGCATATTCAGGATGCAAGTACGCCAAAGGAGGCATGGGATACTTTGTCAAAAATGTATAGCACAAATACTCAAGCCAGGAAAATGCAGCTCAAGCAAGAGTTGCATAATGTGCAAAGAGAAAGTATGAGCATCAACGACTACCACATGAAGGTGAAGAAGATTGCAGATGCACTTGCTTCCATTGGGTCGCCAGTGGAAGATGATGATTTAGTTTCCGTGACCTTGAATGGTCTAGGAAAGGATTATGCACAGTTTCGGACATCCATTTCAGTTCGTGAAAGATTTCCTGATTTTGAGGAGTTGATTGCTCTTCTAATTTCTGAGGAACAGAGAAATGGTGGTGCATCTTCTTCAGGAGGAACTTCAAAAGAAGCTGTCTTCTACTCAAATGCTGGAAGAGGTAGAGGCAGAGGTAGAGGAGGCCGATTTGGAGGCCATGGCAGAAATCAGAATATGCAGCAAACTCAAGAAAACCAGTCCTATGGAGGAGGACGTGGTAACTCTAGAGGCAGGGGGAGCCAAAGAGGTCGTGGTGGATGGCAAAGAGGCCAAAATGCAAACAGTAATGTTGAATGCTACTATTGTGGTAAAATGGGTCATATGGCTAAAGACTGCTATAAAAAGCAGAATGACATCATGAATGGAAAACTGCAACAAGGGAATTATGCATCTTCTAGTAGACAGGGTGATGACAGAAATGAGCATTTGTTCATGGTGCAGCACATGAACAATTCTATGACAAGTGCAGAAGAAAGCAATGATGTATGGTATGTTGACTCAGGTGCATCAAACCACATGACAGGTCATGCAGAATGGATGGAGGATGCAAGGAAAATGGAAAAACCAGGATTTGTGGAGACTGGTGATGATACTGCACATCCTATTGTGCAGATTGGAAAAATTCCATTGTCTATGCAGGGTGGGAAAAAGAAATACCTGTCCGATGTATTTCATGTCCCGAATATTACCAAGAATCTGGTTTCAGTTGGTCAAATGGTTGAACAGGGCTTGCAGGTCAGATTTAATCCTCATGGATGCTTTGTTGAGGATATGAAAAATAAAGGTCGCTTGATAGCAAAAGGAAAGAAGAAGGGCAGAATGTTTACATTGGATGCAGACATGTCTGAATTGAGTGCAGCAATGTTTGCACATGGGACCGGTGTAGTTGCAGATATTGATATCTGGCATAAACGCATTGGTCATGTTAATGTACAGCGACTTAAATCAATGCAGGCCCAAAATATTGTTGCAGGATTGCCCAAATTCAAGGTTGCAGAAATGCATAAGGTATGTGAAGCCTGTCAGTTTGGAAAACAGGCAAGGAAACCATTTCCTAGACATGTTCAAGAGAGTGAGAAGCCATTGGAATTAATTCACTCTGATGTGTGGACAACTAAAGCTGCATCTCTTGGAGGCTGTCATTATTTTGTCAGTTTTATTGATGACTATAGCAGAAAAGTTTGGGTGTATTTTATGAAAAAGAAAAGTGAAGTTTTTGGGCATTTCAAAACTCTTAAAGCTATGGTTGAAAAAGAAACAGGCTTGCAGATAAAATGCCTAAGGTCAGATGGAGGGGGAGAGTACCTCTCAAATGAGTTTGCAAAGTTCTTGCAGGAGCATGGCATAAAGCAGCAATATTCATGCAGTTATACCCCACAACAAAATGGAATTGCAGAAAGGAAAAACAGGCATATTGGAGAGATATCTCGTGCCATGCTCAATGAAAAAGACTTGCCAGATTTTTATTGGGCTGAAGCAGTTGCTACAGCAGTCTACATAATGAACAGGACTCCCACTGCAGCAATACATGGAATGACTCCAGAGGAGAGGTATACTGGTAGGAAACCAGATATTTCTCATTTGAAAATTTTTGGTTGCATTGCCTATGTACATGTGCCAGATGAGCTGAGATCCAAGTTGGATCCAAAAGCTGAGAAGTGCATCTTTATTGGTTACTCTCTGCAGCAAAAAGGGTATAGATGCTATAATCCTTCTACTCGTAAGTTTACAGTGAGCAGAGATGTTGTTTTTGATGAGATGAGTAGCTGGTATAGACCAGTAAATGTGATTGATGATGAAGATGCACAAAATGGTAATGCTACACAGAATTCACAGCAGCAGTCACAAAATATTAGTGGACCTGGAGCGTCCTCTAGCAGTGGTTCACATTCTTCGCCATGGACAGGCAGATTGAGATCAGGAGAATCTTCTCAAAGCAATGCAAATAGTGGTATGCAGGTATCACGAAAAGGAAAAGAGAAGGTTGATCAGCCCATGTTTGATGTGAATGCAGGTCACTCTTATGTGGATGGTGAATCCAGTGGCTCAGAACAGAGCATTGATGATGAGTTGGGTATTCCTTCTATTGTTACACCTGGAGTAAGGAAGACCAGGGATGTTTTGAGAGCACCTGGGAGCGAACCTACTTTGCGCAGGTCTACAAGAGCTAGGTATCCTGTGGATAGGCTGAAATATGATGGATTTACAGCCATTCACTATGCATATATGGTCAAAGTGATACAGGAACCAGAACCCACATCTTTTGAGCAAGCCATGGGAAAAGAAAAATGGGAGAAAGCCATGGATGAAGAAATGGATGCCTTGGAAGCAAATGCTACATGGGAGTTAGTACCTTTGCCTAAAGGTAAGAATGCAATTGGCTGTAAGTGGGTTTATAAGGTGAAGCACAATGCTGATGGTTCTGTGAACAGATACAAGGCAAGATTAGTAGTCAAGGGGTATGCACAAACATATGGCATTGACTATGAAGAAACATTTAGTCCGGTTGCAAGGATGGCAACCGTAAGAGCAGTCATTGCTATGGCTGCATCAAAGGGATGGTCTTTACATCAGATGGATGTAAAGAATGCCTTCTTGCATGGTGATTTGCAAGAAGAGGTCTATATGGAGCAGCCACCAGGTTATGTGCATGCTGTTCATCCTGAGTTTGTTTGCAGGTTGAAGAAAGCCTTGTATGGCTTGAAGCAAGCACCTAGAGCATGGTCTGACAAGATAGGACAGTATCTTGTCACTATTGGCTTTCAGATTTCCAAGGCAGATTTCTCACTTTATGTGAGAAAAACAGAGAAAGGTATTATGCTGCTTGTCATTTATGTTGATGATTTGATTATGACAGGTGACAGTGATGAAGATATCCTTCATGTGAAAATGCTATTGAAGCAGAAGTTTGAGATGAAGGATTTGGGAGAGCTGCGTTATTTCTTGGGCATTGAAGTGATTAGATCACCAAGTGGGATACAGCTCTTGCAGAGGCAGTATGGATTGGACATGCTGTCCAAATATGGGATGACAGGCTGTAAGCCTATTTCAGTTCCTTTGGAGCAAAATGTGAAGCTGAGCACAGATGCAGGTGAGCTTCTAGAAGACCCTACTATGTACAGACGCATAGTAGGAAGTTTGATTTATATGACTATTACCAGGCCAGATTTGAGCTATGCTGTTGGATTGGTAAGTCAGTTTATGCAGGCTCCAAGGAAACCACATTTGGATGCGGCTAGACGCATACTTAGGTATGTGAAGTCCACATTGCAGTATGGACTATTTTATGAGACTGGGGTTCAGATACAGTTGCATGGATACACTGATGCTGATTGGGCTGGTAGTATTTCTGATAGACGATCTACCAGTGGATATGTATTCTCTTTTGGGAGTGCTGCAGTCACTTGGAGCAGCAAGAAACAGCCTACAGTTGCCTTGTCGAGCACAGAGGCTGAGTACAGGGGTGCAGCAATGGCTGCATGTGAGGTAGCTTGGTTGCATAAGCTACTTTATGATATGCATCAGTCTACAGATGGGCCAGTTGTCATTTATTGTGACAACATGAGTAGTATACACTTGGCAAATAACCCAGTCTATCATGCTAGAACAAAGCACATTGAGGTGCATTATCACTATGTGCGAGAGAGGGTTTTACTAGGTCTTATTGATCTAGTTTATGTCAGCACAGAGGATCAGGTAGCTGACATATTCACGAAGGCATTGGGCGCAGAGAAGCTGCGCAAGTTCAGAGACCTGCTTGGTGTGCAGGAATTGGGATTGAGCTCGAGGGGGAGTGTTGAGATATCGAGCTCCACTCGTGATACGCCAGGGTGACCGTTGTATATTTATGTCACCGACTTGTCAGTTGCAGACGCGGTTGGTACACCGCCCATGAATAATAGCTACATGATAGCTATCCTTATCTACTCTAGTTCGTGGCTCAGTTAGTATGCCACCTTAGTTAGTTGAGTTTGGTTTGAGACCCATATATAGGGTTCTTCTATTTCTTTGTACTAGAGTTCTTTTGGCTTACACAACTAAGAAGAGGAAAACTGTTTTCAGCCTCCACCCTTGTGTGTCTTCCCCCATTGTGCAAGCAAGAAAGCTTCAAGCGAGACTCCTTCCTTCTCTCCCACAATCTTGACACATTTGGCCATCCGTTTGGGGATGATATATCATGCTAGGAGTCAAAATTATTCCCATAGATATGAAAAAACTCCTCTAGAAACTTCCCATGAACTTAGTATCACGATTGGATACGATCTTCAATGGCATATCATGAAGCTTAAAAATACATTCCATAAATTGTTCAACCACTTGCTTTACTGTAAATTGAGCCTTGATAGGGATGAAATGAGCCCAAATGTATCAACTGCAAAGGTTGAGAACTATTTTTGACATTTCTCATGGACGGGAATCTCACTTTTTTCCCAAACTGACAAGCAAAGCATACATGTCCAAGATCAATGTACTTGAACTTCGGCAAGCCAAGTACAGCCTCTTTATGGGATGCATATTTTTTAGCTTGTGTACATTAACGTGACTGATGCATTTGTGCGATATTTCTTACATCTCAAACTACTCCATTATCATGGGCAAGCATGGTTTCCTTCAATTTTGGGATAGATGCATCCAAAGTAAATATTTTGTCATCTCTCTTTCCTTTAGCAATCAATTTATGACCATTGCCATATTCTTCAATAAAACAACCATCCTTATTGAATTTGACTTGCAGATTTTGACAATAAATTATTGGTAATATAAGGTACATGTAGTACATCATGTAGGCTCTTCTTTTTGCTATCGGGTGGTATGAGCAATGAAACCACACCCCTATGCTGAATATTATGCTCTGTATCATCAGCAATACATACAAATCCATGAGACCTTGCTATTAACTCATCAAACCATTCACCATGAGGAGTCATATGATTGGATGCTCGTGAGTCTATGTACCACTTCTCATGTTTGCCTTGCTTAGGCGTATTCTTAGATACATGCTGCATAGAAAATATTCTATCTCCCTAGTCATCCTGAGTACCACTAGAAGATGCATAATGTTTGTGTTTCCTACCTTTTGCCTTCATATCAGCTTACTTTCTATGGCAATCCTTTGCAATATGCCCATATCTTCCAAAATAATGACAGTCTTTATCCCTGTTAGACTACTCATGCGACTACCACGAACCACCTCTACCTCTAGGTGATCTCTCATTTCCTCTAAAGGCTCCAAATCCTTGTTGTCCTTGCATATTTAAGCTATGCCAAGCATTTTGATACTACTGTCCATATGTGTTTCGAGTGTCTCCTCAACCTCAAAAAGCTCCACAAGCTCTACCACCTCTAGCTTGCTGACTTGAGTAAAAGACAATGTCTTTGCCTCGAGATGTGCTTGAACTTGTATTTAAGCCAATCTTTACTTCTTCAAGTAGCAACAGTGCAAGTAACTCATCCCAATCAGGGGGTTCTATTCTCACATAAATAGACATATCAAATGCCTTATACTCCTTGCCTAACCCATTCAATGTCACTGCAATCATATCATCCTCTGAAACACAAGATCCAATAGTAGCTAGCTGGTCAGCTATGGTCTTTATTTCAATTGTGTATGCTTGAATGCTCCTGCCATTTCTAGGCATGTTGTTGAATTGCTGCTTCAGCTGTATCTTTCTTGCATGCGTAACATTACCATAATTCTTCATGAGTGCATCCCAAGCATCCTTCAGGTTATAGCAATTTGTAATATGCATAGCCATCACATCATAAATGCATAAAGAAAGCCAATGCAGTACTTTACTAGCTCTTTCCCACCACTATCGGTGAGCTCTCCGTTGTTCTTGTGTAGGATTTCATTCAAGCAATTCGGGTTCAGTTTTAGCCCTCGTACATAAAACCCAATAGCTTCTACCAATCAAAAAGTTTTGCATCTTGAACTTCCATAGAGCAAAGTTTTTGTTATCAAGCTTCTCTCCCACAATTTGAGTGATATTGTGAGTGCCTTGAGCATTTGCCATATTTTCAACTAAGTTATTCAATGCTATATGTTATCAAGCTTCTCTCCCACAATTTGAGTGATATTGTGAGTGCCTTGAGCATTTGCCATATTTTCAACTAAGTTATTCAATGCTATATGTAATCTATAAGTGCTTAACTCCCTGTAGTTCAGGAGCAATTTTCCTACAATTCAAGAACAGACTTCCTGCAGTTCAGAAACAGTCTTTCTGTAATTCAAGAATAGTTTCATATAGTTCATGACCAGTTTTCTTGACAACCTGCTTGCTATAAGATATATCCCAAAAAAATTTTAAAAAACACAATCAACTGAGCATAAACCAAGCTCAAATCATCTCAAAACATTCTATGTTAGTGGAAAAATATCCCAAAACAAACTATGTCCATACAAGCATCAATAGATGCATAGAACTGATGTTGACATTCACTATACTTTTCCACAATTGATGACAGACAAGTAGCTTGTTATGACTAGTATCATAAACTCTACAATAATCAGGGTATTCTCGGCTCAAAAATATCCTTAAATCACCATAGACATGTCCCATTACATTCGGGATTCAAGTAGTAGTACCAAATACAGCCAATCCATTGCTATAATCAACAGTATTTTCTTTGTTAAAACAAGAGTATTTAGACCTCAAAACAGCCCCAAAACATCTCATTCAGTTGCCACTCTATGCAGGAGTTGAGTCATGTCCAACCGGTCACAATATATTGCATGTATGTCAAGTGAAGATGATAGGCATCCTTCTTGCAGACAATAACCAGTCAATACCTTGGTATAACCAGCAACAAATCAGTCCAAAATTTGGACTTTCAGCACTCAAAGTATCCCAAAAAGCATCTACTACTCAAGTGGTATGATCCAAGCATTTGACAATAGCAAATAAGCATCACATATACTTCAACCCTATATGTATATTGTTTTCAAATTTAGAACATCAACCAATTCATTGTTTCCAAATTTAGAACATCAACCAATTCATTGTTTCCAACCTGCAAATAAGCTCCAAAATTGAGCATTTAACACTCCAATATCATGTTCAAATGCATGATAATAAGGGCATATACATTGTTAGGATGAAAGCCACCAGTGCCCTGGAACCGTCGGATGTTTACTGCAATAAATAGCCAATCTGCATAGGTGTGCTATAAATATCTCAAAATTTAAGAGGAATTTGAAAAAAATTTATTCTGCAAAGTTGTAGAGCACGTCAAAATAGTCAAGATTGACGGGCCGTTTCTCCAAAATCCATTTTTATAGCAAGATATGGCTTCTACAAACAAACTGGCTGCATGCACAGTCTCCTTTTATGACATTTTTTTCAGATCTGATATCTTGATGTCAAGTGGCCACTTCCAAGCCTTTAGGCTTCAAGAATTTAGGCTCTAATACCATGTTTGAGATTTAGAGGGAGAGAGAAACAAAGATATGGAGTTGTAGCAGAGAGTAGTGAACTCTCATTGTTCTCATCATTTCATTCTTCCATAATGCTTACTAAATTCTAATCACACATAACTAAAAAACACACTAGGTCACTAGCTGACCGTACCACTAACTATGGTTGAGTCTGATCGACTCAGTTATTGCATCACACATGTAGAGAGACAACTAAGATGATAGCTGTCTAGATAAGGTTGGTCATGTGAAATGAGTGCCTTGGTCACTAACTAGTTTGATGGAGTAGTCGAATTGTGAGATCACTTGCTCCCAAAGGAACTTAGTTGTGGTTCTAGCATCATTCTTTCTCATGGCTTGAGCTTCGGCACATTTTGTAAGATTGTCTATTGATATAATGATGTATTTGGCTTGGGAGTACTGTGTTGTGGGGCTGATTGGCCCAATGAAGTCAATGCCCCATTTTTTGAATGGTTGGCATGCTATGACTAGGGCTAACTCCATCTTGTCCTTATGGAACCTTAGTCCTTTGACACTTGTCACAATGCTTTAAAAATTTAGAAGTATCGTGAATAGAGAGAGCCAACAAAATTGAGATTATAGCACCTTGTGGGGTGTAATATCTCTGTTAAAGTGTCCTCCAGCAATTCCACCATGCGCTTCAATTAGCACATCATGCATTTCAAGCTCACATACACATCTCCACAACTAGCCATCTTGGCCTAACTTATAGAGTTGGCCGGCGATCAATTGATAGGGTTGAATCTTAAGGATAAGGTGCCTTAGCCTAGCCTTCTCATAGGTCTCTTTGTTGAGATATCAAGCTCCACTCGTGATATGCCAGGGTGACCGTTGTGCATTTATGTCACCGACTTGTTAGCTGCATTGGTACACTGCCCATGAATAATAGCTAGATGGGAGCTATCCTTATCTACTCTAGTTCGTGGCTCGATTAGTATGCCACCTTAGTTAGTTGAGTTTGGTTTGAGACCCATATATAGGGTTCTTCTATTTCTCTGTACTAGAGTTCTTTTGGCTTACACAACTAAGAAGAGGAAAACTGTTTTCAGCCTCCACCTTTGTGTGTATTCCCCCATTGTGTAAGTGAGAAAGCTACAAATGAAACTCCTTCCTTCTCTCTCACAATCTTGACATGGTATCAGAGCCTGGTTCGTGGTAAGGAGCTCAAGAAAGCAAACCAAGTTCACAGCGTTCTAGTAAGAGGACCAGTGTTGATTTCATTTTTCGATTTTTGGGAGCAAGTCTCTGCAGGTAGCATAGCCGAAAAGTGCAAGAGTGCATTTTCTCACATTGAGACGCCCTTCACGGTGTAGCAAGAGGGTAGTATATGCTGCAAGAGAGGGCTTTAGCCTTGGTTGCCCTATTTTTTTGATTGGAGACCATTTCGGGGCCTATTTTGGAGGTGAAAGTTTTTCGCATGCACTCAGGAAAAGGCCCTGTTTTTTGCTGTGCGACCACTGTTCTACAAGTTAGGGAAAATTTACCATAGAAATTGCATCGTATGCTTGTGCGCAAAGACATTGGGAGTTATAGAATCATCCTTGTTGCCTGTTGATGCAAAATCGTCACTAGGAAGTGACTGTGTGGTCAAATACCACTTTCATCAGTTTTGCAAATTTTCCCTTGTGAGGCTGAAGCTGTGTTTTTTGTAGTGATATAATTTTTTGCAGTGTTCTGTAATGGTGTCTGATTCTCTTTCACAGATTGTCACTGAAAAGCTTGATAAGAACAACTTCCAAACATGGAAGTTTAGAATGACGAATTTCCTTATGGGAAAAGGATATTGGGAATTCGTTGCAGGAAATGAAGAAGAACCGGTTTTTCCTGATGTTCCCAATCAACAGCAAATGGAGGCATTTAAAGGATGGCATGAGAGAGCCAGAAAAGTTATGTACTAGCTGTCTATCAGTATTTCAGACTCTATGAAGGTGCATATTTAGGATGCAAGTACGCCAAAGGAGGCATGGGATACTTTGTCAAAAATGTATAGCACAAATATGCAAGCCAGTAACATGCAGTTCAAGCAAGAGTTGCACAATGTGCAAAGAGAAAGTATAAGCATCAATGACTACCACATGAAGGTGAAGAAGATTGCAGATGCACTTGCTTCCATTGGGTCACCAGTGGAAGATGATGATTTAGTTTCTATGACCTTGAATGGTCTAGGAAAGGATTATGCATAGTTCCGAACATCCATTTCCGTCCGTGAAAGATTTCCTGATTTTGAGGAGTTGATTGCTCTTCTAATTTCTGAGCAGAGAAATGGTGGTGCATCTTCTTCATGAGGAACTTCAAAAGAAGCTATCTTCTACTCAAATGCTGGAAGAGGTAGAGGCAGAGGTAGAGGAGGCCAATTTGGAGGCCGTGGTAGAAATCAGAATGTGCAGCAAACTCAAGAAAACCAATCCTATGGAGGAGGATGTGGTAACTCTAGAGGCAAGGGGAGCGAAAGAGGTCGTGGTGGATGGAAAAGAGGCCAAAATGCAAACATCAATGTTGAATGCTACTACTATGGTAAAATGGGTCATATGGCTAAAGACTGCTATAAAAAGCAGAATGACATCATGAATGGAAAATTGCAACAAGGGAATTATGCATCTTCTAGTAGACAGGGTGATGACAGAAATTAGCATTTGTTTATGGTGCAGCACATGACCAATTCTGTGACAAGTGCAAAAGAAAGCAACAATGTGTGTTGACTTAGGTGCATCAAACCACATGACAGGTCATGCAGAATGGATGCAGAATGCAAGGAAAATGGAAAAACCAGGATTTATGGAGACTGGTGATGATACTGCACATCTTTTTGTGTAGATTAGAAAAATTCATTTGCATATGCAGGATGGAAAAAGAAATACCTATCAAATGTATTTCATGTCCCGAATATCACCAAGAACCTGGTTTCTATTGATCAAATGGTTGAGCAGGGCTTGCAGGTCAGATTTAATCCTCATGGATGCTTTGTTGAGGATATGAAAAATAAAGGTCGCTTGATAGCAAAAGGAAATAAGAAGGGCAGATTGTTTACGTTGGATGCAGACATGCCTGAATTGAGTGTAGCAATGTTTGCACATGGGACCGGTGTAGTTGCAGATATTGATATCAGGCATAAACGCATTGCTCATGTTAATGTACAGCGACTTAAATCAATGCAGGCCCAAAATATTGTTGCAGGATTTCCTAAATTCAAGGTTGCAGAAATGCGTAAGGTATGTGAAGCCTGTCAATTTGGAAAACATGCAAGGAAACCATTTCCTAGATATGTTCAAGAGAGTAAGAAGCCATTGGAATTAATCCACTATGATGTGTGGACTACTAAAGCTGCATCTATTGGAGGCTATCATTATTTTGTCACTTTTATTGATGACTATAGCAGAAAAGTTTGGGTGTATTTTATGAAAAAGAAAAGTAAAGTGTTTGGGCATTTCAAAACTCTTAAAGCTATGGTTGAAAAAGAAACAGGCCTACAAATAAAATGCCTAAGGTTAGATGGAGGGGGAGAGTACCTCTCAAATGAGTTTGCAAGGTTCTTGCAGGAGCATGGCATAAAGCAGCAATATTCATGCAGTCATACCCCACAACAAAATGGAATTGCAAAAAGGAAAAACAGGCATATTAGAGAGGTATCTCGTGCCATGCTCAACGAAAAAGACTTGCCAAATTTTTACTGGGCTGAAGCAGTTGCTACATCAGTGAACATAATGAACAGGACTCCCACTGCAGCAATACATGGGATGACTCCAGAGGAGAGGTATACTGGTAGGAAACAAGATATTTCTCATTTGAAGATTTTTTGTTGCATTGCCTATGTTCATGTGCCAAATGAGTTGAGATCCAAGTTGGATCCAAAAGCTGAGAAATGCATCTTTATTGGTTACTCTCTACAGCAAAAAGGGTATAGATGCTATAACCCTTCTACTCGTAAGTTTATAGTGAGCAGAGATGTTGTTTTTGATGAGATAAATAGTTGGTATAAACCAATAAATGTGATTGATGATGTAGATGTACAAAATGGTAATGCTGCACAGAATTCACAATATCAGTCACAAAATATTAGTGGACCTGGAGTGTCCTCTAGCAGTGGTTCACATTCTTCGCCATGGACAGGAAGATTGAGATCAGGAGAATCTCCTCAAAACAATGCAGATAGTGGTATGCAGGTTTCACAAAAAGGAAAAGAGAAGGTAGATCAGCCCATGTTTGATGTGAATGCAGGTCACTCTTATGTGGATGGTGAATCCAGTGGCTCAGAACAGAGCATTGATGATGAGTTGGGTATTCCTTCTATTGTTATACATGGAGTAAGGAAGATCAGGGATGTTTTGAGAGCACCTGGGAGTGAACCTACTTTGCATAGGTCTACCAGAGCTAGGTATCCTATGGATAGTCTGAAATATGATGGATTTACAGCCATTCACTATGCCTATATGGTCAAAGTGATACATGAACCAGAACCCACTTCTTTTGAGCAAGCCATGGGAAAAGAAAAATGGGAGAAAGCCATGGATGAAGAAATGGATGCCTTAGAAGCAAATGCTACATGGGAATTGGTACCTTTGCCTAAAGATAAGAATGCAATTGGTTGTAAGTGGGTTTATAAGGTGAAGCACAATGCAGATGGTTATGTGAATAGATACAAGGCAAGATTAGTAGTCAAGGGGTATGCACAAACATGTGGCATTGATTATGAAGAAACATTTAGTCCGGTTGCAAGGATGGCAACCGTAAGAGCAGTCATTACTATGGCTGCATCAAAGGGATGGTCTTTACATCAGATGGATGTAAAGAATGCCTTCTTGCATGGTGATTTGCAAGAAGATGTCTATATGGAGCAGCCACCAGGTTATGTGCATGCCATTCATCCTCAGTTTGTTTGCAGGTTGAAGAAATCCTTGTATGGCTTGAAGCAAGCACCTAGAGCATGGTCTGACAAGATAGGACAGTATCTTGTCACTATTGGCTTTTAAATTTCCAAGGCAGATTTCTCACTTTATGTGAAAAAATAGAGAAAGGTATTATGCTACTTGTCATTTATGTTGATGATTTGATTATGACGGGTGATAGTGATGAAGATATCCTTCATGTGAAAATGTTATTGAAGCAGAAGTTTGAGATGAAGGATTTGGGAGAGCTGTGTTATTTCTTGGGCATTGAGGTGATTAGATCACCAAGTGGGATACGGCTCTTGCAGAGGCAGTATGGATTGGACATGCTGTCCAAATATGTTATGACAGGCTATAAGCCTATTTCAGTTCCTTTGGAGCAGAATGTGAAGCTGAGCAGCGCAGATCCAGGTGAGCTTCTCAAAGACCCTAATATGTACAAACGCACAGTAGGAAGTTTGATTTATATGACTATTACCAGGCCAGATTTGAGCTATGCTATTGGATTGGTAAGTCAGTTTATGCAGGCTCCAAGGAAACCGCATTTGGATGCGGCTAGACACATACTCAGGTATGTGAAGTCCACATTGCAGTATGGACTATTTTATGAGACTGGGGTTCAGATACAGTTGCATGGATACACTGATGTTGATTGGACTGGTAGTATTTCTGATAGACGATCTACTAGTGGATATGTGTTCTCTATTGGGAGTGTTGCACTCACTTGGAGCAGCAGGAAACAGCCTACAGTTACCTTGTCGAGCACAGAGGCTGAGTACAGGGGTGCAACAATGGCTGCATGTGAGGTAGCTTGGTTGCATAAGCTACTTTATGATATGCATCAGCCTACAGATGGGTCAGTTGTCATTTATTGTGACAACATGAGTAGTATACACTTGGTAAATAACCCAGTCTATCATGCTAGAACAAAGCACATTGAGGTGCATTATCACTATGTATGGGAGAGGGTTTTACTAGGTCTTATTGATCTAGTTTATGTCAGCACAGAGGATCAGGTAGCTGACATATTCACGAAGGAATTGGGTGCAGAGAAGCTATGCAAGTTCAGAGATCTGCTTGGTGTGCAGGAATTGGGATTGAGCTTGAGGGGGAGTGTTGAGATATCGATCTCCACTCGTGATATGCTAGGGTGACCATTGTGCATTTATGTCACCGACTTGTTAGCTGCAGATGCGGTTGGTACACCACCCATGAATAATAGCTAGATGACAGCTATCCTTATCTACTCTAGTTTGTGGCTCAGTTATTATGCCACCTTAGTTAGTTGAGTTTAGTTTGAGACCCATATATAGGGTTCTTCTATTTCTCTGTACTAGAGTTCTTTTGGCTTACACAACTAACAAGAGGAAAACTGTTTTCAGCCTCCACCTTTGTGTGTATTCCCCCATTGTGTAAGTGAGAAAGCTACAAGTGAGACTCCTTCCTTCTCTCCTACAATCTTGACACTCTCTGGTAGTCGATGCTCTAAGATCTGGACCATGTCGTTAGCCCAATAAGGCATCAAGTCAGCTATGAATAAATCCTTCTCATTGGACATGCTAAAAAGGTGTGCATTGGGTAGGTCATCTATAATGCCTTGTCCAGTGGCCTCTCCTGTGGGTATGTAGGACATGTGATCTGTCATCTAATGTTGCTTGCCCTTGCATACAACCACAAAAAAGTCAAACTCTAAAAGCATAAGCAACCATCAAGCTATGCATCTAGTAGTGCAAGGTTTATTGACAAGATAAAGCAAGCCTTGATGGTCAACAAAGAAGGTAAAGGGCATAGCCAAAAGATAGCCAACAAAGAAGGTAAAGGGCATAGGAAATATGCTCTTGCAAGAGAGCAATAAGATCAGCCTCTTCTTTCTTGGTTAGGTCATCAGCTATAGACATGGGTTGAGGCTTCTCCCCTTACCCCTCTAAGTCGACTTCCTTGACTTTAGCAAGTCCTTTTATCAGTTCACTTTTCTACCCTTGTCTCTTTGCACCCAACAAGATCACTACCCTATCCTCTTTCTTGAATTTAGTGAAGTGCTTTGGTATATCTTGGGGTTTTTTTTAACGTTCGACTTTTGACCCTTTTGGTTGTCCCCTCTTTACCTCCTTTAACCGTTTGCACCTTAGGTGGACTAGAATGTCCCCTTTGGTGCATTTGGTTTTAGGTAATCGAGGTATCTCTAAATGGCTCTCAGAGCTTACCTCCAATTTTGAGTTGAACTCACAACCCTTGCTAGAGGATGGAGTTTCCCCTAGTGGTTGTAGCTCTCTAAGGTCGACTCCATCCTAAAGAGAGGCATGATAGTTGGCTGGACTTGATAGTCCATCTCACCTAAGTGATCTAGCCAAGTATGATCACATTCAATTTTGAAAATTTCACTTTCAATTCTGAATGTGTTGGCTCTTTGTGGCTTGGAGTTTACCTCTATTTGTTGGATTACTCGGTCATCAATATCGTACTCTATCATCTCGACCTCTTCTTTACTACTTTTATTTAAGGAATAACAATTTTCGTACTCGTTATCTAAATTGCTACCTTCTTATTGCTCGTCCTCATCTAGGTCTCTATTCACGACTGTGTTTTCATCTATGATCAGTGCCCAATTGTACATAAGGTTTAGGTCGTGCACTTTGATCCATCGCCATCTTGGTTCATCCATGAGATCTTGGAGCAACTTGAGATTAGTAGCTAGGTGACCAGCTAGCTCCCTTGTTAGATACTCAAGAATCCCCTAGAGTTCAAGTTTGTTAAACAAGGTATGGAAATGGGTGGGTATTTGTTTCTTGATAGGGTTTTTGGCCATCATATAGAGTGGCACTGATGGTGATAGGGTCTTATCCCTTGGAATTTGAGGTGCAGTGGCTTTATGGGAGTCACTGGATGTCCTTGCATCCTACTTATAATTTTCTTTCTCATCCAAAAATTGCAGGTCGATGTTGACTAGCATGTGCATGTGATCCTGCTCATCTTCAAGGTAGGGAATGTACTTTGTCAAGCATCCACACGAATTCCTAGCTTGGGTGTCTCCTTTCAAGATAGAGGAGATGGCATCTAAGTTGATTAGCGTAGTCTTCTAGGTATCCATCTCAACTCTTGCTACCTCTGATTTGCTACCTAGGTGTTGGGACCTAAAATGAGCCTGATATTGGCTCTATGGCACTAGCTAGGCCTCTACTACTCACTCAAACCACCCCACATGGCCTCATGACCAGGAGTGTCCTAAGGGGTATACTACCCTAACCTCAAATACAAGGCTTTGCATTTGTTTAAAAATTGTAATCCAATGGATATCCTTTCCCACACTCCTCAGAGGGAATCCCTACACATATCAGTATAATACACTACGTAAGCATATACAAAGGGAGTGCCCCTATGCTAATTTCCTTTGCTCCACTACAGCTCTCCTAAACCCTGAGCATTGGCTCCAAGATGCGCCATGAACACATAAAGCACATTCAAAAAATAAGCTCCACTCTTTTGATTGATCGATCTAGAAGATAATAGATAGTCCTCACTGAATATTCCCCAAGGAACGGAACCTCTAACCCTACAACTTAGGTTACCTCACACTCTCAACATAGGTCATCGCTCATAAAAACAATTGCTATGCATCTAGGATGATACTATATGGTGTATGTAATGAAATTGTGTATGACTACCATGCTCAAACGAGTTTACATTAACAATCAGCATTGTGAAAGTTCAAAAATAGTTCTTTTCATGTCTTTCTTCCAATTTGCAATTGTTGTATTGCTTAGGGTTAGTACCTAGCATTATTGTACTACTAGAATCTTTTAATTTTAGACAACAATGTACCCTATATGTCATGTATCATAAAACATCAAAATTCAATGTACTTTAAGTACTCAACAACGCCCTTCTCCCTACTGCTTAAAGTTATGTATTCAATGATAGGTTTAAGGCACATTTTTCATGTATTTTTCTTTCATGAAAGCAATAAAAATCTACTTTACATGAGATAGGGCTGAACTGAGACTAAACCTCATGCTTTAGCTCTACCATACATTCGCAAATATAAATCTTATTTTTCGGATGCAAAAAACTAATTTTTCTTTTTTTATTATTTTTTACTATTTATTTAGAGATATTTACTTATATTTGTTGATTTATTATTTCAGATTGATTGAATCTTATTGAAAATGATTTTCTTATCATATTTCAATCCATAGGAACACTATATGCACGACAAAACCCCAAAACACATAATTTTCCTTAAACCACAATGTTGTGGGTTTTGCATGTTTAGCATAAAATTATTATACAAATTATTTCTCTTGATTACTTTAACATTGTTGATAAATCAAAGCACTGGCAACCATATATAATCATTTCCAACCAAAATGTATCATTAAACAATGAAATCTATGACTTACTCATGAAGTTGTGCCTTATGACATATATATTTCGTAATTTGAGGCCCGTTGACGCTCCCCAATAGTTGTTGATGATCCGTCCAACCTTGATCTATGCTCCTTTGCACTCCCATATCATTGCAGGATCAGAATCTTTCATCTCAACCCACCCTCTTCTCTCATACATTAACCCATGGAAATACACAACAAGAGGAGAGAGGAGAGAGGAGAGAGAAATACTAAAATCAAAAATATTTATTCAATGCATCATTTTTTGATCTACTTGTTACGATGGATGGTGAAGAAATCCTTCATTATGCTGCCCTCTCCATTTCTCTCAGTTTCATGACGGTAAGAAAATGGCATTTTTTATCAATTTTTGGGGTGCTGAAAAAAACGACGCCCCCCTCCCCCCATGTTTCATATTTCTTGTGCCTTTTCATATCTCAAGATTAACAAGCCTGTTAAGCTATAAAACCAAAAAATTTGGTTCCTCCTCTTGCGTTCACACTTGTGGTAAGTGATTTTTTGCATTTTGCCGAGGCAAATGGGCTTGGTTTCGAGATGCGATTGGCTAACTAGTTTTGTGACATCGAAATCTATGAAGCTGGTCTTTGTCATATGCACTTTTTAGCTCTCAAGTCACTTAGCTGCTTTATGACACCACACCTTATGGGGATTAAATGGGGGGTCAAACAAACTCCGATTGATGAACCAAGACTTGTATTGGGTTCCTGGCATCAAACTCCAGCTCATCGATCCGCAACTATTTCATTTTGCATTAAAAATTGGCCGTTGTTTATAGATCCCGAGTCACTTTTTCACTCCAAAAGAAAAATCTCTAAAAAGCTGCTCTCATAGCGACCACATGATAGGGAGACTCAGCCTGTCGAATCCCACAAATTGATTTTCACAAACAACAACCATAAAAAGCATCAAGCTGCCACAAAACAAAATCCACAACAAAGCACAAGTACAGATTTCACCCTACCCCATGACAAAATCAAGGCTTGAAAATCCTCAAGGGATAGGCCCAGCATAATCTAACAGAAATCTAGAGCGAGTTGCTAGCCAACTGCTCTAACACAGAATGGCTAAATAGAACCATTAAAGAGGTCAGCCTAGGTGGTGGCCTGAACTACCTACTTATTAACTTAGGACAACTGGACCAAGACCTCTTACTCGGTGAGAACTCCTATAGCTTGGACATCATATATTTTCTTATGACACATGTTTCTTTCAAGTTTCCATACTTAGGCATGTAAAATGGAGGGAGCTGAGCACAGTGACCCAAGGAGAACACGGCATTGGCCTCAAGTCTTGACTCAGTACCCAAGAACCTACCAAGCCTTGCAAGGCGACACTTAATCCTTTTCTTTTTTGCTCACTTTTATTTTCGCTCCAGCCTTCCTTATTTCTTTATTTTAGCAAGCTATTATCCCAAGGAGGGCAAGGCATCGGCCTTTGGTTCGGCCTTTGGTTTGACTTGTCTCTAGGAATCTACCAAGCCCTCACAAGGCAATAATCAACTGCTCTTCGGATTTTATTTTATTTTCTTTTCTTTTCCATTTTAGGGGTTAGAATCCTTTTTTGCACACCTTTTTATTGTTTTATCTTTCAAGTATATTCAGATTTTCCTCTTCTTTATACTTTGGCAGGCTTCTCTAACTATCTCACACCACTAGCAAGGACTCTTAGTAGGCTAGTAGAATAGGGTCACTTAGACTACCGTCCAAAACAGGTCTTCAATGCCTGACAATGTCGTGACAAGAGGTAGACAACTACTCAAACCTCTCCCAAATATACCTAACCTAACCCTAGGACTTCATGCCTTGATTGTTGGTCCCCAACCAAAGTACAAATTTTCCCAAAAGTACATAAACACATGTAACAAAAAAGAAAAGTACTCATAAAGAAAGAACATTACCTAGACTTTGGATCAGATATTCCCCAACCTTGGCACTCCCCTTCTCCACTGTTTTAGGTGCTAAAGTTTCAATCTTTGCATTTGCCACTTGCTTCCCTCTCGTTAGTGTGGTCGCATTGTTTGTTTTTAGTGTCACTTTGGCATCAACCCTCTTTTTCTTCCTTCAGCGAGTCTTCTTTCCTATTGAGGCCACATCTAGGTTGCTAGGTCTTGGCAATGAAATATCAGCATGCTTCATTTGTGCCCTAGTCATGATGTTCAATGAGATGGGAGTGGCCTCACCATCAAGTGTTTTGACTCCAAACGGCCCCAAGAGTGCATAAGGTATGATGGTTGAGCTAATAGACAGTTTTTGCATGGGATATTTGGCGTAAAAGTGAGTGATTCCACACTCATGACATCTCAAATCAGCCTATTCTTGATTATCTTGTTCTCATTTGGGGCAAGGAGATGAGATATGCCCTGGGTGGTTGCAAGTCTGCATGAGATTGGGTCTTGGCTTTGCCCTCCTAGGCCTCTACCCCTTCCCCGACCTAATGCCATCATCGGTACTAGTCTAAAGTCCATTAAGATAGGATTGCCCTCATTGTCATATGTGATGTAAGGGTTTACATATGTCTCGTCCTCAATTGGCTCCTCCACATAATGCATTGGAGTGTCACTCGGTGGATGGGTCACGAAGGGTCTAGATGGTCTAGATATATCTGTAGGATTGATGTCCATTCTAGGGACAGCTGGCCTAGCATCATTAGGTGCTAGTAGAGCTAATGAAGCTCCCCTTTTGAATTGGAGAATTCTATTCCCCAAGTAGCATGGCTAGTTGTAAAACTGCGGATATGGTAATCACCTCAGTAATCAGCAATGCATAGCATCATGACCGAACCTACTGCAATTGGCATAAGGTCTAGATCTAGGATCCATGCATTCAACTGCGAGGTGGTTCCCTCCACAATGGACACATTGCACATGAGGTCGTGCAGTTCTTCTAATCATTTCTTCGAGCTTGGCAAGCTCCAGCTTTATGTCTGCCAATTCTTGGCTCAAATCAGCACTCTTCCCTTTCTCTTGGTTACGCTGACTAGATCTCTCACTAGTGACGATAGCTCTCTTTGAGGCTCTAGAGGCTACACTATCTCGGCTTGTGGATCTTGAGATCCTCTCCTTGAGCAAATCGTCTATGTGTTGGATTCTTCAAAGACCCTAGCTAGCATGTCCCTTTGCAACTTCAAGTTGCTACCAAGGCCTTGTAGAGCTCTTCACTCCTAATTTAGCTTATGAATATGGTGGAGATGGCTTGCTCACTAGGTTGCTCTATGGCTAGGATTCTCTTAAAGAGAATCCACATATGGGTGACATAATCTCTAATGTCATCCTTGTCCTTTTGATTGACATTCAAACCACGAGGCTATCTGAATACCCCACCTCAAAAGAATCTCTTGATGAAGAGCTCTTGAGAATATTGAAGTTGTTACATTCAACGTCATCTAGACTAGTGTACCACATTCATCCTTTATCTCCAAGACAAAGACCACAAGATTGCACACATTGAGTAGGGTCGATTAGGCCATTCGTCTTGCACGCTTGCTCAAACTACTCTACAAAGCTATATGGGTCATTGTTGGACTAGTACTTGTCAAGTTGTTTGGAAACTACGGGTATCTTTGGTTGGCTCCTCAATTTTGGAGTGATTTCTAGTCCCGCTAGCAATAAATTTGATAGGGGTACTCTGCTCTACTCTGGAGCCATGTTGTCTAATGAATCTCTTCGTGGAGAAGCTCGCTCAATGTGATATTTGCTTCTAGTGCTCTTTCCCTCTCCACATTGGGTCATGTCCTATTCCAATTAGCAAGCGCTAAAACTCACTGGACCTCTTGTATTTCTATTTCCTGCCTCAGCCTTTGAGCTTGTTGCTCATGTGTTGAAATGCATGGATCTGAGCATGGCTATGGTGGCTTGAAGGTATAGAGTGAACTCATGAAGGCATAGGATTGAAGGTAGAATGCCACACAAGTGAATTAGGTTCCAAGATTGAGACTTGGACTCATTAAAAAAATGTGTGGCTGGACAATGACTCAAACACTTAACTGAAAGGACAAAAGTACCATCATATTGCATTGAAAATGAGAGGCAAGTACAATGCTTTATATCTTGAGGATAGGTGGTATTTTTCTGCTTTGTTCTTATGGGATTTTGGAAAGCTTGCATATCCTTTACCTAGACTGCTCCACAAAGATGCTATACTAGGTGTGATTGCCTAAATCCTAACACCCCTCCTCAATCAGAACCAGAAAGGAAAAAAGTGTGTAGAGGCTTTAGTGAGTCACCACCTGTAAAGTGTGGGCACACCACAAACATGGAAAACACCATATGCTATTGCAAAATATGCTAAGTGTGGTTACCAAACACATGGTGGACATTCAGAGGCTATAATAGGGGCCTCACAAAGTGTAAAGCAATTGTAATGCTAGGTTACATGAGGAGTTTACAAAGCTTATGATAGAAGCATTATGGCAAGGTTATACAAGGCTTCAAAAAAGTCTATCAGAAAATTGGGAATGGAAGGATTGGTGAGACTTGTCCTTCTGCTCCTGATGGTCTTCTTCTTCTTCTTCTTCTTCTTCTTCTACTTCTTTTACAGCTGCAAGATAGGCCTTTTGAGAACTCTTTCTAGCATGGCAAAACTTCTCTGTGTGTCCACGGTCCTTTTGCAAAAGTCACAAAATAGCCAGTCATTTCTTCCTTTGTTCCTGTTTTACTGACATAGAACATTTGTTCATCCTTAGGAGTACTTAATTCTTCTTTATTTTTTATCTTCGTTTCTTCTTCCAATAGAGAGGCCTTAATGTCAACCAATTCAGGATTTGGCATGTTGATTAAGGTGGTTGAAACATTATCATAATCAAAAGGAAAACTTTTTAGCAAAACACCAATACAAATATCTTCATCCATTTTGAGATTTATTCCTACAAGCTGGGTTAGGAGACTTTCCATATAGTTCAAATGAGATGTCAAGGATGTATTAGGCTTGATATCAAGTTGAAAAAATTCAATCAACAAACCATACTTTGAGGACTTGGACTGTGCACCAAACAAGGTATCTAATCTATCCCAAGTGTCATGGAATGTGTCACAAGAGTCCACATGATGGATATAGTTGTCATCCAACTCCAATTTGATGATGGATTGTGCTTTGTCATCATTCTTTTGCCAAGTAGCTGCAAGAGTTGCATCTTGATTCTTCTTTTCTTGTCCATTGGTAATGGCCCATAGGCCCTTCTTCATCAAGATAAGCTTGATACGGGTATGCCAGGTGTGAAACTCGACTCCTTTGAATCGACACATCAGTGAATATTTACCCATGTTGGATGTCTGGAGCAGTAGCAAATCAACACCTAATTTTTAGATTTGAGTAGCAAAAATTTTGATTGTGTCAAAAGACACAAGTGCTAAGAGCACTAGATTAGTTTCAATAGACACCGTGCTTCAAAATCCTAAATCCTCAAGATCTTCTAAAATCAAATCTTCCCCTGCATGATTTGATGATGGGGATTTCAATACTCAATAAGATTAGAGTATCAATAGGTCCCTTGAGCCAAGAGGAGTAAAGAAATGAAGAGAAAAGTGATCTTTATGTTTGAAGGTTATGGCTTCTCTTTAGGGTTTCATGGCAAGTGACTGTTTTTTCTATTCGTGCATCTCATGGACGTGATCATTTGGTGCAAGCCTTGATGAGAAGAAAGCATGAGTAGTGGGATTTCAAAGCCCTATGGTTAGAGTGGACGTCATGTTGTGCACAAGGAGAATGACCATACAACCAGATGATGGGTTATAGACAAGAAGCAACCACTAATTTTTATAATGCTAAGCTCTAGATGGCCTAATGTCATGGAGTGATGTGACAAGAAGTTGCACAGAGAGCCCAACGAGAGATGTCAAGAAGAGAGCTACTGAGATTTGGCCTATGGAGAGAGATATGAGTGCTCCAAGTAGACAGGGTTCTACAGGCTATGGTTGCCATGAAGGGTAAAGTGAAGATAGAGGTGGAAGATGAGACCTTTAGCTAGACTTGAGATGGTGAGCAATGATTAAGAGGAGTTGGCAAAGTAGACAAGGGAGCTGATCCATGCTCACCATGGCTCTGATACCATGTTGAAATGCATGGATCTGAGCACGGCTATGGTGGCTTGAAGGTATAGAGTGAACTCATGAAGACATAGAGTTGAAGGTAGAATGTCACACAAGTGAATTAAGTTCCAAGATTGAGACTTGGACTCATAAACACAATCTTGTGTGGTTGGACAATGACTCAAACACTTACCTGAAAGGACAAAAGTACCATCATATTGCATTGAAAATGAGAGGCAAGTACAATGCTTTATAGCTTGAGGATAGGTGGTATTTTCTTGCTTTGTGCTTATGGGATTCTGGAAAGCTTGCATATCCTTTACCTAGATTGCTCCTCAAAGAGGCTATACTAGGTGTGATTACCTAAATCTCAACATCCTAGTTGTAAGAAACTATGCCATGCAGCGAATTCTTGGCTAATATCCACTCTTCTTCAAAGTCAGCTATGATATCCCTAGCTGACCTACCATGATGCTTCATGTTGGTTTGTAAATCGTATTGATTGATCATGTGTTAGATATCTATTGGAAACTCTCCCAAGTTGAGCTAGTAATATTCATGGTTGGTCTCTTGGTCCACTAGGTTTTCGATCAAACTGATCAACTCAAGTAAGGTTGAGTCCCTAATCGTGTTGGTCTCCTTGCTCTCCAAGAGGCTTGCCTTTTATACTCGGTAGCCTTGGCCGCACGTTTCAGATTTGAGGGTCTTCTCCTATTAGTGGGTTTATTCAGGTCACTTATCTTGCATGTGAGTTCCTTGTTAGTTCAACCAATCCTCAAATTTAAGTGTGCTCAAGTGTTCGTGAAGTGCTTCTTTTCATGCGTAGTATGAAATCAGACTTTCTACCTTCTCAGTGCACTTCAAGTGATTATTCATGTAGTGTGTGACTGTGATGAAAACAATGTTAGGCAACACACTTTTCTAGTTTTCTCCCTTAGGTGATGGTCACTCTAACAGGTTTGGTTGGGTCTTTTAAGATATGTTGGATGGATGGTTTAGGGGGCTTTTTTCAAGGTCACTTTCTAGGTGATTGAGACACGATCTTTATAGTTTGGAGGCTCTATGAGCCTTTTGATGTGTCTAGATGCTTACATGGATCTTGCATTGCTTCGCATTGAGCTCTACCTGTTTGGCGCCTGGGATGTGCTCGACTGATCGATTTCCAAGCTTTGGTGAGTGTGTTCAATTATCAGATGTTAAATTCCCAAAATCGGACTATCCAGATCTTGGAATGTTTGAGTGAGAAAATTAGACAGAGTCCAAGTTCGAGTCTGGTACCCAAGTCCAAGTCTTCCTACCCAAATCTTGGTATGTTCGAGTGAGAAAATCAGATAGAGTCCAAGTATGAGTCTAGTACCCAAGTCCATTGTCCAAATCGAACAATTTGAGCTTGGTTGTTTGAGTCTCCAAGTCTAAGTCTATGTTATTTGCATCTATCCCCAACTCGGATTGATGGGCTAACGATGTCCAATCAAATAAGGACTACAGGTGTTTGAGTAGCCAAATTAGATTGTCCAACTCCTATTGGTTGGATTCTAGGAATCGAACTCCACCACGTGCATCTGATTTTGACGGTGCAAATGCCCCAAGATGCAAGATTTTGATTCATTTGACCTCTGTTGTTGATGCTAAGTACTAAGGGCTTCAAGAATCAATGATTAAGTGCTAATAAAAATTTGTGTATACCTGGAGTAGTCAAAAACCTTTGAATCGGTGTGCTCAATCTTGTCTTTGCCCTAAAGCTCCAACTATATATATATATAAATCAAAGCCTTGAAATTGAAAATGAGCTCTCTTCACCCTTTCTTAGGGTTTTAGACCCCCTCTCCAACAATCCTTGGATGCCTTTTCCTCTTCTTTGCTAGATTTCAACCCCATTTTTCTTCTATTTAGGCCTGCTTTTGCACAAAACCCTACTGTGGTTTTGTTTCTCTTCCCCTAATTTTCCTACCTAAATGCCTGCAAATCACAAGCAATTGCTAATGCTAATCCAACCAACTTATCCAAACTTCAAAAATACAAAATACTTACTTGCAATGAAGATCAAATGCCCTTTCTTCCTACCTATTTACCTCAAGCACCAGTTTGGGGAAAATCCTCCAATGCTTGATTCGGAGCATGTAAGCACTCAAAGCTCGAATCCATTGGGTCCAACAATGGAAGCAAAATGTGGGATATTTCTCTCAATCGCCAAGTTCCACGGATTGATCATTGCTCAAGCGTTTCAAGTTGAATGCCAAAGGCTACCTCTCACATAGCCGTATGTGATCTCTAGCCTATGAGTGTAGTGAGCTTACCTCAATGCCCAATCAAATATCCTTCTCTCTCTCACACACTGGTAGCTCCACAATTCAAGATGCAAGCTCAAGCAACCTCAATCCTCCACCTTCAAGCTCCATGCTCCATAGCCACGCATGTGAGATGAGAGAAGAGACGAAGAGAGGAGGAGATGGAGAGCTTCTCCACCGTGGTCCCTCACCCTCACACACTCATTCCCTCACACTCTCACACTCCCTCTCTCAAGCACAAGCACAAGCAAACAAGAAGAAGAATAGAAGAAAAAAGAGCCACTTTTTCCACACACCAAGAATGAGCTTCTCTATTTACTTCTTGGCTTTTATACATGTCGTTATCCCTTTGGGCACCCATCTCTTTTTTTCTCATGACTGACCATATTGCCAAGGTCCTCTTTTCCTATTCCCTTCTATTTACATTAAGCCTTCACCTATGCTCATCTACTCTTTACAACTTGCACAGGATGGAGCTTGGTGCTCTTTTACAAAAATTTGGGGATACCTTTACATTTTAAATTGTGCCTTTGCCTCGACTTTTAAGATTACCCTTGTGATTTTGGCCTTTTATCCTCTTATCCTTTTGTCGTGGCGGCCTTTTCTGCTTTGCTCCGCATTTTTAAATTTTATTGAATTTTCTTTTGCTTCCTTTTTCTCTATCTTATACTGGAGTTAACACTCTCTCAAGTATAAAAGTGGAAGATAGGGGTACAACATTGGCTATGTGTGAAGCTGCATGGCTGATTAAATTGATGGATGACTTGGGGATTTGTGTGGATAAACCAGCCAACCTATATTGTGATAACATGAGCAATGTTCTTATAGCAAGAAATGCAATTTATCATGCCATGTTAAAGCACATAGAGGTACATTACGATTTCATCAAAGAAATGGTGCTTGAAGGCATGATAGACCTTATACACGTGAAGACTAAAGACCAAGTGGCAAGTATCTTTACTAAATTACTTTGTAGAGATAAGTTCACTCATTTCAGATCACTACTTGGGATAGAGGAAGTGACTTGATCTTGAGGGGGAGTGTTGAGATAGCCAACTCAGTCTACCTACTACACCTACCGACTCTATCTAGCAGTAGATTAGATGGATGATGTGTGTGTAATAAAGTTGGTTAGACTTAGCTAGTATAGCTAGACTAAGTCTCTTTACACTTGACTTAGGTTGTAGTACATTGTACTTTTGTGTTACTCAGTTAGAGAAAGTGTGATGAATAATGAAGAAGAAGAACATTTAGAGCTGTCTGCTCTCTATTGCCCCTATCTCTCTCTCATTTTCAAACAATGATGAGGATCTAGATGTAGATGCACAATCTCAACCTTTGATTGTAGCTAATGCTAGCTTCCCCTTCCTCTTCTTTGGCCCTTCTTACCTCTCCTTCTACAATAGGCTCAATAGCCAAACTATAGAAAGAGACTAAGACCCCCACCACAACATGTTTTCCCAGAGGTGCTCGTAGAGCTTAGCAAGATAACCAATCCCAATGCCCTTTTGATTGCCATAGATGTTGCAGTTCATGGTAGGGTGGGCCTAAAGCCTATCTTGATCCACGAAGATCAAACTCAAGAGGAGAAGGAGCACCCTTGCAAACAAGGCATAGGAAGGCACAACCTTGATGCCAGTAAGCATCATCAAGTAAAGGGAAGGAAGTGATCAAAGTGGAGTCCATTCCCCTCACTGAGATGATGAAGCACCGCAAAGACCCCTTTCCCAATATTTATTTTCCTTCTCAATCAGCACTTCCTTTGAGGACCCCAAGTGGCTTTTGCTCATGGAACATTGTCAAGATCTTGAGCAACAATGGGATGTTTCCCTAGAGCAAGTTGAGGTGCTTCAAACAATCATCAACAACTTCTAGCAGATGTGGAGGCAAAAGCCAAGGATCATATCCTATGGAATACTTTGGACCAGACAATGTAGTGTGGTGTCATGCCTTCCTCTACTTCACCTCACTCAACCCCTTTAACTCTCACACCAAGAAGTCCTTGCACTAGCACTAGAGCATCCTCTTCTAAAGGAACAATGCAAAAGAAGCCCATTGTAGATCACAAAGACTAGCAACAGTGCAAGACCACATGGCACCTCACTCCGACATTGAATTGTGCTCCAAGGTGGAGCAACTCAATGGCAAGCTGATGCATGTGAAGGCTCCATCTTCTAAGTGTTCATGTGCATTCACTCTCTCGAGGACACTACTATCCACCAAATTGATTGTATTGAATACGTCAAGTAGAAGCTCACGCTGTTAAGAGTGGAAACGAATCAACTTCAGTAATTCATTCAGAAGGGTGCCTACTACCTAGAAACCTTGGCTATTGAACTCTTCTTCCATAACATCCTCAGCCTTCTCATTTGAACTGCATGGATCTCTGGCTATAGGAGCACCATCTAATCTATGATTTTCTTCCACCCCTACCCTTGGCACCTCCAAATCCTGAGCTAGTAACCTTGGCCTTCTCCTCCTCTAGGTCTAGCTTTTTTTCATAATATACTAGTATTGACTCCATCTCAGACCCTAGTACCAACACAACCAATAGTACCCTAAGATGCATCAACTTTAGAAGATGTAGGAGCCATCAAGGCATAACTCTTATGGGCTTGGGTTCACTGTGCATGCCATGTGTTAGGTGTAGGATGGCACAATTTGGTGGTAGACTAAGTGCTAATTAAAGATAGCATCATTGGCATAGTAATGAAAGGTGGTGGCTTGTTGAGGATAACCATAGAATGACTTTAAGGAACCACAAGAAAAAGGGCTATATAAGGAGTAGAGAGGAAGTGATGAGGTTCCAATTCACCCCATATATGCAGTTCCATACCATGCACAAATGGACACACACATAGAGTTAGATACATTGTCATGTTGCTATTGCAGCCATCACTATTTAGCTTATGCCTTGTAATTTCTGAGTAATTAATCTTTTGAATGTATCTATTGGTCTGATTCTTGCCATTTCTTATTGTTGTCTCCCAGAGCAACCATGGTAGCTTATATGGACCATCTAAACTAATTTATTGGAATGTATGAGCATTTGGTTTACTATCATTCTATCGACAATTATCTATTTAGATATGTTCTATTTGATACACTATGAGTGGTGTATCTACAATGATAGCATATCTCTATGTCGAGGTCTGAGTATGTTAGGATTCTATGGTTGTAATCAAATCCAAGCATCACCACCACAGGGTAGAGTGCAGTCATACTCAGAGCCCCAACATATGTGGACATCGACATCCTACTCTTTAGTTAGCATTCGAGGTACCATGACTGACATCGTTTAAACAATGGAGACAAAGACAAAGTACTTAAATTAAACTCCCAAGTGTGTATTGATATATGAAACCAACATAAGAGTCTTGATAGAGACAAAAATGATAGTAATCAGATACATAGGGACCAATCACTAGAGGAATCAGAGAATCCCATAGACTCAGAGGTAGACATAATACAATAAGGAGATGGTAGGACTCCTGCTATTCATATCTCAGGACATATAAAGGGGAATAACTTTATTGTAACACTTAGGAAGCTAGTCAAAGAGACCCAATAAGCATACAACAAACACATAGACGAACCCAAAAAGAGGAATGAATAGTCAAACCCCTTTACTTGGGTAGGCCTCTCCCTTATAAATCTTGCTACTAGCTGTAATATTCTCTCCACCCATGTATTGTGTTGATGGTTGAAATAACTACTATTGCACAAGTCTTCTCATCAATGCATCATTGGCTACCTGCTTTAACACCATAAATTGCCACCACTCTTAACATTAGCACACAACATGGTGGTCTCTTCTCTCCAATCTCTCCCTTGACAAGATACATGTTGAGAGAGTCAAGCTCATCACTAGAATCTCATCACTGACATGACAAATCTGTAGCTTAGCTATCACTAATAGTGTGTGCGTGCATGCATGCGTGCGTGCGTGCGTGCGTGCGTGCGTGCGTGCGTGCGTGTGCGCGTGCGTGCGCGTGCGCGTGCGTGTGCGTGTGCGTGTGTGTGTGTGTGCGTGTGTGTGTGTGTGTGTGTGTGTGTGTGTGTGTGTGTGTGTGCGTGCGTGCGTGCGTGCGTGCGTGCGTGCGTGTGTGTGTGTGTGTGTGTGTGTGTGTGTGTGTGTGTGTGTGTGTGTGTGTGTGTGTGTGTGTGTGTGTGTGTGTGTGTGTGTGTGTTCGAGCAATTAGGTTGACTTGAGTTAGTTAATCATGGTTGAGATGTATGACCTAGGTTGACTTACTAGTGTGGCTATAGATAGTATGAGTGTGATGGAACGAAATGAGAATAATAAACAAGATGTTGAAATGCATGCGTCTGAGTATGGCTATGGTGGCTTGAAGACATAGAGTGAACTCATGAAGACATAGAGTTGAAGGTAAAATGTCACACAAGTAAATTAGGTTCCAAGATTGAGACTTGGACTCATAAAAAAAATATTGTGTGGTTGGACAATGACTCAAATACTTAATTGAAAGGACAAAAGTACCATCATATTGCATTGAAAATGAGAGACAAGTACAATGCTTTATAGCTTGAGGATAGGTAGTATTTTCTTGCTTTGTGCTTATGGGATTCTAGACAGCTTGCATATCCTTTACCCAAACTGCTCCTCAAAGAGGCTATATTAGGTGTGATTGCATGAATCTCAACACCCTCCTCAATCACAACCAGAAAGGAAAAAAGTGTATAGATGCTTTAGTGAGTCATCCCCTATAAAGTGTGGGCACACCAGAAACATGGAAAACAGTGGAGGTTGTCACAAAAAATCTAAGTGTGGTTACCAAACACATGGTGGACATCCAATGGTTGTAACAAGGGCCTCACAAAGTGTACAGATGTTGTAATGTCAGGTTACATGAGGAGTTTACATATCTTATAATAGAAGCATTAGGGAAATGTTATACAAGGCTTCAAAAAAGTTTATCAAAAAATTGGGAATAGAAGGATTGATGAGGCTTGTCCTGCTTTTCCTAATGGTCGCCATTGTCGTCGTCTTCTTCTTCTTCTTCTTCTTCTTCTTCTTCTTCTTCTTCTTCTTCTTCTTCTTCTTCTTCTTCTTCTTCTTCTTCTTCTTCTTCTTCTACAGCTACAAGATAGGCCTTTTGAGACCTCTTTCTAGCATGGCAAAACTTCTCAATGTGTCTAGTCTTTTTGCAGAAGTCACAAAATAGCTGGTCCTTTCTTCCTTTGTTCATGTTACTAACATACAATTTTTTTTCATCCTTAGGAGTACTTGATTCTTCTTTATTTTTAATCTTCTTTTCTTCTTCCAATAGAGAGGCCTTAATGTCAATCAATTTAGGATTTGGCATGTTGATTAAGGTGGTTAAAACATTATCATAATCAAAAGGCAAACTTTTTAGCAAAACACCAATACAAATATCTTCATCCATTTTGAGATTTATTCATGCAAGTTGGGTTAGGAGACTTTCCATATAGTTTAGATGAGACACTAGGGATGTATTAGGCTTCATATCAAAAGTTGAAAGAATTCAATGAGTACAACATACTTTGAGGACTTGGACTATGCACCAAACAAAGTATCTAATTTGTCCCAAGTGTCTTGGGATGTGCTTTGTCATCATCCTTTTGCCAAAATTAGCTACAAGAGTTGTATCCCAAGGCTTCTTTTCTTGTCCATTGGTAATGGCCCCTAGGCCCTTCTTCATCAAGATGAGTTTGATGTGCTTTTGCTAGGTGTGAAACCTGACTCCTTTGAATTGACATGCTGGTGAATCTTTGCCCATGTTGGATGTCCGGTAGTAGCAAATCAACACAAATTTCTTAGATTTGAGCAGCAAAAAAATTGATTGTGTCAAAAGACACAAGTGATAAGAGCACTAGGTTAGTGTCAATAGACACCATTTTTGTGTCTTCCAAATCATCAAACTCCTTCAAGATCTTCTAAAATTGACATGTTGGTGAATCTTTGCCCATGTTGGATGTCTGAAGCAGTAGCAAATCAACACAAATTTCTCATTTTTTAGTAGTAGAAAATTTGATTGTGTCAAAAGACACAAGTGCTAATAGCACTAGATCTTCTAAAATCAAATCTTCCCCTCCTTGATTTGATGCTAGGAACTTCAGATTTGAGTGGCAAGAACTTTAGAGTGCTACAGCCAGTGGGAAGATGAAGTGAAAAAAGCTTTGAAGAAAGTTGTCTATGAAGAACTGAGAGTTAGGGTTTCTAGTGGCTAATTGTTTTGTCTCAGATTACAATAGCTACAGTAAAGGATTTGGGCTCAAAATTTCTCAGGAGGAAGCTCATGTGATGGGCTTCAAACACCCTATAAGCACAAATTGAATCGTGGTAGGCAAATGCAGATCCAGATGTACGAAATCATGCAAGTGCAAACAAGGCAATAACCACGAATTTTGCCAATGCTAAGCTCCAGATGGCCTAATGTTAGGAAGTGAGGTGATAGGAAGTTGCACAGAGAGTCCAACAAGGATAATGTCCAGAAGAGAGCAAGTTGAGATTTGGCCTATGGAGAGAGATATCAATGCTCCAAGTAGACAAGGTCCTACGAGCTATGGCTACCATGAAGGGTAAAGTGAAGATAGAGGTGGAAGATGAGACCTTTAGCTGGACATGAGCTAAGCAATGATGAAGAGGAGCTGGAGAGTAGAGAAGGGAGTTGATCCATGCTCACCATGGCTCTGATACCATGTTGAAATGCATGGATCTGAGCATGGTTATGGTGGCGTGAAGACACAGAGTGAACTCATGAAGACATAGAGTTGAAGGTAAAATGTTACACAAGTGAATTAGGTTCCAAGATTGAGAATTGGACTCATAAATATAATCTTGTGTGGTTGGAAAATGACTCAAACACTTAAATGAAAGGACAAAAGTACCATCATATTGCATTGAAAATGAGAGACAAGTACAATGCTTTATAGCTTGAGGATAGGTAGAATTTTCATGCTTTGTGCTTATGGGATTCTGGATAGCCTGCAAATCCTTTACCCAAACTGCTCCTCAACAAGGCTATACAAGGTGTGATTGCCTAAATCTCAACACAAGAGGAGAGCGTGTATCTCCTGACCTCTTCTTACTTCATCTTTGTCATCCTCTACTTGAAGTTTTATCATGTTATCAAATTTTATTATGGTCTAGGATACTCTTTGACATCCTCTATGACATCGGTCCAATGCAACTGCTATAGAAGGCATGTTGAGGCAGCATATGAAGGGGTTAATGGCCTACAATGGAGCTCAATAGGTGAGTTATGAGATCAACAACATCAATCCAAAGTATCAAACACATGGTTGTTTTGCCCAATGTGGATAGCATCAAGAGTGGCCAGATCTATGTGGTAGTGATTGAATCAATTACTATCTAGGCACAACCTACAGCCACCATGCCAAGATAATTTGCTTCTGAGAATAGCATTAATCCAAGTGCTAAGGATGTATGAACCACAAATACTCAAGTTTGTGTTGTTGTAAGTTCTGTCAAAATTCTTCCAATGTCACCCCTATTTATATTAGGTGGCAAAGCTTCATTTCAGACTAAGTGAACTCCTACTAACTCCAGTGCATCACCTAAGACCGTAGCTCCATTTGATCCAAAATCATCATTTGAGCATAGCATCAACATGGATAGTGCTAGAAAAGGGTGCATATTTATAATATTTCCATGCAATTAAAAGTTAGTTGGTTAGTTCGAAAGTTAGTTAGTCAATTAATAAGTTAGTAAGATTACTAACTAAAGACTAACTAAAGTAAAAAATTAACTAATGTTAATAATTAAGTATTTTTATTTAATTAAAAATATATGTTTTAAAAATAGAGAGTCATAAATCCGATATTTTTCTCGGATTGACAAGGACCGTAGCCATCCTTCACGTAAGTTACAACGTGAGCGAGGCTTATGAGCTATATTAATCACTAGTATTAATGTGTATAGTTTGGATGGTTCAAAAATATTAGATTTTGGGTAAAACTAGTATATTTTAAATTTTTTAGATATTATCCTAAAAAGATATGGAGATTTCTAGAACTGGATGTCATTTAAAAGAAAAGGCAAGTGATGTTTTAGTTAGTTTTGGAGATTTTATAAAAAGAAAAAATAAAGAGAGGGATTTGCAAAATTGCACGCGCCACAATCATAGTCTATAGACATAAAAATCACTTCGAATAGAGAAAAGAAGAAGGAGTGAACTAAGAGCTTTCTAACTAAGTGTCTTTGAAAGTGTCTTGGGGTTTTACCCCCCTTTTGGAGCCAATGGAACTATCAGATTTATGATCTGAGCATCAGATCACTGATCTTTCCAAGATCCCTCTCCACAAATAGCTCTACTTCTCACCCACAAGCCCTCTTCTCTAATTCGCTATAAATATGAGGCATGAGGAGGCACAAGTGAGGATAAGGAGACCCCGAGAGACTGCGAGAGGCTGCGAGAGAGAGGTACAAAGAAGGATACCCGTCCAAGAGATTGTGAGAGAGAGCTTGAGAGAGAGAGAGAGAGAGAGAGAGAGAGAGAGAGAGAGAGAGAGAGAGAAGAGTTACCCCAAGAGGTTACAAAATTCCCTCTATCTCGATCCTCAACTTACCCATCTTCTCTTACACTCTCCCATCTCGAATCTATTCCGCCTTCTTAATCTCTTGAGTCTACTTGCGAAGGATGGCTCCCAAGCAAAGAATGTCACGTGCGGATGGCAATCCCATAACTAACAATGAAGCTTTAGACGAAGGCATCACCGTCAATCCAATTACAGCTTCGGTAGTAAGTAATGTATTTCCAAATTGATAGATGCTTGTTTTGATTCTCGTATGAGATACATTAGGCCCATACTATGATTCACGAGTATAGATCATTTCATCTCACATATTCATAAGATGAAGCTTGCAAAGTTCATATATCAAGGAAAGTTAATTGCACCTAGTTGCATATGGCTTATTCATTGATAGAGCAATTACAAGGAAGAATTAGTCAATGATTATGAAGGATATAGTCATTAAAAGAATGACATTAAAAGATTGTGCATACAAGTGCTATGTTAAAGCATAGTCAAGGGTTATAAATAGTATAATTGCTAAAAGAATATGACATTAAGAATCCTGATTAGAAAGTACTAGTTTAGATACTTCAAAAGTTCTTAGCCTAAGAGCCCAAATATTAAGAAGAACTAGATTCTAGCTCAAGGTAAGGCCTGTTGGAGTCTAATTACTTGAGATAATCTCACACCTATCTTATCAAGTATTTACACATTATGCCTATAACATATTTTGATATATGAGGATAATTTCCTATTTGCCTCATGACTTGAGTAAGAGCTAGTACAAGAAATTAATCATAAGGGTTAAAACTAAGATGTCTTGAGATCCGTCAGATATAACGATGACTTTTGCCAATCCAAATTCAGGGTTGGGTTATGAATCAAGGTAAGTGACCTATAGAACTTACATCATGAATAGTGTTTGAACCCTTAACATATGCCCTAGCTAAAGGAAGGAAGTGTTAAAAAACATTTTTGCATAGTATTGCTCTTAGATCCCAAGGGGGAGAGCAAATATACGATGGAAATGTTATATCATCTATTCTTGCAATGTTTGGAAAGAATGCAATTGGTTTTGTTGGTTGATTGAACAACATCCTAAATGCTTTTACATTCAACTAGTTGTTAGTTGTTGTTTGGATGATTATTCCAAATGCTTGTGATTTATGGTAAATGCATGGCAAGGGTTTGTGATGACAAGTCACCATGGGAATAAAGGAATGTTTTCCTAGAAACTGAGTTTTGGGGTGAATGCCTTGTTTGTGCTTGATTCTTAAAGGATTTAATTTAGGAAGGATATTTTGCATGGTGGATCACCTCCATGACCACACCATAGATTAACCCAAAGAGGGCACTGCTCGATTCATGGGCCGAAGGTCGAGTGGTGAAAAGGCCAACCACAGGAATGATGTTTCACTCCTAGACAACTTGCGGGTCAATTGGAGCTCTCGACATCCCTTGTTAGGTCTAGAATGGAGTTGAAGACCTCCGTGGCCCCCAACGTCTGGGTATGTTGGGAGATCCTATTCTAGATAAAGGATTGAGTTTGTGGTGCCATGAGATCTAGACCAGTTACTTCTGCAGGGCAGAAGAGATACTTCTGTTGGATAGAAGGGATGCATAATTTCTCATGTCTGGGCGGGAGATAAAGATTAACTTGAAGATAAGTTAAGGAACTTGTTTGAACTTGTTTGTCAAATAGATTGCTTGATCTATTTTTGTGTCTCTACTATAAGTTATGCGAACAAACCATGTTCCCTAAAAGGCTTAATTAATGAAGCTGACTTTAAGTGTCACACATAAATATGGTAGGACCTAATTAGAAAACTAAAGCTATTAAGGAAAGCGGGTGGGCAGAACCCCCGACAGGTCCATCCTACGACAAGGTGGTCCTAGAGAACTGGGAGGCTTCTCATAATATTTTACCATCATTTGACCTTTAGCTATTGTTGGGTTAGAACCCGATTCATGCTGTTTTAGGGGACCGGAATGGGACTATGCCCTACAGGTAGAGAGTTTGAGCTATGCATCCCTCTTGTTTCCCACTCTCTTTGAACCAAGTGCGGCATGGGACTGCTTCGGCTTGGATATCTCTGCATAAAGTAGGATTTCCAAGATCTGATGCTAGGATGCTGATAGGAGACCTTGGCCACTAGGAGCCCAAATTTTAGGTCGATCCTAGTGGGTTTTGGCCATGAATGTTTCGTTGCGAGGTGAATTCGGAAAACCCTGGGTGACAAAACTCAAAATATTCCATGGGACTACCGGGCAGTGACGCTTAGATTCGTTTCTTGATAGACCACTAAAAGCATGCTTGGACAGCCGTTGGGCAAGCACCTTACAAGATTGAGGCTGATTACGTGGATGCCCTAGTTAATGGCATCAACACCTACTGCAAAGTAGCACCAATGCAACAACCTTGAGCATGTATGACTGAGTGTTGTGGAGATCAAATAACAATAGAAACCAAGTGGACAACAAGGAAAGATTGTGCCAATTTTCCTATAGATTGTAAGTCAATTAAGTAGGTCATGTGAGCTTGGATAACAAGTTCTGAATGAACATTCAAGCGGTTTTGAAGTTACTTGGTTTAACATGGAATGCAGTTAATGCTTTCTCTACATTGGTAATGACTAAGGCAATCCATTGTTGATGAATGGCATACTTGTAGAGGGTACAATGACTAATAAGTAATCATGATATTATTTTTTGGTTTGGTAAACCATTCATGGTCATTTCGGTAATCCTTTGACAAAATATTAATGTATATGAATAAGCAATTGGGGGAGTTTTGAGTGCATATTCCCTGCATGTAATGGATTGTTTTGTAGTCATATAAGTTGGAATGTTTACAATTAGTGAATTAATGTTTTTGTGGAGCTCAAGGTGCTGATTATTGATGTTGGTAGCATGGTGTTAAATTACCAATGATAAGCCCACGCATGTCCAAGAGTATTGTATGCTCAAGCTTATCTTATATGAGGATAGTTTGATAGACTATTAACTAGTTATAGTCTAGCTAGAGGTTGAAAAGTGTATGAGCAATAATATTTGCATACTTATGTATTGAGGTTCAGTGAGTGTGGCATATGTCTATGATATCATTGAGTTGAGTGGGTTATGTCACAGATTGTTTATCTATTTACTGCTGGACAACTTATTTGCACAACGGTTATGCAGTAGATAATGTCCACAATGGTATGATATCATTCCTAGATGTCATGTCAAATGTCTAGAGATGCAAAGTAGGGTATTAAGTTGATATATTACTGGTACAACAGAGATACTAGTGTAGTTACTTGGAATTAGAATTGCCTTAATTGAGAGAAAGTATATTTATGTTATTCAATAGGGATTTTTAGATATACTTGATGTATTAATAGTTTCTTGATGATTGAAATGAGCTGAAGTAGAATAAGTACAGAATGTATGGGTATTACATGAGAGTTATGCAAGCAGTGACTCATTAAAAAGACTATTGGTTGCATGTAGGGAGACATGCATTAATACCTAGAAGACTGAATTGAGAAACTTCAGTTTGCTACTATAGACATGGCAAATGCTGAGAGGGGTGATAACATTACACAAATAGTGGGTGAGAAGTTAGACAACAATAATTACACGATGTGAAATTCATAATGGAGAACTTTCTCATTGGAAAAGTCTACTAAGACTTAATCATACGTGTGAAAGCTGAACTTAAACTTCTTGAAAAGAATGCAATAGTTAATTAGGATAGGGCAAATCGTGCATGGATGGAACAAGCCCAAAGAGTGCCGCATTGGCTTTCTTTTATGTATCTCTAATACAATGGTCATGCAGATAATGAATTGCAAGTCACTAGAGGATGCTTGGAATATTTTGATGAGGAATTATGGCATGGCCACTAGTGCATGAAAAATTTAGTAAAAGCAAAAGTTTAACACAATGGATAGGAAAGGACGATCCATACAAGATTAAGTGATAGAGATAAATACCATTGCAAATCAATTAGTTCTAATAGAAGCTAATGTAGATGATGAGGATTTGGTAGTTGTGATCTTCAATGGCCTAGGACATGAACATAAATATTTTGACATCTCTATCTCAGTGAGATTTGAGATGCCTTGTAATGAGTTTTTTTCTTTGCTCATACATGAAGAGGTCAAATTGGAATTAGCTACTAGTTCAAGTAGTTTGACAGGTAGGGATGTCATATTCTATTCAAATCAAAGATACCTTGGTAGTCATGGAAGATGGTTTACTCGTGGTAGAGGAACTTGGTATAGCATGCAACTCAAGATGCCAGTAACTAGTAGGGGCAAAATGCTAGAGGTGGTGGATACTTCCAAGCAAAGGGGAGATCCAACTCTAGAGGTCGAGGATCATGGCAATCATAGACAATGCATGAAAATGCTAACAAGGATAATGAATATCATTACTATGGAAAATATGGCCACATTGCCAAAGATTGTTGGATAAAGTAAGCTAATCCAAAAGGCAAATAATAGGGACATTATGCATCATGGAGTCATGCTGAGGATGCTTTTATTGATAGGTTGTTTGCTATTATGTATGTTCAGAACCATGCAACTCAAGAAAATAAGATAGATGATGTTTGGTATATTGACTATGGATCATTCAATCATATGACACCACATGGTGAATGGTTTATTGACATGGTTCCAAAAGGCATGGGTATGTTTGTACAAGAGATGATACTTAGCATAGCATTAAGAATAAGGGTGTGGTTCCCTTGGTCATTTATGATGGGTAGAAGAAACGACTACATGATGTATTGCATGTGCCCTCTATTACAAAAAATTTGTTGTCAATAGGATAGATGACAGAGCAAAACTTGCAGGTTCACTTTAATAAGAATGGTTGTTTTATGGAGGAGTTTGGCAATGGTTGCAAGCTTATTGCTCATGGTAATAGACATGATCGGATATTTACATTGGATGTTGCATTTCCTCAGTTGAAATCAACCATGTTTGCACATGATCAGGGCACTATTAGATATCTTAAAATATGGCACATGAGAATTGAGCATCTAAAGATTTAGTAGTTGTAAATGTAGAAAGTAAATGGTCACAGGTTTGCCAAAGTTTTCATACACTGAGATAGGCCATGTCTGTGATGCCTGTCAGTTTTGAAAACGATCTAGATTCTCATTTGTAAAACATGTTTAAAATAGCTCAAGGCCACTACAATTAGTACACTCTGATGTATGGGGACTAGCCCATAATGCATCTCTTGGAGGCTCAAAGTACAATGTGACGTTCATAGATGACTTCAGTAGGTATACCTGAGTGTATGTTTTGAAATACAAAGATGATGTTTTTTCTATTTTTAAGGATTCAAGAGGCACGTTGAAAAGGAGTTTGATTGCTTTATCTCATGTTTGAGATCCAATAGTAGTGAGGAATATGTATTTAATGATTTTGATGCATGCTTAGCCAAAAATGACATTCACAAGCAGCTCTCATATAGTTATACTCCACAGTAGAATGGATGGGCTAAAGGAAAAATAGGGTATTTATGGAGACTACTCGTGCAATGCTCAATAAGAAGAACATGCCATTGTACTACTCGAATAAGGCTATTATGACAACAATGTATGTGCTAAATAAAACTCCAATTGTAGGCATTCATGAAATGACGCTATATTAGAAACTGTATGGGTATAATCAAACATTAGCCAATTGAAATTTTTTGGTTGCATTGCATATGTCCATATCCCAGATGAAAAGAGGAGGAAGTTGGATCCTAAGGCACACAAGGCTATATTCATTGGTTATCCTTACGAGTGGAAAGCCTACAAATGCTTTGATCCATCTATACAAAAAGCATTGTTTAGCAAAGATGTCATCTTTGATGAAATGGCTTCTTGGTATGCATCATCCTATTGTTGTTCCTAGTGATATGTCTTTAGAACATGGATCTACTATTGTTCTGCAGGTAGAGTACTATTGTCTCTAGGCATACATGTGATGTATCTCCTTGGACTAGCAAATTGCATAGCTATGCATCACCATCCATTGATAGAAATATGTCAACAAGGGGAGGAAATTATGTAGAAAGCAGAGGATAAGAAAAAGTTTTTGATGATTCATCTAGCATGATAACTCTTGGCATGATGACTTTGGGATATGATTCAGCTAAAATACTGGATAGTGAGCATGGAATTCCATTTATGTATACTCCTAGTGTTAAGCAGAGCAAATATATTCCACCTCATGAAAGAGGGTAATCAAACAATGCACCGCAATTGAGACACTTGTGGAGGGTGAGATACATAGTCGATAGATTCACATACAATGGATATTTTGCAAGCCATTATGCATACATAACTAAAGTCAAGGAGGACAAAGAACCCGCTACATTTGGTGAAGACGTCTTGGATAAGAACTGGTGCAAAGCAATGGATGAGGAAATGATTGCATCAATTGAAAATTGGACTTGGGAATCAATTGCATTGCCTAAAGGAAAAAGGAGTATTGACTATAAATGGGTGTATAAAGTTAAATGCTGAGAGCGGAATTTTGATGCCGAGAAATGCTTAAAAATAGCTAAAAATTACGAATATCAAGGGAAAAATATTCAACACCGAAGGCGGCGGCTCGATCTAGGACGATTTTAAGCGTCAAAGTGCTTTAAATGCGCCCGAGCGACACTTGTTGATTTTTCATAATTTTTCAAACTGTCGTGCGGGTTGACAAGAGTTACCAACCAATGCGGGATACTGAGCCAGACACCCAAGATTTTTCAGAGCTCAATTCGGAGTCCGGACGGGGAAATGGCCAAGAAATGGGCAAGATTTGAAGAGGTGGACAAAACTTTGGTCAAGTGGGCAAGTGACCTTTGGGGCCCAAATTTTATGCCACATGAAATGTGGATGAAAAAAAAACATGATGGGGAAGAAGAAGGCATGAGAAACAGGCGCCGATTTTTGCGCCATGATCTTGGGAGATGGAGGATGGAGGCTACAAGCAACCTACCTAATCGATCATACCCCCGATCTTCCCTCTCTCTGCTGGTCTTATCGCCGGTCTTCGCTCCTCCAATGGTGGCCTGAATGCAGAGATGGAAATCTAGTCTTTCTCTCTCCTCCCTCTCTCTCCCCTAAGGGCACATTCATGTGGTGAAGAAGAAGAAGAAGAATGGATGACCGATGCTTATCCAATGAAGACCGGATTGCTGCGTGGTTCAAGAGGAAGGAAGATTGCTAATTGTGGACTATCATGAGCATTAATGGTGGCTGGAAATCAGTCCCGAGATATGGCAAATAAAAACCCGCAACCCGCAAAGAACAGTAATCTCATTTTTTCAAAGGAAATTGATGTTTTATGCAATTTGCTTTATAAATATTTGTTCCCCATGGGATGATTATGCATTCTAATGTTGTTTGCAATGTCTTCCAACTATTTGAAATTAGAAAATTAGAAAATCATAAGTGTTGTGGATGAAATTAATGGTGTAAAACCCGTATAACATGCGAAATATGGGAAAATTGGGTGTTTTTGAGATATAAATGGAAAATATAATAAGACGCACCAACTAAATTTGTGTTTTTGCTGCAAATGAACTTCAGGGCCACCGCCCACAACTCATTTTGAATTTTTATTCATTTAATATTGCGAAAAAATATAAGAAAAATAGGAAAAATTGGGAAAAAATAAGGGGAAAATGGATTTTGAGTGCCGAATATTAAGAGAAAATAAGATTCATGTTTGTGGATGTATGGGGGGTCTGAAGTATGAGGTTTAGCCTTAGTTCAACCCTACCTTTATGTTTTAGTGAGTTTTTATTGCTTTTCATACAATAAAAGCATGGAAATATCACCCTAAACCGTTCAATAATGCACAACCTAAACGGGTGAGGGGGTAGAGCGTATAAAAGGTGTTTAAATGCTGAATGAAATGATGAAAAGCTTGATGGTTTTATGCATACCATTTAGTTTGGTCGATATTTAAAAATTAAGAACCTAGTAGCACGAGGGTTTCTCGGTGCTAGGTTCATGCACGCCGCATACGAGCGATAGTCAAAATCCTTAAAAGAAATGTTTTCCACATGTGCACCAATGCTGATTTTCTTAATTGTTTGAGCACGTGGACATTCACCATTTGCATGAATCATAAATAAATTTAAAAGGTATCAAAAATACCTCCTGGATGCTTGGCAATTGCTTTCTAGAGGAACGTGACTAACGTTGAGTGAGTAAGGTTGTTCCAAGCTGTAGGCTAGGTGTTGGGCCTAAGGGGAAAGTAAAGTGAGGTATGGTACATTCCTGGATACGATTAGTTGGTACCTTGAGAGAACTATGTGCGATGTTGTGTTATATATGTTTAGCGACGTATCGAGGGGCCAATCCCCAAGGTGTAGGAGAGTCGCAGTGAGGTAGCGGCAGTCAGCCATGGGAGGACCTCCTATGTTTGTACTTCGTGCTATTTGGCAATGTGCTGGGACTCCCCCTGAGGAGTGTTAGTTGGGTTAGAGTTGGACTACGAGACGTGATACAAACCCAAGATGTTTAAGAAGATGATGTATGTGTCATCCACGCTCCTGGCCGCGAGGCCGTGGGGTTGTTGAGCGCATGATAGAGGTCCGGCTAGTGCATGAGCTAGTGCCGGCCCGTTTTAGGTTCCAACAGTGGTGCGTCTGTCGGGAGCCGCTTAGAAGTGGCGGTCCTCGAATCCTGGTTGTCTAGGGACCAATTAGCAGTTTATGCCAAAGGATACCGAGTTTGACCCATTATTCATCGATAAGCATCGTCTAGCCAAAATCCAAAAGCAAGAGAGAGACGAAAGAGCTAGGCGACGTGCTGAAATTCTTAGGAGGTATTCCCCTAGGCATAGTGGTGCTGAACCCTTACGAGGGAGTGAATCTAGTGGTCTTGGTTCCACAAGCAGTAAGTTAGGAGAAGGTGGAAGCTCTAGTGCTCCCCTTTCTTCCATAAGGCAGTCTACATCAAGTGCAGGAGGGGTAACCCCACCGTCCCCTATTCCTAGTGCAAATCCAATTTCCGTCATGGCGCAGCCCATTGCAATTCTTGCAGGAACGACGGATTTTCCGGCTCTAGGTTACCCGCTACCCATTTTTAATGGGCTAGTTGAGGAAGATGCGGAGCTCCATATCAGGGAGTTTCAAAAGTTGATGTTTAACTATCGCATCCAAGAATAAGGACATTTAATGATGTTCTTCAACATGACTCTCAAAGGATATGGTATCATGGCTTAGAAGCCGGAACCATATTGAATATTGATTCATTTTATGGAGCTTTTCGAAGGGAGTTTGCCCCTAAAAGGGGTGGGCAATATTGGTTGCGTGTACTCAATGTGACCCGCCAAGAACCACACGAGGATATTCGTGCTTATGCAAAGAAAATAAAAGAGGTTTTCCGTAAGTTGGGACACCTCTAGTCCTATCCCTGTAGCTGCCCAATTGCAATATTTTCTGCATGGTCTGGACTTTAACATCTAGTTGCAGTTGCGTAGTGTCCCTTTGGGGGATATAGATCTGCCATTACACGAGCACAAGAAGTGGAATCCCGACTACAAGTAGCCTATGCCTCTCGAGGCAATCCAAATATAGGTCTAGCAATGGGAAATAATATGGTGACAGCCAATGGCAGTGGTAGCCAAGGGATAGCGATGGCTAATCCTAATGGGAGAGGGAACATGATGCAGAATGTTTGGCGAGGTTAAGGACATGATGAAGCATTATATCGACATGATTACGGAGCAGTATCGACAAATAGCCATTGATGTTAATTTTCTTAAAAAACAACAAAATTTGATAGGAAGTAGATACCCAGATGAGGATGCACCTTCAAGGTTTAGCTGCAAATGGTGTGGTGGGCAGCATTATCCACGAAATTTCCCAAATGTCAAGTGCGACATCTGTGGAAAATCCGGCCATTTAGCAGCCACTTGCTAGAGTAAGATTAGTTCCCTCCAGCGAGGTAGTCGGCAACCAGGGCCTGTTAATCATCGTGCGCAAGGAAATGATTCCCAGCGAGAAGACGGACCTAAACAAATACTCCAACGACCAAAGACTACAGTGGAGGAGCTGCCTAGTGGTAGTGGGGTTAGTTTGATTGAGGATGTGCGCATTAATGACGCTGAAACCTCTAATCTGCGAGCTGTCCTTACAAGAGGTCAAAAGGGTAGAGAGGCCAACAAGGATAAGCCTGTCACGAAAACCCTAAACAGGGCGACAAAGGAACGCAAGTTCTGGATCCTGCCATGGAAGGGGGACCTCTGAAGCCCGTGGAGAGTAAAGCCAATGTTAAGAAGGATAAGGAACCACCAAGGAAGAAGGTGAAAGTTACAAAAGAAGCAATAAAGCCGGTTCAGCGACCTAAAGAGCAGATGGTTTGGCATGAAAAGCGAACTCTACCGAACTATCATAAATTCTATTTGGCGAGCTCTCTTTGCGAAGTCAAGCCAGATGTGAATCTTTTACAGCTTATTAAGCTTTCTCTAGGAGTACGCAAGGAATTCAGAAAGATCCTACGTACTGGGTATATCGCAGAACCTTTGGGTATTGCGCGAGTTGGTGATGACTGATTCGAGCATGCTGAGAAGCATTGCCCAAGGGTTGCAACCTATGTCGATGGGATATTAGTAGATTATGCCATTGTCGACACGGGATCATCTGTTAACATTATGAGTTCTGAATTGATGGAAAGGTTGGGTCTTGCAATCCAGAAAGATACCTCCACAATTTTTAGAATGGCGGATGATAGTTTGAGACAACCGAAAGGCTGCATTACTAAGGTCCATGTCACTGTTGCAAATGTAGAATGCCTGTTGGACTTTAGGGTGATTCGTTTTGCAGGCCATCCAAGTTACTGCCAAGTATTACTTGGACGACCTTGGATCTTGCAAGTGGACTCCCAAGTGGATATACCTGCCGGTCGGCTGATATTCGGCAGAGGTGCTCAGCGCGTGGTGATTGATGCCTATCCTGAGTCCCCGCAGAGTGAGAGAGCTCCTCTATCTTCCACAGAATTGGAGACATTAGAGGATTTATCTACCAGTGAGACATCATCGAGTGATGAGTCCAAAGAGGGATCCACCACGGAAGACATCTATCAGATCGCTTTGAACGAGCCGATAGAGGCCCAAGATCGTATAAGAGATGCAGATGTTATCGAGCTAGACCTGGGCACTCCAAATGATTCGCGGCCAATTAAATTAGGTTCTATGCTCAGTTCAGCAGAAAGGGAGGACTATGTGTCCTTGATTCAAGAATTCCGCGATATCTTTGCTTGGAGTTATGACAAGCTGAGAGGTATTCCTCCCAGCTTGGCTGTTCATACTATTCCTGTAAAAGAAGGCAGTCATCCTGTGCGTCAAAAAGTAAGGCATATGCCTTTTGAATTGAGGGATGAGCTGTTTGAAGAGTTATAGAATCTTCGAAAAGCGGGTTTGATTTTTCCTGTGCAACACATGGAATGGTGTTCGCCAGTTGTGATCAGAAAGAAAAAAAATAATCAAATCTAATTGTGTGTAGATTTTAGAGAGTTGAATAAGCAGACGGTTAAGGATTACTACCCATTGCCATTCATTGACTAGATTTTGGATCAATTAGCAGGTAGGGAGATATATTCTTTTATGGATTGCTTTGCAGGATATAACCAGATGGCAATTGCAGAAGAGGACAAGTTGAAAACAACTTTTATTATTGTCTTTGGTACTTTTGCGTACCATGTGATGGCCTTTGGTTTATGTAATGTGCCTAGTTCGTGGCAACGAACAGCAGATAAGACATTCGGTGACATATCCCCTCAAGAGTTGAAGGTGTTTATTGATGACTTAGGGGCCGCCACCGTGAGAGAAAGGTAGTTAATCATCTTAAGAAAGTGCTTTGAGCACTGCAGACAATTTTGTATCGCTCTTAACCTACGGAAGTGTGTTTTTGGTGTACCTTATGGGCTCTTGCTGGGCCATGTGGTCAGTTCGGTAGGAATTGCGACAGATCCCAAGAAGGTCAAAGTCATAGTTGCCATGGGTCCACCACGCACTCTGAAAGAAGTTCATAGCTTTCTGTCTTTGGTTGGTTATTACCGTAGATTCATAAATGACTTGGCAGAAAGAACGTTATTGCTTACAAATCTATTGTCCTTTAGCTGTTTGTTTGTATGGAGTGACCCTTGTAAGGTAGCTTTCGAGGATGTGAAACAGGAGCTAGTAAAAGCTCCCGTTTTAAAAGCACCTAAAAGGGGTGAGGTGTTCTATATATTTTCAGCAGCCACCATGCATAGTATCAGCTATTGTTTAGCCCAAATCTGGGAGGAAAAGTGGTATCATCCGATAGCCTTTGCTAGTCGAAAATTGGGCATGTTAGAGATCAATTATACCTACATGGAGAAGTTGTGTCTTGCGATGGTCTTTGGGACCAAGAAATTCAGGCACTATATCCTCTATGAGAAAGTTGTGCTTTATACGAAGGCAGAGGGGCTTCGATTATTGATGAATAAGCTGCAGCCGCATGATCGTCTAGTGAAGTGGTTAATCACTTTGCAGGAGTTTGATTATGAGATCAGGAGTAAGCCACCAAGGTTACAGGGTATTGTGGAATGTCTTGTGGACTTTGGGGAGCCGAAAGAATCTGTGGTGGCTGAAGGTAGTGACATGGAGTCATTATTTAAGATAGATACTGCGTCTATTCCCTCCTGGTATGATGCGATAATGCATTATTTATCGACAGGAGAGGCTGGATCTATCTAAAGCTGAGAGAAGGAAAATTAAGCAGCAGGCATTAAAGTTTGCCTTGATCGCAGGTACATTATATCGGCAAGGGGTTGATGACATCTATCGCCAATGTGTGATGCTTAACGAGGTGCCATTCATTTTGGAAGAGTGCCATGATTCCGCTTGCGGAGGCCATTTTGATGGACAGCTTACAGCACAAAAGGCTTTACGAGCAGGTTACTAGTGGCCTGCCATCTTCCAGGATACGTTCGCGTATGTTAAGAGATGTGATATTTGTCAACGACATGATAGTTGAGAGAATAGGAAAAGACCACTCACCCCTATTATGGCGATACTTCCATTTGAGAAGTGGGGAATAGACTTTGTGGGTCCTATTACTCCGTCGTTGACTGCGCAAAAGAGGTATATTATTGTAGCAACTGACTACTTCACAAAGTGGTCAGAAGCACGTGCAACAAGGAAAGATGATGCTAAAGAAACTGCTAGTTTTCTTTTAGAGCAGATAATATGCCGTTTTGGTCCACCGAAAGAATTAGTGTCGGACCATGGAATCCATTTCTTGAACAAGGTTATCAAAAGCTTGAATGAGGCTTGGCAAATCAAGCACAATAAAATGACTCCTTATAATCTGCAGACAAATGGGCAGTTGAAAGTACCAACAAACAGCTTGTGGCTATCTTGTCTAAGATAGTCTTTGAAAAGAAACGAGACTAGGATAAGAAGCTATATGTGGCAGTATGGGCATATAATACCACGTTCAAGCGAGCCACTGGCCACACGCCGTTCAAACTAGTTTATGGTGAGGAGTGCATTTTACCCTTAGAAATTGAGTTACCGACCATTAGATTCGCAATAAACCATTCTTTGGGTAGTGAAGACGCCCTATTAGAGAGATTTACGACTTTAGCGCACCTAGATGAACTTAAGTTGCAAAGCCTGTTACATCAAGAGGTGGCTAAACGTCGCATGAAACAATCGGTTAATCCCTTATTTGGAGCACCCATATCTGGAGCAGAGATACCATCAGGGAAAACTCATGTGGTGGAGCAAAGGATACAAAGTGATTGAGCAAGAAGACGGAACCTTTGTGTGGGAGATTAAAGTCTTCTGCCATCACTGCTTACGGCTATTGACGAGTATCCCTATTGAGCTCAATGAAGAAGGTGGGATGGAGCCATCCGTTCATCCTCTCAACATGCTAAACTTTGATTACCATAATTACGAATAGAGGAGTTCGTGATGGCCAGCTGTGTAAACCCATTGTGGATGTATACATTATATTTTGATGGAGCGTCTAGGGGCCCTAATAAAAAAGGAAGTGTTGGAGTAGTAATCCGAGACCCCCGACGTAGAGTTATGATGAAGTTGGCTACTTATCTCGGGGTAGGATTCACTAACAACATGGCGGAGTATAAATCCTTGATTGTGGGACTGCATATTGCCAAACAAGGTGGTATTCGTCGGTTGTTAGTAAAAGGGGATTCCCAGTTGATCCTGAATCAGCTAGATGGGACATACACAGTGCGGAATCCCATTCTTTGTATGTATCATCGGACTGCTATGACCCTATTAGAGGAGTTTGAGAGAGTGTGTTTTCAGCTGATTCCACGTTACTGGAATCAGTTTGTGAATTCATTAGCAAATCTTGCTTATGAAGAAGACCTCTTCTTTAATTGTGGTCCTAGTCTGGATATTGTTATCAATGATGAAACAGGACCCGGTCGCTTGTGGGGTATGTTATCAGAACATGCAGTATATGGCAGACGATGGTTGATATGGGTGATGCAAAGAGTAGCCGAGACCAATTTACCGTTATTATCTGGGACCCATAGGTTGATTAGACAACATGTTATGCGTACGCCTCTTGCTATTTATGCAGGAGGGATGGGTCATAACCTTATGCATTTAGTTTAGGGCTACGAGCCTATTTTTCCTCCTTGGGAAGGAGCCTATTATTGTATATCTGTGCTCTATCAAGGAGGGATGTGTAGGTGTTATTCTGTTTGATCTCATTAGGCCAAGAGGGCCGATCAAGTTTTGTAGTGAAGTGTTTTATTTCATTCGGCCAAGAGGGCCAATTGTCTGTTTAGTGCAAGTGCGGTTAATGGTTTCTTGTTTGAGTTTTGTGCTAGACAGGTTTGAAGAAGAGCTTGGAAGGAGCCTTTTGTTGCGTGGAAGCTTCTTATGGCCCTCTCCAGGTGATATCTTTCCTTTATGAGTACTGTGGTTGTTATGTTATATGTGTTTGCGTACTTGTTAAAGGGGTTTTTCGTTTCTTGTTGGGGATCAGCGTCCAAGGCATGAAGTCCCAGGTTTAGGTTCAGTATGTCTGAGGGAGGTCGGAGTAGTCATTGCCTCCTGTAAAGACATTGTCAAGCATCAGAAGACCTGTTTTAGAAGGGAGTCCTAGTGACCCTATTCTGCTAGCCTGCTAGGCAGCCGTTCTAGGAGCTCTTGTTAGTTGTGAGGCAGTTAGAGAAGCTTGCCAGAAGAAAATATTGATGATGAAAAGAAACCCTGAATATCTTAAAGATAATAAATATATACAAAGGTGTGTAAAAAGGGGTTCTAACCCCTATCAAATAAAAGAAAAGAAACAAAACTTTATACGCAGTTGATCATTGCCTAGCGAGGGCCTGGTAGGTTCCTGGGGACGAGTCAGACCCGGGGCCGATGCCTTGTCTTCCTAGGGGTGGCATCTTGCTGGAAAAGAAGAAAGTAAGGAAGGTTGGAGCGAAAATAAAAGTGAGCGTCAGAAAAGGATTAAGTGTCGCCTTGCAAGGGCTTGGTAGGTTCTTGGGTACCGAGACAGGTCCTGAGGCCGATGCCCTGTTCTCCTCGGGTCACTACGCTCAGCTCCCTCCTTTTTACATACCCGTGTATGTCAATGAAATAAAACCCTAAGCTGAAATGTGCTGAAAGAAAATACTTCTTGATCAAGCTATAGGAGTCCTCGCCCAGTAGGAGCTCCTAGTTGTGTTGTCCTTAGTTAGGTAGGTAGTTCAGACCACCACTTAGGGCAACCTCTTTGATAGTCTTTTTAGTTTGGTTGTGTTGGAGCAGATGGTTAGTGACTAGCTTCGAAACCTTTTATCAGATGATGCTAGGCCTACTCCTTGTGGATGTCATGCCTTGGTTCTGTCCGGGGGTAGGGTGAGCATTGTGCTGTGTTAAGTATCTATCTATTTTGTATCAGCTTGATGCTTCCTTTGGTTGTTTTTGTGCAGATCTATTGTGGGATTCGATGGGCTAAATCGCCCTATCCCGTGGTCACCAATGAGAGCGGAATTTTGATGCCGAGAAATGCTTAAAAATAGCTAAAATTTACGAATATCAAGGGAAAAATATTCAACGTCGAAGGCGGCTACTCGATCTAGGACGATTTTAAGCGTCAAAGTGCTTTAAATGTGCCCAAGCGACACTTGTTAATTTTTCATAATTTTTCAGATTATCGTGCAGGTTGACAAGAGTTACCGACCAATGCGGGATGCCGAGCCAGACGCCCAGGATTTTTCAGAGCTCAATTCGAAGTCCGGACGGGGAAATGGCCAAGAAATGGGCAAGATTTGAAGAGATGGACAAAACTTTGGTCAAGTGGGCAAGTGACCTTTGGGGCCCAAATTTTATGCCACATGAAATGTGGATGAAAAAAAACATGATGGGGAAGAAGAAGGTGTGAGAAACAGGCGCCGATTTTTGCGCCATGATCTTGGGAGATGGAGGATGGAGGCTACAAGTAACCTACCTAATCGATCATACCCCCGATCTTCCCTCTCTCTGCTGGTCTTATCGCCGGTCTTCGCTCCTCCAATGGTGGCCTGAATGCAGAGATGGAAATCTAGTCTTTCTCTCTCCTCCCTCTCTCTCCCCTAAGGGCAGATTCATGTGGTAAAGAAGAAGAAGAAGAATGGATGACAGATGCTTATCCAATGAAGACCGGATTGCTGCGTGGTTCAAGAGGAAGGAAGATTGCTAATTGTGGACTATCATGAGCATTAATGGTGGCTGGAAATCAGTCCCGAGATATGGCAAATAAAAACCCGCAACCCGCAAAGAACGGTAATCTCATTTTTTCAAAGGAAATTGATGTTTTATGCAATTTGCTTTATAAATATTTGTTCCCCATGGGATGATTATGCATTATAATGTTGTTTGCAATGTCTTCCAACTATTTGAAATTAGAAAATCAGAAAATCATAAGTGTTGTGGATGAAATTAATGGTGTAAAACCCGTATAACATGCGAAATATGGAAAAATTGGGTGTTTTTGAGATATAAATGGAAAATATAATTAGATACACCAACTAAATTTGTGTTTTTGCTGCAAACAAACTTAAGGGCCATAGCCCACAACTCATTTTGAATTTTTGGTCGTTTAATATTGTGAAAAAAATACAAGAAAAATAGGAAAAATAGAGGAAAAATAAGGAAAAAATGGATTTTGAGTGCCGAAAATTAAGAAAAAATAAGATTCATGTTTGTGGATGTATGGGGGGTCTGAAGTATGAGGTTTAGTCTCAGTTAAGCCCTATCTTTATGTTTTAGTGAGTTTTTATTGCTTTTCATACAATAAAAACATGGAAATATCACCCTAAACCATTCAATAATGCACAACCTAAACGGGTGAGGGGGTAGAGTGTATAAAAGGTGTTTAAATGCTGAATGAAATGATGAAAAGATTGCTGGTTTTAAGCATACCATTTAGTTTGGTCGATATTTAAAAATTAAGAACCTAGTAGCACGAGGGTTTCTCGGTGCTAGGTTCATGCAACGCCGCATACGAGCGATAGTCAAAATCCTTAAAAGAAATGTTTTCCACATGTGCACCAATGCTGATTTTCTTGATTGTTTGAGCACGTGGACATTCACCATTTGCATGAATCATAAAGAAATTTAAAAGGTATCAGATAATACCTCCTGGATGCATGGTAATTGCTTTCTAGAGGAACATGACCAACGTTGAGTGAGTAAGGTTGTTCCAAGCTGTAGGCTAGGCGTTGGGCCTAAGGGGAAAGTAAAGTGAGGTATGGTACATTCTTGGATACGATTAGTTGGTACCTTGAGAGAACTATGTGTGATGTTGTGTTATATATGTTTAGCGACGCATCGAGGGGCCAATCCCCAAGGTGTAGGAGAGTCGCAGTGAGGTAGCGGCAGTCAGTCGTGGGAGGACCTCCTATGTTTGTACTTCGTGCTATTTGGCAATGTGTTGGGACTCCCTCTGAGGAGTGTTAGTTGGGTTAGAGTTGGACTACGAGACGTGATACAAACGCAAGATGTTTAGGAAGATGATGTATGTGTCATCCACGCTCCTAGCCGCGAGGCCATGGGGTTGTTGAGCGCATGATAGAGGTCCGGCTAGTGTATGAGCCAGTGCCGGCCCGTTTTAGGTCCCATCAAATGCAATTTTGATGGTAGCATTGAAAGATACAAGGCTAGGTTGGTAGCAAAAGGGTATGCTCAGCAATCTTGTTTAGACTATAAAGAAATATTTAGGTTGGTTACCAATATGGAAAGTGTTATAATTGGCTATAGCAAAGGGCTAGAAATTATAGCAAATGGATGTGAATAATACATTCCTAAATGGTAACCTGGAAGAAGAGGTATTGATGGATCATCCTAAAGGATATGTACACCCACAGTATCCAAATTTTGTCTATAAGCTGGAACTGGAAAAAGGCTCTCAATGGGTTGAAACAGGATCCAAGAGCCTATCACGCACACATTAATAGTTACTTGCAGACTCTTGGCTTTACAGTTGGCAGAGTTGATCATAGTTTATTTACCAAAAAGATAGATGCAGGTTTGGTTATGCTAGTCATCTATGTAGATGATCTCATTATTGCAAGTGATGATGACATTGGAATACAAGATGTGATGACTATGTTGAAAACTAAATTTGATATGAAAGATTTGGGTGAGTTGAAGTTGTTTTTGGGCATTGAAGTGGTACATTTAGTCAAGGGAATTCGGCTAATGCAAAGATAATATGCTTTGGAAATGGTGGAGTAATGCATGCCAGATTGTAAACCACTTGAGACTCCATTAGATTAGAATATCTAATTGGATACAAACACTGGAGCTGAAATTGCAAATGTTAGCATCTATAGGCAGATGGGATATACTTAACCATCACTAGAATTGATCTTAGTCATGCAATTGGGCTTATCAATTAGTTTATGTAGAAGCCCAAAAAACTTCATTTGGATTCAGTAAGAAGGATCATGCATTATGTCAAGGCAATGGTAGACTATGCACTCTTTTATGAGAGAGATAAGGACCTCAAGCTCATGGGATACACTGATGTAGATTGGGCGCAGGATGTCCTTATGATAGACAGTCTACTAGTGTTTATGCATTTGGCCTAGGTAGTGGGATGATTAGTTGGAGTAGTAAGAAGCAACCAATAGTTGCACTATCTAGTATTGAGATGATAGAGTACAAAGATGCCGCATTAGCAACCTATGAGATTGCTTGGTTATTGAAGTTGATGGCCAATTTGGATATGCAAATAGAGGCTCCAGTGACACTGTATCGTGATAATATGAGTAGTGTACTTTTGGCTACAAAAATTTTTTACCATGCTAGAACAAAATATATAGAGATACACTATCACTTCATATGTGAGATAGTACTTGTAAGAAAGATGGATCTCCTGCATGTCAAGATAGATGATCAAGTAGTTGATATCTTTACTAAGTCACTAGGTAAAGATAAGTTTAGTCACTTCAGATAGCTACTTGGAGTACACTACCCTTCTTGAGCTTGAGGGGGAGTGTTGAGAGAGTCAAGCTCATCACTAGTATCTCATCCCTAACATGACAACTATGTAGCTTAGCTGTCACTAGTAGGTGTGTGTGTGTGCTCTAAATAAGTCAGGCAACTAGGCTGACTTGAGTTATTTAATCATGGTTGAGATGTATGACCTAGGTTGACTTACTAATCTGGTTGTAGACAATATGAGTGTGATGGAATGAAATGAGAATAATGAACAAGAGGAGAGCATGTAGCTCTCCTGACCTCTGCTTGCTTCATCTTTGCCTTCCTCTACTTGAAGTTTTATCAATCCAACCCCACCCAAAGGTTTTTTCCCTCAAAAGCAAAGAAGGGACTTATTATAAATGGATCCAAACAATGGAGATGACAGAGTACTTTTCTGTTTCAGCATTGCATGAATTTAACAATTTTGAAAAATCTAAAAAAGTGCATTGGATTTAGATTTTAAGATCAACATATATACATCCATCCAAGAGTATAAAGCTAAAAACTTGGCTATAGAATCATCATGAATAGACTCTTGTAGATAGTAGTTAGCATGCTATCCACTACAATAACCTTGTTGTAATAAAACTAGGATAACTTTGTATAGACTAGTATGCATCAAATATGATATATGTCAAAACAAAGCTCACTTCAAACACTTTTAGTATATATAAGTTGTATTTTGCTATCATCAATCCATGGTAAAAAATTTTCTAAAAGAATGAGTAGTCTAGAATAAAATAAGGGCCAAATTTTACTATTCCTCAACCAAGATAACATCTTTGAGATAAGGAAGCTCCTCTAAGATGGTTTCTAGTCTCCAAGAAGCTTCTTTACGAGACATACTTTTCCATTTGACCAAATACTTCCAAATTGATTGGGATCCAGGCTTGTTCTCACATTTCCCTCTATGTTTTCCTTAGGCATGTCTTGAATCATGCCCTCTTCATCCTAGTTATTTCGCATAATCCATTTGGGATCAAATAAAATGATTGAGCGTGACTCGCATGGAAAACATTGGGTATCTTTGTGGGAGAAGGAAGTTCTAGGAAAACATTGGGTATCTTTGTAGGAGAAGGCAGTTCTAGGAAATAAGCCAAATCGCCCATATGCTTGCTGACAATCATGTATGTCCCCTAAAACATATATGTGAGCATATTACTAAAGCTATCTTTAAGAGTAGAATAATTAACTTGGGAAAATGTAGAAGCATTAAGTGTCCTTGAGACTCCATAGGCTACTTCTTCTCATTAGTAGATTGAATAGTCTAGTAATATGAGAGGATGGTGGGTTGAAATTGAACTTAGCCCCAAATATTCACTCCATGAGCAACATTGGTTGCAAGAATTCCTTCAACCTTAATAATCTTGATGCTTGCTTCACGATTCTTTATGTATAATGACCAAAGAAGCTATAGATGAAGCCTTCTTGCAAGATCTGAAAGATTAAGGCTATGGTCTAATGGCTACTCTAGTGTCCATACAGTTTCAAGAGAGGGAAAAAGCACAAATAGAAAGAAAATTGAGTTCTAACTTGACCAATAGAGTGCCAAGATTGAGGAGAATGGCTAGAGCAATGATCTTGGAGAGATCAAGAAGCACATAATGGTTGAAATCCCATGAAATCAAGCTGTGAGTTGGCACAAACCACTAGATGGATAGATGTGACCCTTGCTCAAGTTGCCAAAAAAAATTTAAGATCCAAGAGGGAAAAGGAGATCATTGGCTATGGTCTCCATGGAAACTTAAACAAGAGAAGAGAATAAAGCTAGTATTCTAAAAAGTAACTGAGATTTTAGCCTTCTCTAACTACAATAAACTCCCTTTTGCCAAGATGTCTTCTAAAACAACCTCAAAAAGAGTGACAAGCTTCTAATTTATCCATCCATCTCCATATCTATTCCTTCTAGCTTCAAAGGTCTCCAAACTTGTCTATTTTCTGATTATAAAAGTCTTCTGGTTGCAAAGGCTTACCATTAATGGCCTACAATGTTAAGAATCGTGTGATAGGGGGACTTGCTTGAGTTGCTATATCAAACACACACCATACACATAAGAGGAAACTCACTCAATGACATAAGAAGAGAGATGGAGACCAAAACGTTTTCTTGTTGGTTTTGTTTTCTTCTTCTTCTTCAACACACAATACAATGTACACAAAGTTTAGATAATATACAACATAAAGGAAAGTGGCCTACTAAGTCAAAATAGTGCATAACTAACTATACTAATCAACTGGCACTATAACTATGCCAATTATAGGTAGGTGTAACAAAATAAATATAATAAGTGATAATTTAGTGGCCACGTGAGGATCATAATGACCACTAATATACTAAGTGTAGATGTGCATACCCATTTAGCTAGGTAGTCCATCATCAATGTCCACACATATTGAGCTTTCCATCTCAATACTCCTCCTCAAACTCAATTGTATCTCTATAACTCCAAGTAAGCTTTAAAACTTTGAAGCTTCTCTATACCCAATGCCTTTGTGAAAATATCAGCTATCTGATCATGTGTGTTGACATATACCAAGTCAATCTCTCTTGCAAATGTGCCTTCTCTCTTACAAAGTGGTACTGCACCTCAATGTGTTTTGTCCTAGCATGGAACATTGGGTTCCTAGCTAGCTATATATTGCTCATGTTGTCACAGTGAATGACAACTGGACCATCTCCCTACATATCCAAATCACCCAATAACTTTTGCATCCATACCACCTCACATGCTGCCATTGCAGCACCTCTATACTCAGGATCTGTACTTAATAAAGCAATTGTAGGTTGCTTTTTGTTGCTCCATATAATTGTTGCACTACCAAGGGAAGATATGAATCCACTGGTGGATCTTCTGTCTAACGTGCTACCAACCCAATCTACATCTATGTATCCAAACACTTGTACATCCTTACCTATCTCATAAAAAATTCCATAATGTAAAGTGGACTTCACATACCTCAATATACATCTACCTACATCCAAATGAGGCTTTCTAGGCATCTGCATAAACTAATTCACAAAGCCAATAGCATAGGTCACACCTGGCCTTGTGATAGTCATGTAAATTAGATCCCTACTATCCTTTTGAACATAGTAGGGTCTTCTATCTCATCCCCAATGTCAACACTCTTCACATTTTTCTCTAGTGGCACTGAAAGAGGTTAACTACTGTTAGGATAACATATCCAAGCCATACTACCTTTGGGATAGCCATATACCATCATCACATTTGATCATCTCAATACCAAGAAAGTATCTCAACTTACCCAAACTCTTCATTTCAAACTTTTTCTTCAAAAACTCCTTAACTTTAGCAATTCCATTGTCACTATCACTTGTAATAATCAAGTCATCCACATAGATGACTATGATGAGCAAACCTGTATCTCCCTTTTTCATATAAAGTGAGTGATCAACATCAGAAATATAAAAGCCAATATTAACAAGATACTCTCTGATCTTGTAAGAGAAGGTGCTTGGTTCGGCCCATAGGGTGCCTTATTTAACTTGCACACATATGTTTGGGGGGGGGGGGGGGGGGGGAGGGGGGTGCTCTAAATCCTTATAACCTGTTCGCTACTCCATATACATCTCTTCTTGCAATTCATCATGTAAGAAGGCATTCTTAACATCTATTTTCTACAAACCTCAACCTTTGTCTACTTCCAAAGTAATCATGCATCTAACAATTGCCATCCTAGCAACTACATTGAATGTCTATTCATAATCTATGCCATATATTTGAGCATAGCCTTTTGCAAACTAGCCTGGCCTTATACATGCTAACCAACCATCTGCATTATGCTTGATTTTTTAAACCCACTTATAGCCCATAGCTTTCTTATCCTTAGGCAAGGGTACTAAATTCCAAGTCTTATCAGCTTCTAATGCAACCATCTCCTCTTGCTACATCCCCATGAGCATGACCAATAAAATCCTCAAAACAAGTGGCCTCGACATCCTCAACTATCTTCAACATATAAGCATAATGGTGAGCTACATAACCTTCAAAAACAAATCTTTGAACAAGGTATTTGGTCCTGCTAGAACTCCTTACCACTAAATCACTCAATGGAGCCTTTACACTACTATGTGCTCTTTGTACACCTGGTGTCCTAACTGAAGGAATACTAAGCTCATCATCTAAACTCTTTGAACCACTAGAATCTCCAAATGACTAGTAGATGCATGGTTACCATCCAATAATTTCTTTTCTTTCCTTTGTCTTTATATCTGCAACACTTGTAGATCGGCCTAAAGATGTGGGGCAATTCCTTAGTCTCCCAGACCAAGGGCTAAATGTAGATGTAGTACTAGATGATGTTTCTTGTCCACTAAGGCTCCATGATTCTTGCTTTTCTTTCTGCACATAACTATCATGATCATTATCATCATCCAATACATCACCAGTAGATGTATACCAACTTCTCATCAATAACATCCTTGATCATTTTAAACTCACCTATGACTGGGTTATAACAATGATACCCTCTCTAATCTAAAGAGTATCCAATAAAAATACATTTTTCATCCTTTGGATCGATCTTCTTTTGTAGCTCATCTAGCACATGAACATATGCAATACAACCAAACACTTTCAAGTGTGACACATTGGGCTTCTTGCCTATAAAGCATTCTTCGAGGGTCATCTAATGAACTACAACTATGGGAGTTCTATTCATAATATAGATAGTAAAATGAACAACTTCAAACCAAAAAAAATTTGGCATATTCTTTTCAGCCACCATTATTGCCCATGCAAGTTCTGCAATATGCTTATTTTTCCTTTCTACAATCCCATTTACCTACAAACTATCTCTTTATCTCATGAGACCTCAAGAAGCCACTAAACTCATTAGAGAGGTACTCTCCCCCTCCATCTAATCGCAAGTACTTAAATTTCAAGCATGATTCTATTTCAACAACCACCTTGAAATATTTGAAGTGCTCAAATACATCACTCTTTTCTTTCATGAAATATACCCATAACTTCCTTGAACAATCATCACAAAGTATCTACTGCTAGTAAGAGAGATAGATTTTGTGCATGCCCCAAAACATCTATATGCACAACATTAAGTATATTTCTGCTCACATCTCTGTCATGCAAAAAGTGTTGTCTTGCCTGCTTACCAAACTAGCATGCTTTACATACGTTATGAAATTCTGCAACTCTATAGGCAAGCAACCCTATAACCAATCCTTTGGATTGCATTAATTTTAGTCTTTGCATATTTGTATGTCCAATATGTTTATGCCATATTTCAATGTCTACAACCACTCCTTTTTCTTTAGCATATTTAGCAGCATCCATTACAAGAAATCCAGCATCTAAAGTGAATATGTGGCCAACTCTACTTCCTTTTGCAACTAACTTACACTTATCATTAAAACCTTCTATAAAATAACCTTTTGCATTAAATCAAACTAGCTAACCTTACTCTATCATTTGGCCAGTATACACTAAGTTCTTTGTGTGATTGATGGCCATCATGCAAGGACAAGGGTAACTTTCCAATGTAATTAGGTGACATGAATCATCACCTATCTTCACATAACCTGGATCTTGTAAGTCATGCATCTCTCCAAACCATATAACATAATTGGTCATATGATTAGATGCACTTGAATCAGCATACCATACATCATCAATGTGTCTCTTTTCCTATAACAGCATTCATCATATGTTACATAATAAACAAACACGCATTTTTGTATTCATTCTATCATGAAGATGATGCATAGTTTACTTGTTGCAATTTACCACTATGGATATCATCCTTCTTAGCATAAAAATGGGCTACAATATGACCTATTTTGCCACAATAATGGCAAACAGAACCTCTGTTTTTCTATCCACCTCTTCCTCTAGAGCTCCCCTACCTCTAAAGTTTCCTCCACCTCTTGAAACTTGCATTTCACCAAATTACTTATTTAACTTGTTTTATCTGTTATCACCAGCATGTCCCATACCATGGCCTCTCGAAGAGGATCTACCTCATCCCCTTCCTAAATTTGAGTAAAATGCTTGGACATGCTCGCCATTTTGTTCAGATGAGTCACCCTACATATTGATCTCTTTGGTAATCATGAGAGAGACTAACTCATCAAAATTTGGAAATATCTTTCGTACATATACAAAAGTGAGATGATTTCGAATCCTTCTCATTATTAAGGCCACCTAAAGTAGATGAAATCATATCATCATCATCAGGCATTACATCAATCATTGCTAAAGCATCTGCAATACTCCTCATCTTCAAAACATACTCATTGACAAACATTTTCTCTTTCTTCAAGATATTCAACTCTTGCTTGAGTTGAACCTTTTGTGTCTCTATATTTACTGAAAACATGTTCTCAAAAATTGTTCAAGCTACATGTGAAGTTTCTGCATTCCTGATATGTCCCAGCAGTATTATCAATGACTATAGATAGCCAATACATCACCTTTTTGTCTTTTGCATTCAATTCTTTCCATGCCTTTAATTCATCTATAATCGCATCGATACTCAACTTTGGCTCCTTTGCTTCACTTGAAATGAACTCATAAAGGTCCTTTCCAACAATGAGGAATTTTATCACGTGGAACTTCCATGAAGGGTAGTTGTTCTTATCTAGTTTCTCAATTATGGGATTTCCACTATTCTCTACCATTATCACAAAAATGATATAGAATAGTAACCTCAAAAATTACAAATTTGAAATCTACAACTTGTGTACCTACTTTCAGTTGATACAGTCGAAATCGCAATATAATCTGAAACTGCTATCTGCAACCTTGCAGCTCTAAAATAGAGCCTGACACAGTCTCAGATGCTTTTGATGCCCAAAAAAGCAATGGGATAGTCTTAAAGGGCTGATTTGTAGAGTATATAGAGCTTTTCTTGCACACCAAATCTCACAGCAATCTAAGATTTTCACTTTGACGTGCTTCCAGTGCCTCCACATGCACTATCAGAGAAAGAGTGGAAGAATGGAAGAGCTTCTTACTCTTTACTTGGTTGCTCAAATCTTTGCTTTTTCTCCTTCACTTCAGCCTTCAAAACCAATCTCTCTTAATGGCATTGCTATGATACCATGTCAAGAATCACATGGTGGGGGGACTTGCCTGAGTTGTTGCACTAAATACATACCATATACACATAAGAGGAAGCTCACTCAATGACATAAAAAGAGAGATGGAGGCCAAAACATGTTCTTGTTGGTATTTTTCTTCTTCTTCCATACACAATACAATATACACAAAGTATAGATATGATAGAATATAAAGAAAAGTGGCTTACTAAGTCAAATAATACATAACTGGCTATACTAATTAACTGGCACTATAACTATGCCAACTATAGGTAGATACAACAAACTAAATATAATAAGTGATAAGTTAGTGGCCATGTGAAGATCATAATGACCATCGACATGCCAGGTGTAGACATGTGGACCCATCTAGCTAGGTGGTCCATCATCAATGTCCACAGGTGTTGAGCTTACCATCTCAACATACAACAATTGTACTATCATGGATTTTCTTGAGGTGAAAATGACATGGGATATGAGAATATGAAAGAAAAGTGGATCAATATTTTTGCTCTAATACCACTTTTCAAGAGAGATTGGAAAGGAGAGAGAAGACCACAACATAGAGAGAAAGAGGAGAGAGAAATACTAATAGAAGAGAGATAAAGAAATGAAGAAAAGAAATAAGGTAAATGAAGCCATGAACGTTTTCCAAGAAGGATGAACGATATAAGAGAATTTTACTATTACTAAATGATAAAATAAATAAGGTAAATGAAGCCATGAACGTTTTCCAAGAAGGATGAACGATATAAGAGAATTTGACTATTACTAAATGATGAAAGAAAATAATCTCTTTACATCTTTTATACCATGCTAGTGTAGGAGGTATTTTCACTTATTTTCCTCAAACAATAGTGTCTTTCCACTTCTTTACACCCCAAAAAATGAAGAGTCATGAGGATATTCTTATCTTCTATTAATTCCTATAATAAGGCTTGCAATTTTGAGAACCCCTAATTTCAACTCTTTGAGAGGTATGTTTCCTTTCCACAATGGCTGAGATTCTTGAGCAACAATTAGAAGTTTCCATGGATGAAGTGGATAAATACATATTTCTTAACTTTGGATAGCCATTATGAATTTTGCAATGGATTAAACCATTGCTTATGAATTCTAAGGATGTTGCTATGTATACTAAGATATAGGGTTCCCCACATAAAGAAAAGTTCAAAAGGCTTCAAGAAAAGCACATAGACATTTGCATATTGGAGAACTTTTGAGCACAAAGTCATTTAAAGTAAAATAAATAACAACCATCAACATTTAGATGAACATGTACATGTCTTTTATGAAAAGGTGAGTTATGTCTTCTAAACTTATTTGTTATGATCCTAGTACCTACAAGTGTTTCTACTTGACACCAAATTTTGGCTTGCAAATATTTGTTCCCTTCATCGATATGTTTTTTAATCATCTTTGTAAAAATGGAAATGGTTGACTGGGGTTTAAATCTAGCTATGCAATGTAATTTTAAATATGAACATGGATTCTCCTAGCTATCTTACCCATGACATTTGAAACAAACATACAACAAATATGAATGACATAGAAAAGGGTGATAAAATTGCAAAAGCTATAAAATTAGGCACAACAAATTATGATGCATATATTGCTACCTTTACTTCCTTTAGATGTAGATCTATTTGATTACAAAGGAGATATCTTCCTTAGAAAAAATAAGAATTAATTTGTATAAGAATTTTGAGGATTCCTCGTTGCAAAGGATCTTGTTGAAGAACATTTATTGGATTTTCAATAAAATTAGGTGGCCATATTCAAGTGTTTAAATTGCTTTAAGTTACTTATCACAATCAACACATAAGAAAATAGTAATCACATCCTAATCTAAATTTTCATTTGAAAATTTAACAATTGATTTTGATTAAACTTTCAAGAGGTACCTAGAAACACAAGGATAATGCTTGATTACTATGGATTTTGATTAGACTTGTAAATCATGTCAATTATTGTCTCATCATTAGAAGTGAAAAATGTAAACAATATCTCTTTTTGAAGCATACAAATTATGACAATTTGATCATGAATGTCAAATAGTAAGAAAATCAACCAAAACTTTTTTCCACAAGCAAAATGCATAACCTAACTATTTATTGATTTGGAAGGGCCATACTTTACAAAAGAAATAATCAAATGAGAATGATGGCTTGTGAGACTTCAAAAATTTTGTTGCATGGAAAACATTGTCGATTTTGGATGCTCTTATTGGTTATTGATAAATATGTAGTTAATGTATAAAAATTAGGCTTATTAAATAAATATTACCCTTTGTCTTTGAGTTAATAGTTTGTAAAGAAATGAAGTGGTTTCTATGTGGAATCATATCATACCAAAAAAAAAAATCAATCATATTGAATATGTTTTTCATTGATGTAAATATAAACTCTTCTCTAGAAGACACATGGATTTTGATAGTAAGTTAATTGAGATGTAAAAATTTCATGGAGACTTCCTTCATCTATAGTCTCCATTTCTTTATAATGTCATATAGGTTCATTAGTAAGGAATAGTTGTAGATGGCATAATATCATTTGATTCACTTCACGGTCATTATAAAGTTTTATCTGAGTGCTCCTCCTAGTGCATGCATGAGGAAGAAAACAAGACATTGTCCTTTTTTTTTTTGTGGAGGAGGGAGGGGGTTAGATTTATATAGATTAGAGAATTCTATACCCTACTTTGATGCTAACATGAATACTTGAAAAGTGAATGTTTGTCAAAGCTGTTGAAAATGATTTTATCTAATTAAATATGTCTGCTTACAGCCACTAAAAAATGATATGACCAACTTCCCTTAATACTCTGATAAATTTTACACGTGGACTAGAGATAGCACAATTAGTAGTTCATTAAAATCTCCATGGAAGGAGTTTTTTTCTTTATTGTCACAATCATAAATGAGAATACTTTTTGTAGTCATGAGTTATAAGCATCTCTATTCCAAGACACGCACAAAAACTGAAGCCATTATTTCAATGTAATGTACTCTGAAGTTGATTGAAAAGTGGCTTTGCACTGAAGAAGACACTAAAGTTGATCACATATGATCTAAACACACATAGTTCTACATGAAAAAACATTTGTTGGTTTTGTATTTTGCTTACAAGTGCTCAAGTTTTACACGTTTAACCACATGCTTTTTGTTTTCATGATTAGTTCATTGAAAAGAGTATCCTTTGTCAAATAACATACATAGATAGTTCAAACTATACACATACTTTATTGATACTAAAGGAAGGTGCTTCATAACTTCAACAATGTTCAATTTTTCAAAAACCTTCATATAGGTTGACATATAAGGGGAACAACTAGTACATATAGATTGACAATATTAAATCATGTTGATAAATGGTTGGCTTACTTAGAATATTAGAAACATTAAACATGTCATTTTCCATTATGGCATTGCCCTTTACGTTCACAAAAGTGAGACATTCTATTAGTAGGCATTTTTACTAAGTTTTTATGTAGGAAATTTTTTATTAATCTTTGATAGGTTTTGTTTTCAACTTTTTTTTCCTCAAATTGGGCTTATTGTATTCTGTAAGGCCTATCTTTAACTGATATAAAGTTTGAAATATCCATAATATTTGGTTAGCATATAGGAGGAGGTTTTGTACTTTTATTGCAAAAATATTAGTTTGAACATTTTTAGATAAACAAGATATTTGGTCTCTTTCCAATAAAGTAACATCTACTATTACAAGAGTAAATTTGAAGATGTGTGACCATTTGGGCTATGGGGACCTAGGTTGCATGATATGAAATATGTGGTTTGTATTACACATAAAATATGAGACTATTTGATGGCTCTTAGATATGGTGACCTAGATTGCATTATATGAAATATGGAATTCATATAATAAAAAATATAAGGCTATCAATCTATATTAGAAGAGAAGTATTTCATATAAATTAGTCTTTAATATGAAATATGTTTAGTACAAAAGAAATATGTGGTACATATAGCAAGCATTTAGTGTAAAATTATTTTGTATCGAAGAATTATAATTTATAGGTACTAGCCTCACCTAAGACAAAACACAAACAAAAGTATGCATTGTCTCTTTGGCAAAATCTTAAGAGATGTTTGCTAGCCAATCAAAAACTTTAAGTTAAAAAAATAAATTAATTCTAATTTGGGTTAATATTCTAAATTGTATTTTACCTAGTAGACCAATATGCATGTTTGATGGATTTATTCTTCGAATAGATGCATAGACAAGTTTAGGATTAACACATTTTGAATCTTAGTTTGACAAATTTAATTTTTGTAAGAGAGAGATCTTAGATGAGAGAGGAAATAGAAGAAGAGAGAGAAAGATAGAATAGAGGAGAGAGACTAGAATATGTGAGAGAAAGATAGGAAGAAGATAGAGAAAGAGGTGGAAGCCATTAAAGCTTGAAAGATTATCAATCTTCACTTGGTGATAGCCTTGAATAAATCTCCCATCATCAAAGATAAGAAATTGAAGCATTATGTCCATTTGCCTCAAATGTTGATTCCATGGAGACTCCATTGATCCAATCTTGCTCTAATTTCTTCAATTCTTCAAGAATATTTGTTGAAGATGAATCCCTGAGCTGAAATGAAGTGTTCACATCAAGAAATTACTAGAGATCCAAAGCTTGCAACCAAGCTTTCATGGATGCCATAACTAGGGTTTGAAGAGCCTAAAAGGGAGAGAGAATGCTCAATTGTGTTGATAAATCTTCAAGCTTTGTAGTTGCCAAAGACTAGAGCAAGCATGCCATGTATGGTTTAAATAAAAAATGATGAAGAATGAAGCCATATTCAGCTTTAAAAAATACACTACAATTTTTGGAGTTGTTTTGCCCTACTAGACAGCTTGGAAGCTCATGAGAATGGTTGTTGATTTATTGAAATGATGATTATAAGCTTTCTAAAGAGTTCTTTGATGTTTGAGAGTTAGGGTTTAGATGAAATGAGGAGATCCTTGATCACTGCCTATATCAAAACTTTTTGAAATATTGAGGGAATGGAACCTTGACTTTCAAAATTAGTCACAACTTATAACTCTACTAACATTGGTTAGCCTTTTTTCTCCAAAATGCTTGTGAAAGTGGTTGAATTTTGATCCATTAAGTACTATTTTGGCCATAGTTACCAAACTTGTCCAAGACTCCTATGAAAGCCTTCAAAGATGGTCACCACTACATGTAGAGAAGTCCTACAATGTCTAATGTACATGGTGGCTTAGATTTTTTGAGATGAAATAAGAAAATGGATATGGAGAATATCAAATGGATCAAAAGCTTAATCTCTGAAAACACTTATGAGAGAGAGACCTAAGAGGAGAGAGAAAATAGAAGAAGAGGAGAGAGATAGACTAGAACATGTGAAAGAAAGATAAGAGAAACATAGAGAAAGAGGTGGAAGCCATTAAAACTATGAAGAAGAAGGCACAAGATGAAGAGGATTGTTTAATATTGAATCATGATTTTAAAATTTAATCCTCTTATATGTTACAGACTCATGCCTGTGTGTTTAGAAAATTCCCTACTTATTTTCTCTAAAATAATAGTCTCTTTTCACTTATTTACAATTTCTAAAATAGACTTACAAATTAAGTAGTAGAGACTTTGCTAAGTATGAAAAGCAAAATAACTTAATAAAACAAAGGTCTTAATAATATAATGTTGAAGATGATAATAATATAATAAATAATTAAAGTATAAATATGTATTTATTAATAATTAATTATTTTTATAATATAATATATTAAGGATATAATAAATTATATAATTATGTTTTATTAATAATAATTACTAATAATATTTTGTACAAATATTCGTTCATACAAAAGAATAGTAAAAGTATGCTAACTAAACTAAAATATATGCCTTATAGGATTGTGTTGAGCTTGTAAAACATGTTTTGACATAAGATTGTTGCATAAATATGACCTACATGTGGAGCCACCACTAAGGCATGTTTTTATTACTATTAAATGATCATTAAAACAAAGCACATGATTTAACATCATATGTAGGCTCATGTGCTACACATTATCTTAGTCATCCCTCATTGGCATCGAGTTTTCAATATGGAAATAAGATGTTGAGGTCTTGTAGACAAACTCACTAAAATCCAAACAATACCATATATTAAAATATAATACTACACTGGCTTAGGTAATTTCATGCATCATGGTCCAAATAACACAAGAGAGGGATGTGTGTGTGTGTGTGTGTGTGTGTGTGTGTGTGTGTGTGTGTGTGTGTGTGTGTGTGTGTGTGTGTGTGTGTGTGTGTGTGTGTGTGTGTGTGTGTGTGTGTGTGTGTGTGTGTGTGTGTGTGTGTGTGTGTGTGTGTGTGTGTGTGTGTGTGTGTGTGTGTGTGTGTGTGTGTGTGTGTGTGTGTGTGTGTGTGTGTGTGTGTGTGTGTGTGTGTGTGTGTGTGTGTGTGTGTGTGTGTGTGTGTGTGTGTGTGTGTGTTAAAATATAATACTACACTGGCTTAGGTAATTTCATGCATCATGGTCCAAATAACACAAGAGAGGGATGTGTGTGTGTGTGTGTGTGTGTGTGTGTGTGTGTGTGTGTGTGTGTGTGTGTGTGTGTGTGTGTGTGTGTGTGTGTGTGTGTGTGTGTGTGTGTGTGTGTGTGTGTGTGTGTGTGTGTGTGTGTGTGTGTGTGTGTGTGTGTGTGTGTGTGTGTGTGTGTGTGTGTGTGTGTGTGTGTGTGTGTGTGTGTGTGTGTGTGTGTGTGTGTGTGTGTGTGTGTGTGTGTGTGTGTGTGTGTGTGTGTGTGTGTGTGTGTGTGTGTGTGTGTGTGTGTGTGTGTGTGTGTGTGTGTGTGTGTGTGTGTGTGTGTGTGTGTGTGTGTGTGTGTGTGTGTGAAGGGTGAATTGTGGAAAATCAGGTGAGTGAGTATCTACCTAGTGAAGAAGAAAGGTATCCCCTATGTAAAGAGGAGAAGAGTGTGCTAACAAAAATCTAGAAAAGATAACAAGTACTTGAAAAGGATCTATACAATGGGTGCAATAGAGTTGCATTGCACTAAGTATGGTCATTTACCAATCTATGGTTACAAAATTACTCAGCAAGGATCAAGAAGAGAGATTGAGAGGCATTCATCATAACTCGCACTGATTGAGTTATGCATGAAAATAAAACAAAGAAGGGGCCCTTAGCCTATGATTTTTCTCTATTGTTTAGGGACATATGGCTTTGTTTTATCCTTAAATTTTTGAAAGAGGCATTCTCAAAATGATCTCAAGGATAAATCTTATTTTACAAATAAACAATTTAAGCGATATGTTCTTAGAAGATGAGGGAAAAACTTGTTCAATTTTCAAATTCCTCTTAAAAGACCCTTCAATTATGGCTCAACCCAAAATGTTTCCCAAATCATAACCTATTCTCACTAGAATTTTGAGAGTTTAAAATTTAAGAAGAAATTTAACAAGATTATCATGTCTTTTTTGCAGTTGTGCACCATCCATGTCAACTTTTCTCTTTTCATCCTAATCCTTTAACTCTTCTAATCCTAGTCCTTTAAAGGAAGAAAGCTCTTAAAAGTTAAAATTTTCAAAGTTACTAATTTTCATGTATCAATGCAATATATCACATTAGTTCATAACATTTATACTTACACTATTAAACAACTCTTGAAAGGGTGAGGGGCTCTTCCATTAAATAATATGATACTTTACGTGGCATATATAGACATTGCCTATGCATCTTGAACAAGTAGACCACCCATGCATGTCCACTAGTCTCATCTATTTTCAAAATGACATCAATACTTATTTCTTATTATTGTCTCTTTTTTAGAGAAGGCCGCAAGAGGAAACTCATTAAGATCTACTACAACAAAAAACAAGTTTTCTAGATGTTACAATGATGAAAGACAAAATCATGATCAAGACTCAACAAGATCCAACAATAAGAATTGAAAAAGGAAGTTGTCAATCATTTTGCCACATGTAACCAAAGTGAATCCCAATAAACTTGTTGTAAAGATGCCAATAATCTACCAATGGTGGGGGCACTCTATTTTCAACTACCTGAGAACATTAGAAGGTAATATGTTTGAGTCACATGGCTAGGGGAAAATGGGGAAATCTATGCTTAAATCAATGTTATAATTTGCCATTACACTTCATCCTTAAGGGGGATATTTAAATATAAGAATACATTAAGATAAGTGAGTGTTTTCCTAGAGAAGAAGAAAAGTATCCCACATGCAAAGAGGAGAAGACTATATTAACAAAACCCTAATGTTATAGCTTACTGGTAAGGAGAAACAACATCTCCACCATAAGAGGAGCAACCTTGGCTCATTGTAACATTTTTTCAAGAAATACAAAGAGCTCTTTTTATCATATCTTGTTTAATGAATTATTTAATTTAACTTTCTCAATTAATTGCTTTTTATTTCAATGTAATATAGAATATTCTCTTGTTTCTCGCAAAGTATGAATCCCCATTAAACTCTTTATTATTTGGCATGTAACTAGGCCTTAAAGACCATAGCTTTACATAAATGTTTTCTTCTCCTTCTTCCTAGCTCCATAGGTTGAGTGAGAAAAAACTTGAGAGAGCTTGAGAGTGTGATATAGAGAGCATGAGAGAGTGAAAGAGGAATCCACCATCATTGTTGTTGCTTTCTATCTTCTTCTTCTTCTTCTTCTTCTTCTTCTTCTTCTTCTTCTTCTTCTTCTTCTTCTTCTTCTTCTTCTTCTTCTTCTTCACTTTTGGAAGCACAAGAGAATGGATCGAGGAAGAGTGGAGGCAAGTAGATCTTCCATCTCTCATGCACCTTGAATTAAGGTCAGTACCAAAGCTTCACTTTGAATGAAGGTGAGTACCAAGATTTCCCCTTTAGAATCAATATCACAATAACAAAATATGGGCATCATCAATATTTCCCATGCTATCTTGTGTTCTATTCTTATTGTCTTGCATTCACAAGATAATGAGTAAAGTAGGCAAGAGATAGAGAATAGCAAGAGTGTTAAGATAGAGTCATCCATGTGAGAGGAAAATGTGCCAAGTGTCAAAAATTTTCTTGAAGAAATAACAATATTCCATCAATGTCCCATCATGGAGCTTATAGAGTGCAACATTTTTAGTTTGTTATTGAGAAAACAAAAATCACTTACTTACAATGCACCATCTAGTTACATGATTAGGATTGAGTTGTGATCTACTCTTATTTCAAGAAGGGATAGCTTATGAAACACAATGATGGGACTAGAGTAGAATAGGCCAAATCAGGAGGAGCAGCTCATATATGTATATTAGGACCCTAAAATTTCCATTAAAGTTTCAAGGGCCACTAAAAATGATTGTTTTTTGTGTATGGATCTATATGTTTGAGCTTCCAAGTCAAATCCTTATGCTTAGAATGCATTACTTGTCATGGGAAGTGGAAGACATAAAATAAAAAATTTCAACATTATTTTTGTAAATGATCCATAACCTAATTTAGGAATTATTTGACCTCCTAATGATGATTAATTTTCATTTCATTCATCAAACAACCAAAAGTATATCTAATTTTTACCTTGTAGATCACTCACATTGTGAACATTCGTTTGTGCTCAAGGAAGAGATTTCATGTGATTTAACATCAAAGAGTGCAACATTTTGCAAAATTCTTATCTTCGTATCATATGGAAATGTACTTTGGTGGTCTATCGTCATGCATTTGAATGTCCTTTTGATTAGCATAGATCATCAATAAGCTCCAACCTTACAAATTTCTATATTTTTTAATCTTCAAACCAAAATATGATCGATTTTATTTATGATCAGGATAAATCTCTAGCTCATTGTGTTTCTCATCACCAATTGTATATTGATAATATAGATCTACACAGATTTGAGTTCTTTGTGCTTAAACATGCTTGCTTGTGTATCCATGAAGTCAACATGCCTTACCTTTGAGGTTTGGAATTCACCTCTTCCATGATGATTTTGAGCTTGAGTATCCTTGAATTCAGCACCCTACCCTTAATGTCTCCTTAATGTTTGGAATTCACCTCTTGCATGATGATTTTGACCTTCATTGAAAATACTTGCACTAGCGTCTAGCACATATAGGTATGCATTGGACTAGCATCTAGCACATATAGGTATGCATTGGACTAGCGTCTAGCACATATAGGTATGCATTGGACTTGAGTATTATCTTTCATTCCACTTGAATATCTTCATTGAAAATACTTGCACTAGCATCTAGCACATATAGGTATGCATTGGACTTGAGTATTGTCTTTCATTCCACTTGAATATCTTAAGCTTTGGTATTCTCAAGAAAACCATGTTATATTTAGACTTTGACCTCTAAGATGGGCTTCTCGACTTTCCTTTAGAAGAAAACATAAGAAACATATTTGGAGTAAGTTTTCCATCTCATAGGTAGGAGATCCTCTTACCTTGACCAAGGTTCCACCATCCTATAGAGTTGCTTTGCAACCAACATTACTTTAAGGTAGAGAGGTGTGTCATTAGTATAGAGAAGGCTTGCATCAATAGTTATCTTGCTCAAAAATCTCTCCAAAATATATCACACCTAAACATATCCTCAATATAATCTAATCAAGGGTGATTTCTCATCTTTGTGCTTGCACTTGCATATTACATAGCCTCTCTCTTGGTGGGCACTAGTCCTCTTAGGCAAGACACCCTCAATCTTGGGAGCTTGGCACAACCTTGAACTTGGTCATTTTATGGTTTATACCCCACAAAAGAAGCCACAATAGCAAAAGGTTTCCAACCTCAAGGGCATGCTTTCATGCCTTGGAGCATCTTTGACATCTCCTTTCATCAAGAAGTCATATAATACCTTAAATTCTAGCAATTGTTTTGTTAAAAATGTGGTATATTTGGACTTGAAAGAAACTTTAAAAACTCATGTGGTATGTTTGTACTTGAAAGAAGCTTAAAAATGCATGTTTTCTATGTCATTTCATGCTAAAATCATCCCTCTAGGTAAAATAAATTGAGTCTTGGTTGATTAAGTCTTGGACATATTTAGAGTGCATGTTATTGCTTTATTAACATTGGAAACTTTGACCTTGGAGTTGCAATGCCTCCTTCGGAGATGGAAGTGTGAGTGGCTCACTCCAATGAATGAGGCCACTATAAAAATAGTATTCTAAGCTAAAGCAACCTCCTTGATAAGGAAAATTTTGTGGCCAAGATAGAGGTACAACAAGAGGAGGAAGAGGAGGGCTGCTATAGTGACTCTCATAGAGGAATGGTCTATGCCACTCTCGACAAGAAGAGACCAAATTGTGAGTTCTCCATGATTAAGACACCAAATTTCCATCAAGGTAAACCCTTCCACATTTTTATAGATTACGAAAGTACTCATTCATTTATTTCTCCAAACTATGCACATAAACTAGACACAAAGGTTGCATAAGCATCTAAAACTTCTAGTAGAGTTAAGAAATGGAAAGGAAATTATATCAGCATAGCAAATAGGAATGTGGAGTTTGATCTAGGCAATGAGCCCACTAGCATTGAATTATGAGTTCTCCATGATTTAGACACTAGAAAACCATCAAGGTAATACACATAAACTAGACATAAAGGTTACAAAATCATCTAAACTTTTGTTAGAGTTAAGAAATGGAAAGGAAATTGTATTAGCATAGCAAACTAGGAATGTGGAATTTGATCTAGGCAATGAGCCCACTAGCACTGAATTACAAGTTCTCCATGATTCAAACACTGGAAAACCATCAAGGTAAACCCTTCCACATTTTGATAGACTACGAAGGCACTCATTCCTTTATTTCTCCAAATTGTGCACATAAACTAGACATAAAGGTTGCATATGCATCTAAACTTCTAATAGAGTTAACAAATGGAAAGTAAATTGCATCAACATAGCAAACTAGGAATGTAGAGTTTGATATAGGCAATGAGCCTACTAGCATAAGGTTCCATGTCATGCAATTGGACACCTATGAATGCTTGTTAGAAATGGACACCCCAAATTTCTCATATCCATTGTGAAAGAGACTAAATCTCACTTTGAAACCTATGATAAAATCCATGACAACGCAAGGCAAAGTTGGTAAGCCAAAAATCTAATTAGCCAAATCTTCATGAATAGTACAAGGGCTAAGAAAAGGATTTCTTATATACTTAATCAAACCCAATAAATATAGTCAAGACAAAGACAAAAGAGGCACCTTCCTAGATGAATGAGCATGTAGATATTTTCTAAGAATAGTTAACTGAACTTCCACCTCAAAGAGTAGTTGACCATGAAATCAAGCTAGTACCAAGAGTTTCTCCAATTGCAAGAAGATTATATCAATGTGTGGCCCTAATTCTCTCCAATTGAGTGAACAACTCAAGAAATTATTTGATCAAGGGATACATCCAACCAAGAAATTCACCATCATAGGGAGCCCAGTTTGAAGGGAGAAGCCTAAGTGGAAGCACGAGCAAGCATAAGTAAGAGAGATGTGAGCTATGGCAGATGGAGCAGGAGAGCGAGAGAGAGAGAGAGAGAGAGAGACGCAAGATGTGGGAACTCCAACAGTCATAATGTGTGACTAGTCTTTCCTTTATTCAAATGTCACTGAAAGAATAAAGGATAAAGTGACAGTGATGGGCACCCATCACTTGTAGTGAGCAGGTGCAGATACTGTCAGTGTAGTAATACACGTGCAGCCAGGCACAAGTGCCTTTACCCCCAACAACCTCCCACTTAAAGGAGAATGTGCCTCGAGTGAAGAGGGAATAAGAAAAAAAATGTGACAAACTACAATGTGTACATAGAGTACAACAAGATCAGGAATAGATGTCATCTCATCCAATGCCCATCAACTTCCTAAGGAAAGCAAAACGCTCTGCTAAGAGACTTTTCATAAGCAGATCTATAGGATTTTGGTCAATTGAGATCTTGACAAGATCAACATACTTGTCCTCAATGACGTCTCTGATAAAGTGGTAATGCACCTCAATGTGCTTCGTCTTCACATATGGAAGACCAAATTCTTGGCTAATTGGATGGAACTCATAGAATTTGAATGCCGTGTAGAAACCATGTTAGTCATACCAAGGTTTGCCACCGAACGGCCTAACCAGAGAGCCAGGCCTTAGTGACTGCAACATACTCGGTCTCTATAGTAGAGAGTGTTGTGCATTTTTGCACCCTAGACATCCAAGAAAGAGCACCCCCAGCAAAGATAAACACATAGCCAAAGGTGGATTTTCTACTATCTGCATGTCCTGCATAATCAAAGTTAGTGTACCCCGTGACTCTTGTATCCTCGCCACCATAACATATACATATATATTTTGTGCCCTTCAAGTACCTCATGATACCCTTGACTATATCCCAATACTATCTCTGAGGTGTAGCCATATAGCATCCCACAACTCCCACTACAAAAGCTATGTCAAGACGAGTGGCTATCATGCCATACATCAACCTGCCTACTGTGGACGCATAAGGGATCTTGGCCATCTTGGCCTTCTGCTCATTAGACTATGGACAATCGGCATGGCTCACATCAGAAGGCAAAGGAGGACAACCAATAAGCTTAACATCCTACATATGAAACCGCTCAAGGACGTTTTGGATATACTCCTTTTCTAACAAGTAAAGAATCCCCTAAGAGCAATCAGGCATAATGCGCATCCCAAGAATATGTGAGGCATGTCCCATGTCTTTCATCTCAAAGCTCTTCTTGAGTTGACTTTTCAAAGCATCATGCTCATCAAGAGCTCTCCCAATCAACATATCATCTACATAGAGTGCCAAAATCAAAAGACTGCCATCACGATCCTTCTTCTATATAAACACATATCCATATCATTGCGTGTATAGCCTTGTGAATGCATAAAAGCATCAAACTTGTGGTATCATTCCCTAGGTGCCTACTTAAGGCCATAAAGACTCTTTCTCAATCCATGAACTAGATGTTCCCTATCTTTTTCCTCAAAGCCCTTAGACTACTACATATAAATCTCCTCATGCAAGTCCCCATGTATCAAACCTATCTTAACATTGATTTGATAAAGGTCCAAATCTAACTGAGCAACCAATGCTAGTACCAGACATAGGGTAGTCATCTTGACTAAGGAGAAAAGACTTCTTTGAAGTCAACACCATGCTCTTGTTTAAAATCTTTAGCAACCAATCTGGCTTGATAGGCAAGCTTGGGGCATCCAAGAGTGCTTTTCAACTTGTACACCCACTTGCATGGCAATGCACACTTTCCACCAGGCAAAGGAACCAACTCCCATGTATGATTTTTATGTAAAGATTCAAACTCTGAATGAATGGCCCTCTTCTAAGAGTGACTATCACCACAACACATGGCCTCATCACGTAGGGGATTCACTAGTAATAAGAAGACGTCACCTGCGTGCAAGAAACATATGAAAATACCCCTTATCTACCCCCTATTTATGGGACCTTACCTTATAAAATGTACCTTTCTTCCCTTAAATAACCCCCATCCCTTACACTCACATGGTACCATATGGTAAACCCTAGTGGACCCCCCAAGCCTCATCATAAGCGAGAGGCCTACATCTATCACTATCACATAATCAATGAAGGGCTCAAACTGCTCCAAGAGGACATTTGGCTCTAGCAAAGCATCTCAAGGTAGGCTGAGGAGCTTGCACATTCTATCTAACATCATGGTCATGGGCCACTGGAGCATTAGGTGCTACTGCAAGCTGTCTAGCTAGCTATATGGGAGCAAGAGACTCCTCCTAAAATATAGCCCTACGTATCTCGACTTTCTGTTCAAGCTGCTTATGCATCTTTTCCTCATGGAAAACTAAATCATGGTTGTGGCTGACTTTTTGAGCATCTGGATCCCATAGGTGATAGCCCATCTCACCTGCATCCCCATGACCAAGAAAGATGTATTTCACGGACTTAGGATCCATCTTTGTGTCCTTTTCCTTGGCCACATAGTGAAAAGCCTCACAACCAAAGACACATAAATCATCATACGAGGGAGGTTTACTAGACCACACCTCCTCTGCAACTTGAAATTTAATAGAACTACAAGGAGATCGATTGATGAAATCTACGGTAATAGTCATTGCCTCATCCCAAAATTGCTGTGGTAAGTCTACCTGGCTAAGCATACTACGGGCTCTTTCATGTATTGTCCTATTCATGTGCTCAGTCATACCATTTTGGGGTGGGGTGTACAAGGTATTCAAATGACACTTAATACCCCTCTCATTCCAAAATTTCTCAAAATCTTTAGAGGCATACTCACCCCTATAATTTGGCCATAGGCATTTCAGTCTATACCCAGTCTGGTTCTCAAACCAATGCAAGCCAACACTGAAAGGTAGCCAAAACATCATATTTCAGCTTTATGGGATATGCCCAGACCTTATGTGAGGAATCATCAATGCATGTAACAAAGTACTTCTCACCTCCTAACAATTGACAAGACATAGGTCCACAACATCAAAATGAACAAGAGCCAAAGACCCACCCATGCGTAGAGTGCCAAACATTTTATGTGTATTACGTGTTTGCCTACCATACAAACAATGATCACATGACTCAATTCCCTTTAAGGACATGTGCCCAAGGTGACAATGCCAAAGCTATACATGTGGAACTATAGCCATCAAACAAAACATGATCTATGGATCTAGATACAACCAAGGGATATAAAGTGTCAAACTTGGAACCACTTGCTAGAACAAGGTTCCCACATGTGATCTTCCAAGAAGAATCCCCAAAGGAAACAAAGTAACCCTCATCATGCAATGCACCAACAGTAGAGATAAGACTCTTCCTGGGAGAACATTATGTAAAGTAAACATACTACCTAAACCAAATTGCAAACAAATATCACCAATACCAACTATCTTCAATGCCAAGTCATTCCCCAAATGGACGGATGCAGTCATACTGTGATAGGAGTGGAATCACTCTCTATGAGGGGTCGCATGAAAGAAAGCCCCTGAATCCATTAACCAACACTGAGTAAAACCAGGCAAGGAATTGGACAGTTGTTACTCCTCCAAAGAAGAAGCTGCATGTAATCAACATCAGAGTCAGGTTGTTGCACTACATTGATCTCTTCAATCTTAACACTGAACTTAGCATGGACACATTGCTGCGATTATCAAACTTGTCCTATGCTTTGTTAGATATGATCAATGCCCCACCCTCATTAGGTACTACCAATGATCCATGGTGCTCAAAGTTGTAAGGCCCCCATTATGAGGAGAAGCCAAGTGTGAGCCCGGACATTGGTGGAGTCCTGACTTGTATATCAGATGAGGTCTATGTGACCGGATGGCAAAAAGGTGACCATTGTGGGTCTAATCTTTGGGTTAGACAGAGTGGTTAAGCTGGTAGCAACTCGAGGCACATTGCATTGAGTTGCGTAGTAAGGGAGTTAAAAGGGGCCCCTATTGTGGGGTCCGGGGGCCGCGGAAGCGGCCCCTAGCTGGGGGGTCCCAGGGGGGCCAGCGGCCCCCCTGGCGGGGGTCCGGGGGCAGCGTCCCCGGCCCGATGGTAAAGGGAATATTCCCTGGAATATTCCCTGGCCGACTAGTGGAGGCTCATATGGTAGGTCGGTCAGCAGGCCGACCTAACGACCTTCGCGGGCTATAAAAGCTAAACCCCTTCGCAGCCATCTTACACTCATCTTTCACCCAGTCAGAGTTGTTGTTCTAGCTAGCCTTAAGCTCTTCACCTATCTTCTGTCTAGATCGCCATCTAAGCTTCACACAGTGGAAGCGCACGGGTGGACAGAGCCATCTTTGTATCAGTTGTTTGGAGTTAAAGAATTTACTGATTCTCCTCTTATCTGTTGTGTACTCTCTATCTCTTTCTCAGATTCTGTTCGCTGCGCCGTGTAATATTTTACATGGTATCAGAGCCCAGGGGGCTCTAGAGATCGGAGACGTGCAAGAGGCAAAGGCTTCAACAGCAAAGAGAAACGATGTTGACTCCGGGAAGCAGTTATGGCGCATCAGGAAGCGGTGCAGGAGGTGGTGCTGCTGTACCGGCTATTCAAACACTGAGGATTCGTCCACCAACCTTCAGCAAAGGCAAGTTAGATGGTACAAACTACACCTTGTGGAAGTTCAAAATTACAACTATCCTTGATTCTTATGAGCTTCTGGAGACTGTGCTGGGGACTGACGTAGAACCACAGCCTATCCCCGACCCATCAAATCCTAGTGTGATGATTCCTCCGAATGCAGATCTTCTACGAGCTTGGAAACGAAGGAATGCAGATGCATTGTGTGCCTTAGTTACAAGCTGTTCTGACAGTGTTTTGACTCTGATTCAGCATACAACCAAAGCGTCAGAGGCTTGGAATGTACTAAGGAGTCAGTATGAAACACGAAACCAAACAAGGATTCAAAACTTGGAGAATCAACTAGCAGCGGAGAAGTTTGCTGAAGGAGAGACAGTTGAAGCATTCATCACTCGGATTAAGAATCTGCGCGACCAGATGGCTGGCGCTGGGATACAAAAGACTAGCGAAGAGCTAGCTCGGAGGTGTCTTCGGATTTGTCCACAAAAGTTTGATGGACTAGTAACTGCCCTTAATACTCAGGTGAGACCTCAAGCTTTGACTTTTGAGGAGTTTTGTGCATTATTAATGGAGGAGGAGTTGAGGCTGAAAGCCCGAGAAGGAAGCAACAATGGAGATGCTGCATTCTCTGCCAATGCAAAAGGCAAAGGTGTTTCCTCCACCAAAAATGATGGTGACAAAAAGAAAAAGGGCGGCAAGAAGAAGTTTCAAGGAGAGTGCTTCTACTGTAAGAAGAAAGGACATGCAATTGCAGATTGTCGTGTCAAGAAGGCAGATGAAAAGAATGGTACCCTTAAAACTAAAGGGAAAGAGACAGCCAATACGGCTGAAGCAGAGTTGGAATTATTCATGGCGACCATTGAGGAAGTGTGCTCCTCGGCGCAAGAAGAATCTACCACTGACTCTTGGGTGTTGGATAGTGGGGCCTCCCATCACATGACCAACAAGAAAGGTCTATACAGTTCTATGCAGCCTCTACAAGAATCCATCACTGTGACGGTTGGAAATGATGCTAAATGCCCTGCTGCGGGCACAGGTACTATTTCTTTTGTTGCTGCAAATGGTGAAGTCAAAAAGCTTTCAAATGTGTTGTATGTTCCCGAAATCAGGAGAAATCTCTTATCAGTTGTTGCCATAACTGATCTTGGTCATGAAGTGAGGTTCAAGAAGACAGGTGCAGAAATTATTGATAGTGCTGGCACAATTGTTGGCAAAGGAGAAAGAAGGAACAACCTGTATGAGCTAAGTGCTCTTACAGCCACCGCTGGAGTGGGCACAAGTAAGCTTTGGCATGAAAGGTTTGGACACATCGGATTTGCAGTATTGAAGGAGATGCAAAAGCAAGGTATGGTTGCTCACCTACCTACAATAACTGAATTGAAGGAACCATGTGAAGCTTGTATGATGGGCAAGCAACAGAGAAAGGCATTTCCACAAGAAAGCAAGAATAGAGCACATGCTCCTCTAGAGTTGGTGCATGCTGACTTGTGTGGTAAGATGCCTACACAGGCCTTGGGGGGATCTTCTTATTTTATGTTGATTGTCGACGACTACAGTAGGAAGATGTGGGTGTACTTCCTTCGTGATAAGGCTCAAGCTTTTGGTAAGTTTAAAGAATGGCTAATACTTGTTGAGAATGAAACAGGGAAAAGTGTGAAGAAATTTAGAACAGATGGTGGTGGTGAGTTCAACTCAAAGGAGTTTGAAGGCTTTTGCAAGAGCAAAGGGATCAAGCGTCAATTGACGACGCCTCACACACCTCAGCAGAATGGTGTTGTGGAACGCAGGAATCGTACCATTGTGGAGATGGCAAGATGCATGCTAAAGGGCAAGGGATTGCCTAACCATTTTTGGGCTGAAGCTGTTAATACTGCAGTCTACATTCTAAATCGGAGCTACACAAAGGCTCTCAAGGGAAAAACACCTCATGAGGTTTACACTGGTAAGAAACCATCTGTTTCACATTTCAGAATTTTTGGATGTGAATGTTATGCACATGTTCCAGATGAGAAGAGAAACAAGTTACAACCAAAAAGCAGAAAATGTATCTTCTTGGGTTATAGTGATGAGCAGAAGGCTTACAAGTTATATGACCAAGAGGCAAAGAAGATCATCGCGAGCCGTGATGTGGTGTTCAAGGAGGAGCCGCATACAGTGGAGGAGAAGGCAAGGTCTTCCACTTTATCATCAAGCGAAGAAGTAGTCCACTATGAACCTGTCCCGAGAGCTATCCCTATCCTTAAGGAGGAGGAAGCATCATCTTCAGATGATGAGGAAAAAGTTTACCAACCTGACATCACCCCACCGGAAAAGCCATTGCCGCGTTGGGTGAAACAGCTCTATGACCACAATAATCCTATGCCTGCATCTATTGAGGAGAAGGCAGACGGACCAAGGAGATCTCAGAGAATAGAGGAGCAAAGGAGGGCTTCTGCTCACATAGTCAACATGGCCTTGATGGTTGATATTATGAGAGAAGTAAAGGAGCCAACTGACTTAGAAGAAGCACTTGCAGATCCATCATGGAAGGCTGCTATGCAGGCGGAGTATGACAGCATAATGAAGAATGACACTTGGGAGCTAGTGGATCGGCCAGCAAAGCGGAAGATTATTGGCACCAAGTGGATCTGGAAGGTAAAGTACAAGGCTGATGGTACCTTAGAAAAGTACAAAGCTAGACTGGTTGCCCAAGGATTTTCACAAGTTGAAGGGTTTGATTTTCAAGAGTCATTTGCCCCAACTGCCAGAATGACCACTATTCGCACGGTACTTGCAGTGGCTGCCCACAAGAAGTGGCCAGTGTACCAATTGGATATTAAGTCAGCATTCTTAAATGGTGACCTCAAGGAGGAGGTGTATGTGGCTCAGCCACCAGGGTTTGAGGCCCCCCATTCTGAGAACAAAGTGTGTAAACTGAAGAAGGCATTGTATGGGCTGAAACAAGCCCCCAGAGCATGGTACCAGCGGATAGATAGGTTCTTTTTAAACCTAAACTTCAAAAGATGTGCCTCAGATGCTAACTTGTATGTTTACAGGGATGGTAAAAAGTCTATAGTGATTGTCCTATATGTGGACGACCTTCTTATTACAGGTGACTATGAAGATATGATCAACCAAACTCGAAAGGCTTTGAGTTTTGAGTTTAAAATGGCAGACTTGGGCTTGCTACACTATTGTTTGGGGATTGAAGTCTGGCAAGAGCCAGGAAAGATCTTCATCTCTCAGAAGAAGTATGCATGGGAGATCTTGAAGGCATTTGGCATGACCGAGTGCAAGGAGATAGCTACACCTATGGAGGTGAATGTAAAGTTATCCGTTGAGGATACATCAGCACTAGCAGACATTGGGAGGTATAGGAGGTTGGTCGGCAGTCTAATCTACTTGTGTAACACCAGACCAGATATCAGTTTTGCTGTTGGTGTTTTGAGCAGGTTCTCAAACAAACCTCATGAGAGTCATTGGAAGGCTGGGATGCGGGTGCTCAGATACTTGAAGAAAACTCTTGACTATGGTATCACATACAGTTTCGGAACTTCTCTTTTGGGGAACTGTGACTCAGATTGGGCAGGAGACATTGATTCCAGGAAGTCAGTTTCTGGTTATTGTTTCTCTTTGGGTTCAGGAATTTTCTCTTGGATTAGTAAGAAGCAACCAACAGTGGCATTGTCTTCTACCGAAGCAGAGTACAAGGCAGCTTGTTTTGCTGCATGTGAGGCCGTATGGTTGAGAAGGATTCTATGGCATATGGAAGTGCAGGATGAAGAACCAACTATGCTGAGATGTGACAATCAGAGTTGCATCGCCATTGCCAAAAATCCAGTGTTTCATGCACGCACCAAACATATAGAGATCCAGTATCACTATGTGCGTGATTTGATGGAGGATGGGATAGTGGAATTGGTCTACTGTCCAACAGAGGAGAATGGAGCAGATATCTTCACCAAAGCACTTACGAAGGATCTGCTTCAAGTTTATCTTCAGAGACTCGGCATTGGGCCGAGGAGATAGTTCACCTATGGGTGGACATTGAGGGGGGGTGTTAGATATGATCAATGCCCCACCCTCATTAGGTACTACCAATGATCCATGGTGCTCAAAGTTGTAAGGCCCCCATTATGAGGAGAAGCCAAGTGTGAGCCCGGACATTGGTGGAGTCCTGACTTGTATATCAGATGAGGTCTATGTGACCGGATGGCAAAAAGGTGACCATTGTGGGTCTAATCTTTGGGTTAGACAGAGTGGTTAAGCTGGTAGCAACTCGAGGCACATTGCAAGGCGGGGGTCCGGGGGCAGCGCCCCCGGCCCGATGGTAAAGGGAATATTCCTAGAATATTCCCTGGCCAACTAGTGGAGGCTCATATGGTAGGTCGGTCAGCAGGCCGACCTAACGACCTTCACGGGCTATAAAAGCTAAACCCCTTCGCAGCCATCTTACACTCATCTTTCACCCAGTCAGAGTTGTTGTTCCAGCTAGCCTTAAGCTCTTCACCTATCTTCTGTCTAGATCGCCATCTAAGCTTCACACAGTGGAAGCGCACGGGTGGACAGAGCCATCTTTGTATCAGTTGTTTGGAGTTAAAGAATTTACTGATTCTCCTCTTATCTGTTGTGTACTCTCTATCTCTTTCTCAGATTCTGTTCACTGCGCCGTGTAATATTTTACATGCTTTCCCTTTGTCCTTTTCCTTATGCTTGTCATTATGTATTTTATGGCACTACAGCCTAATATGTTTTTCTTTCCCACAATAATGGCATATTAAATCAAACTTACATCCATGGGACTTACTGCGAGATTATCCACGGGACTTATAATGAGACTTCTGCGAGTCTCTACCACAGCAGTCATTCCCACTCTTGCCATCATGGCAACCCCGAATAGTTAAAGCATGAGAAGTACTAGAAGCATCCACAATCTTCCTATTGATCTCCTCTGTCAAGAGTGCACCCTTAGATAATTTCAGCCCATTCTCAGGCATATTTGCACACATAGCAGTATGGAATGTGTCCCAAGACTTAGACAATGTGAATAACAAGAACAAAGGTGGAAGATTGTCCCCTTAAAGTCGATACCTTGCGATGACAGATGGCCAATGATAGCATGAAACTCATTCAAATATTAAGAAACATTGGTATCTTCCTTCATACGAAGATCCATAAGCTGCTTTAGCCAATACATATCTAAGAAGCAAGGCTCTACTTATCATAGAGATTATAGATTTTCTCCCAAAGATCCCATGCAAACTACCCATTTGTGACAACATTATAATAAACCTAATTGTTGAGGGATAGGATAATTGTGGACTTGCAAAGCTCATCTAAGTCATCCCATACATCCTGATCTTGACCTTCAAGCTTAATTCTTTTACATTTGATCAGTATAATCTAAGATTTCTATATCAAAAACTACCAAATTTGGGTCTTCCAATAGCCATAATTGATGCCATCTAACTTTTCAATGTTGAAGACGACATTGAAATTTGAATAACTAGCCATACTGCAAGAAAAAGAGCATAGTACAAACCAAACAAGTTATTGTAATACCTACAAACAGCCCAAAAACCACTGCCAAAACAAGGTGAGAACAAGAGGTACAGATTAAATAATGAGGTGTCCACAAACTATGACCAAAATAGTATCAAGTGAAGAAGACTACTCTCAAGTACAACAGTCTATAATTACAGCATGCTAAAAATGAGGTAGAGCATACTCAAGCTCACTATAAATAAAATCCAAAGCTCAATGTAACATCCAAGTGTCAAGTAAATAGCTCTGACTGGAACAATAGTCAAATTCCAAACAAGCAAACAAAGCTCAAATCCTCATGTGAGTGGCATCCAAGCATCCAAGATACATCAAGTACATAGTTGGGAGCATAAGACCCAATAAAAGCTTCAAGCCCATAAGGTTATAGACCTTTGAAGCATCCAATGAAGTAACTAACAATAGATGTCAAATGTCGTAAGCTCAAATCAAAGCTCAAATGTATTTGATAGCATAACCAAGCATAGAGCTTCAATGCCATGCACCAATACATCTAATAGAATGCTTGAATAGCATGAAAGAGCATTAGACATAGACTATCCCTATTAAAAGCTTGATGTCCACACTGTATGTACAACAGTAAAATGATAGTCACGACTGAGAAAAAGTGAGCTCAATCCAAGCCCAAAAGCATTCTAGGAGCATGGACAAGCATGTGGCATCAACCATAGACATCAATGTATCATCCCAAGTAAGTGCGAAGCATCAACAAGCAATAGGCATATGCTTTATCAATCCAAAATCATTCCAATACATTGACCAAACATTCCCCAAGTGTCCAACATCAAATGAGCATCTAGAGAGGAGCATCACATAAGCCAAGAGCATGATATTGCCCAAATAAATAGCATTTGGCCCTATTATGACAATAGTGATATCTATAAGAGAAATGAGCTAAAAGAGTATTCAAATAAGTCCAATAGCATCTCAAACCAATGACATATGATCCCCCAAGTATCTTGCAATAAAACATAGGTATATGGGCATCTTGAGAAGCAAATACAAGCTCCAAACATTGAAGATATGGTTGTCTTTGTCTTATGGCATAATGCTACCCTTTTTGCACAATTAATAGCCAAAGATCAATGACTAAAAAACAATGCTCAATATTAATGCTCAATGCTGAGAGGCGTGGCAAACAATGCCAAAGCCTTTGTCCAATGTGAGCAAGCACAAGTACTTGAAAGTGGCCATAGCTTAAAAAACGTGTTTGTACTTCCAGCCATGAATATTGAGCTAAATACTCCCTAAAATAAGCTCAATGTAAACTCAAGATTTCCCTGAGATATCCCCAATAGATCCTAAGAAGTCCTAGAGCAATGAGAGCTCAATATGAATCTCAAGTGGTGGAGCTATGGTTGCCAACACTGAAGCCCTGCTATAGGTAACTCTCGAATGAGAGATGAAGCAATGTTGGATTAAGCTCAATCTCACGGAGAACATGACTCTAATACCAATTGAAGGGAGAAGCCCAAGTGGAAGCACAAGCAAATAGAAGCAAGAGAGGTGTAAGCTATGGTGGATGGAGCAAGAGAGCAAGAGAGCAAGAGATAGAGACTCAAGATATGGAACTTCAACAGTCGTAATGTGTTACCGGCCTTCCCTTTATTCAAATGTCACTAAAAGAATAAATAATCAAGTGACAGTGATAGGCACCCGTTGCTTGCAGTGTGCAGGTGCCGGTACTATTAGTGTAGTAATACATGGGTGGCTAGGCATAGGCACCTTTACCCCCAACATTGTTCCTATTTCAATAAAAAATAAAAAAAGATGGATCGAGTTGCTAGAATGCCAACTATTACAAGTATAATTATTTTTCTAGTAGCCAAATGTTGGAGTTTGCAACAAATGCATGTCAAGAATGCCTTCTTACATGGTGAATTGTAAGAAGAGGTGTTTATGGAGCAACCAACTAGTTATGAGGATTTAGAGTATCTCATATAAGTGTGCAGGTTAAATAGTTCACTCTATGGGTTGAAGAAAGTACCTAGAGCATGGTCTAACAAGATTGGAGAGTATCTTGTTAAGAACAACTTTTATATTTTTGATGTTGATCACTCATTTTATGTGAGAAAGGAGATGTAGATTTGTTCGTGATAGTCATCTATGTGGATGACTTAATACAAGAGTGACAGTGACATTGGGATTGTGAAGTTAAGGACTTCTTGAAGAATAAGTTTGAGATGAAGGATTTGGGTGAGCCTCATGAGGTACTTTCTTAGTATTGAGGGAATCAAATGTGATAATGGTATATGGCTATCTGAAAGGCAGCACAACTTGATATGTTGTCCAAGTATGTTATGACAGCATGTAAGTCTCTTTTAGTGCCATTGGAGCAAAATGTGAAGTTGAGTGCCAATGTTGGAGATGATATAGAAGACCATACTATGTTCAAGAGGATAGTAGGAAGTTTAATATATATGAATATCACAAGGCCAGACTTGAGCTATGCATAGTGAAAGTGATGGTGAGAGAAAGAGAGAGAGAGAGAATAAGTCAATGAGATGGAGGATGAATCACACACTTGTATTGCACACTTGCTTACACACTTACATTGCAATAGTTGAGAGTATACATATATATACAATAAAGATGTGGATATGGTAGGTCTTCTTAGTGAAGTATGAAGTACACATGAGTACATTTGTATAAACTACTTTGTATGGATAAAAGAGCACATTTATATTAAGTATACTATTACTAAAGTTGTTATGCCCACCAACTATTGGAGTTTTCTCAAAGACAATATGCTTGAAATTACTCATCAATCATTAGCTATTCATTCCAAAACATCAAGTCACAAGCACCTTATCAATTTCTAACTTACAATGATATCTAGTAGCATTGGGATCATATTTCCATCTACAAACATGCTCTCACCATTATTTCACTCCATAACTATCAAGTTTCAATTGCAGTACATCATCTGTCTACATGATGAGTCCATCTCTTATCAAATCTATCATGAAGCAAACTATGGTGATCAACTCTTCATCAAGGTATCCATCAACCAAAGCCCAAAGATCTTTGTCATCAACTTCATTGTAAGCAAAGATTAGATTGATGTACATCTTCTGCAACAACAAGGATAATGTCTCATGCTATACTCATCATTGTAATCTTACTACTCTTGTAGCCAAGATGATTGGCAAAAAGTCTTTGTATTGCAAAAGAAAATAATGTTTTCTTTTGAGAAGGAATGAAGAATATTAAAAGATATTGTTAACCTTTTCTAGAGAGGGGGAATGTTAGAATGTACTCATATGAACATGTGCTTAGAGAATATCTAGGAAGAAAATATCTAGATATTTAGAAGAACTAGATAAGATAGATCTAGAACATGTGGAGGATACTTCACTAAGGAGACCTACCATATCCACAGTTTTACTATATATATATGTGTGTACTCTCAACTACTGCAATGTAAGTGTGTAAGCAAGTGTGCAACACAAGTGTATGATTCATCTTCCATCTCATTGTCTCATTATCTCTCTCTCTTTCTCTCACCATCACTTTCTCTACACTATGATATTGGCCTTATCTATTAGTTTATGCAAATGCTTAGAAATCCTCATTTAGATGCAATTAGATGCATATTGAGATATTTGAAGTTTACTTTACACTATGGACTTTTTTATGAGGTGGGTAAGAATATACAGATGTTTGGATACACAGATGCAGATTGGGCTTGTAGCATGTCTCATAGAATATCTACCAATGGATTTATGTATTCCCTTGGTAGTGCAATAATTATGTGGAGTAGCAAAAAGAAATCTACAATTACTTTATTGAGTAGTACAAATGTGTTGCTATGGTGGCATGTGAGTTGGTATGGTTGCAAAAGTTACTGGATGATTTGGATGTGCATGGAGATGGTCCAATTATCATTCACTCTATGACAACATGAGTAGCATATAGTTAGCTAGAAACCCAGTGTTCCATGCTAGGAAAAAATACATTGAGATGCATTACCACTTTGTCAGAGAGAAGATACTTGCAAGAGAGATTGACTTGGTATATGTCCCGTCGTACACATGATCAAATAGCTGACATTTTCACAAAGGCATTGGGTACAAAGAAGCTTCAAAATTTCCGAAGCTTTCTTGGAGTTGCAAAGATACAATTAAGGTTGAGTGGGAATGTCAAGATGCCAAGCTCAACACATTTGGACATTGATAAATGGACCGCTTGGTTAGATGGATCTGCATGTCTACACTTAGTACATCGGCGGTCATTATGATCCTCACATGGTTATTGGCTTATCACTTACTATATTTGGTTTGTTGCGCCTACCTATAACTGGCGTAGTTATAATGCTAGTCGATTAGTATAGTTAGTTATGCACGATTTGACTTAGTAGGCCACTTTTCTTTATGTTATATCTTATATATACTTTGTGTGCATTGTATTGTGTGTGAAAGAAGAAGAAACCAGCAAGAAAATGTTTTGGCCTCCATCTCTCTTGTGTCGTTGAGTGAGCTTTCTCTTATGTGTACGGTGTGTGTTTGGTGTAATAGCTTAAGAAAGTCCCCCCATCACATGATTAGTAACACCCTTAACACCTAGGTGAGACCTCAAGCTTTGACATTTGATGAATTTTGTGCACTACTAATGGAGTAGGAGTTGCAGCTAAAAACTTGTCAAGAAAAAGTAATAATGGAGATGTTACATTCTACTAACACAAAAGGCATTCCTCCACCAAAAGTGCTATTGACAAAAAGAAGAAGGGTGGTAGCCAAAAGTTTTAGGGAGAGTGTTTCTATTGTAAGAAGAAACTTGGGCGTGCAATTGCACATTGTTATGTCAAGAAGAAAGATTAAAAGAATGGTATCTTGAAAAGTAGAGGAAATAAGATAGCCAATACAACTAAAGTAGAGCTAAAGTCATTTATGGTGGCACTTGAGGAAGTGTCTTCATCATTGTAAGAACCATCTATGTGACTGGCTCATGAATATTGGATAGTAGTATCTCCCATCACACATGGCCAACAAGAAAGGTCCGTACAATTCTCTTCAACCTCTACAAGTATCCATCACTATGACAATTGGAAATGATGTAAAATGCCATGTTGATGGTACACATACTATTTTCTTTGTTTCCACTAATGGTGAAGTAAAAAAGCTTTGAATGTGTTGTATGTTTTAGATATTAATAGAAATTTATTTCATTAATTGCTTCCATAACTAGCCTTGGCTATGATATCAATCTACCAAGACAGATGTGGAAATTATTGATGGTGTTGGCAAAATTGTTGGAAAAGAAGAAAGAAGGAATAAGCTATGTGAGCTAAGTACTCTTATACCTACCGCTAGAGTAGGCACAAGTATTATTTCCGTACAAAAGGTTTAGTCACATTGGATTTGCAACATTAAAGGATACGCATAAGCAAGATATGGTTACTCACCTACCTACAATGGTTAAAATGAACCATATGAAGCTTGTATAATAAACAAGCAACAACAAAAGTTGTTTCCACAAGAAAGCAAGAATAGAGCAAAGGTCCTCTAAAGTTGGTGCGTGCCAACTTGTACATTGGTAAGATGCCTACATAAGCCTCAAGAAGCTCTTCATATTTCATGTTAATCATAAAGACTAAAATAGGAAGATATGGGTGTACTTCCTTCTTGATAAGGTAAGTTTGTAAAATTGCTAGAACTTATTGAGAATGAAATAGGAAAAAGTGTGAAGAAATTTAGAATAGATGGCAATGGTGAGTTCAACTCAAAGGAGTTTGAAGATTTTTTCAAAAGTAAAGGGATGAAGCATCAATTGATGACAACTCGTACATCTCAACAGAATGGTATTGTTAAATGTTCAAATTGCAACATTATGAAACTAGTAAGGTGTATGCTCAAGAGCCAGGATTGCTTAACTAATTTTGGGTTGAAGCTATTAATACTACAGTTTATATTCTCAACCAGAGTTATACAAAGGCTCTCTAGGGCTATACTAGTAAGAAACCATCTATCTCATATTTTAAAACTTTTGGATGGGAATGTTATGCATATGTTTCAAAGGATAAGCTAAAAGAGTTAAAAACAAAGAGCAGTAAATATATCCTCTTGGGCTATAATGATGAGCAAATGTATTACAAATTGTATAACCAAGAGGCAAAGAAGATCATAGCAAGCCATGATGTGGTGTTCAAGGAACAACCATATACAATGAAGGCATATGGAAAAGCCAAGGAAGATAGATGGACCAAGGAGGTCTCACAAAATAGAGAAGAAAGAAAGGATTCTAGTCACATAGTCAATATGGCCTTGATGGCTAAGGTTATGGAAAAGTAAAGGAGCCAGCTGACTTGGAAGAAGCACTTGTAAATCTAGCATGGAGAGTAGCTATGCAAGTTGAGTATGGCAGCATAATGAAGAATGACACTTGGTAACTAGTTAATCGACCAAACAAGAGGAAGGTTATTGGCACCAAGTGGATGTGGAAGATAGAGTAGACTAATATATTCTTAGAAAAGTACAAAGCTAGATCATTACATAGGGATTTTCACATGAGAAAGGGCTTGATTTTCAAGAAATGTTTTCTCCAACTCCTAAATTGACTACTATTTTCACAATACTTGCAATGGTTGCCACAAGAAGTGGCAAGTTTATTGAATGGATGTTAAACAAGCACTCTTGAATGGTTGTTGGGGTAAAGGCGCCTCCGCCGTGCCGCCCCGTGTATTACTACACTGACAGTACCCGCCACTGCACACTGCAGGTGGCGGGTGCCCGTTACGTCACTTTATTCTTTACATTCATTTTTTAGTGACTAGTAAATAAAGGAAGGCCCGGTCACACATTGTGACTGTTGGAGTTCCCATTTTTTGTCTCTCTCTTTCTTGCTCTTGCTCTCCCGCCATAGCTCGCGTGCAAGCTTCGATCCTTCTCACCTTTCAATGGTAACCTCAAGGAGGAGATGTACATGGTAGCTCAACCACTAGGGTTTTGAGGCCTTTCATTTTGAGAACAAATTCTATAAGCTAAAAAATGTATTGTATGTGTTGAGATTATCAACAATAGTATTTTTACATCCTCTTTTGTCCTTTTGCTAAGAAATCCACTTTTCAACCTTCCAAGTTCCCTTCATAATTCATTCTCTATTAGGGAGGTGCAACTACTACTCAAACTCTTTCATATATGCTCAATCAAGTGGCTGAAATGGGTTCCCTAGGGTGATTAAAATATAGAGAGAAACAATTTCTTGGCGAAGTATGGGTAGATGATGTCCTCATGGTGCTAAAAGTTGTCTAAGGACATGCCAATGCCATGCAATGAGCTTGCTCATTATTCCATTAACTAATATAGATCTATCTTGGTTAATGTTCCTAAAATTGATCTCTACCTAATTGGCTTTAAAGGGGGGGATTGCGGGGGTCTCAATTCCTTAGATATTTGTCTCTCATTTAGTTACACGTCTCCAAAATTATAAAACCCCCTAGGTTCTTAACAAGCTTAGGAAAAAGATTTTCTCTTGGTCCACTATTGACTCACCTCTTCATGTAATCAAATTTTTCATTTTCTTATCCATGATATTCTATGTACTTCTATGAGATGGTCTAACAACATCTAGGAATGGCACTCTCTTGTAAGCAACACTTTATGGTGTGCTATGGCAAAGGAGAACCTCCGCAACTATTTTGTACAAATATTTCAAATCAAGTTTGTGTCAGGGAGGTCTAGACATGGTTCATATTGAAACTCTTGCCACTACTTCAAGAGTGAAGTTGCTTGCATACCCATGATCTAAACTTTTGGGCCCATGAGAAGAAACTTTGTGAATAATTGGAATCGCCCAAGCTCTTTCCAAAAATCTCTTTTTAAGCATCATCACTACAGTATGAGGATTACCTAATAAGGACTTATTACTTTTCCTAAGCATAAGCATTGCTGCTTAAATAGCTCGTATGGTTAACAAGAAATATAGGTCCTAACTTTGTAAGCTAGTGTATGGCCTTGGGATTCCATTTGGTTGCAAATCTATTTAGAGTGTCATCCCAATTGGACTAATACATATACACTTAAGACAAAATTTTCACACACAATATAAAGGAAAATCTAGAACTTCATTTATGTTGAGAAAAGGAGCCCCGTCTTGCTCTAAACTCTTCTTTTGTTAAGAAGTATTTAATGCAAACTCCTTCACCCCTCAAGAATCTTGAAAGTCTGAGAATGTGCCAAAAGTTAGACAAAGACCCCACAAGTCTTAAAAAGATCAAAGGTCATAAAGTTCAATACAATTAAGAGTTAAATTAGTATGTGGCAATACATGATTAGTTTAATTAAAAATCATTAAATGTCCTACATATTTCATTTGAGTTGTTTTGGCAGTATTTGTTTGAACTCTTAACTGATTAGTCAATTGTCATGTTGTGTCACCACCACTATCCCCTTCTCTTTTTTCTATACTCTAGGGCTCTTAGTAGGGGATGGGGATAATCAACCATTTAATGCACTTGCATACAAAGGTTTTATTTTTTCTTGTCCATGTCCATTTTCCTTTAGCACTTTTCTATTTGTTTTCCTTATTATAGCTACAATTGCACATTACATTTCATTTTCATATTCGAATAGTTGATGTTTGCATGGTAAATTTGAGTTCTTTATTTCCCCCTCTATATTTGGTATGATTATTGGTAGTTTTGGGCTCTTGTTTATTTTTGGCAACGATCTAGGATGCTTGGAAATGTAAGTTTCCTAAAAGAAAGACTTTGTGCTTGAAGAGTCATCATAGGGATCTTCAATTGTTGCCATCTCAAAACAAACATATTAAGGTTTTAACAACAAATGCAAAACATATGCTTGGCAAGAACAATTTCAAGTGCAATTTGCTTCAAATTTATTATGCACAGTATCTAATTGAAATGACAAAGTTTATTTCACTGCAATACACCATCATTCTACAATACAAAGAAATCAATAAAACTTGTTTACTATCATAAACCATTCCCTAGACATGTAAAACAAAATAGATAAATTCATCCACTATTATCAATATTTCCCTTATGAATATAATTCTTGTTTATAGCTTGTAGAACTTTGATTTGTGTAAGGCTTTCGAACTTTTAACCATCCACTATAAGTTAAAAACAATGTACTTCAAAAAAAGTTTTCTTTGGATCTTGCTTCCTTCACATCAAACACATTTCAACTCTTTTTTGGCCTATTATAGGTAGGGCTATAGCGTGAATTTAGGCTTGTAAAAATTTCCTTAGTTTGGAATCTATGCTGAAAGAAAATGTTTGTTTGCTTCCATTCTCTTCCTATTTGTCTCACTTCTTCACAATGTTCACCACCATGTGGCTTCTTTTACAGATATTGTCCCATTCCTCATCATCTTCCTCATGATTCTTTTCTTTGTCCATCATGGTTAAAACACTTGTATATCTAAGCCATGCTAACATGTGGCATAAGTACTTGCAATCATATTGTCTTCTCGAGCATCATGGAAAACTAGGCGCTCCGAGCCTGGACTCAGCCCGGCGCTTCACACCAGGGCGGGCGCGATTTTTGCGGGCGGGGGCGGGTGCTGGACGCGTGGCACCCACCCCCGCATTCTCTTTTTTTCTTGTGGGGGAGGTGGGGGGCTGCCGCGTGGCACCCGCCCCCCACCTCTCGTTAACTAATAGTAAAGATAAGGGCCATAAAAGTAAAAGGTTCATGATCATGCAAGGGTAATTAGTCATGAGAATGAAAGGTCAAGGGTTATGGGAACAAGAAAGTCATCTGTTAAAATTATTTAGTTATCCAAACAAGTAGAGACAAAAGGATCTCAGATAACTTTTCTCTGACAAAAGACTAGCATAATTTCTGCACTTTGCTAGGACAAAAACTGTCAAGGGGTCATCACTTAAAACTATTCAGTTCCCCAAACAAGTAAAGAAATATAATCTCAGAGAACTTAAACCATGAGGAGAGATTGACACAATTGCTACACTTAGCTAGGACAAAAACTATAACTGCACATCATGTCTACCCTCAGATTCCTTTCTAGAATAAAGCTCCTACACGTAATACAGGCTAGCCCTGAACCACTCCCTCCCCATATGACCCAATGCAGTATTGATACAACAGGGTTATCTGCCCATGTCCACACCCAGTTTCAAAGATTGTGTGCCCCCACTCCGGGCAAGGGATGGGCATCTAGCATTTGGTATGTAACCAGCTTAACTTCTTCCTCGTTATCTGTGTACCTCCCTACTGGCGAGAAGCATAAGTGTCCAAGGTGGTGTTTATCATACTGATAATCAAAACATCCTATGCCAACCAGGAGTATTTGATCATTGGAGGCATCTGTAGAGAGGCATAATGACAGAGGAAGAGAGAGGCTTGCAGAATGTACAAGATTAGAATCATGCATCCAAGAAGACTAGAACATATCACCCATATTTCACTTGCTACATGCAAGTAAATTTGCATTTTCCTGGTTAAATCTTTAGGCACCAGCATCACTTAATAGCTTACTTATGAGCCTACCATGATGTACAGGGTAACCTTTGTTTTTTGAAATATAAGAAAAACCATTATAAACTAGTACCAAATGATATTAATTCTTGCAGTCCAATAACAAGCAAGGATGCCTTGGAACTCAAACAGATCAAATGGGGGCATGAACCCAATGCAGCAACAACCAGGATTGGATGATTGCTTTTGAATATAAAGAATGGCAGCTCCCTGCAACCTAAAATATAAGCTCTGAGCTTCATTGAACTCCTCTCACACAACCTTCTTGTTGGGCTCAAAAACAAACTTGATCAGAGACTCCTTAATGGAAAGGAGCTGAGGAAACTCCTTTTTGAGCTTGCTTGCATCCAGCTCATTGTTGCTTCTAGGTGCCACTATAACCTTGGCTTGCTCCTCCAAAGTGAAGTTTTTCCATGTGAAGCTTGGATCAATAAAGTCCTTGTACATCTGCAGAATCTCGTTGTGACTCACCACACCTGGATTTGTGAAATTCCAGATGCCAGTTAAGTTCCTCTTGGCCATCTCCAGTGATATGGGCAGCAGTTCATCCAGTATAGTCATGGAATTGGGGATGTTTACCACTTTCTCATACCGACAGATCTTAGTAATAAAATTGCGTGGATTCTGAAGGTCTGATGAGATGGGCATGCGTACTCTGAGAGTGCAAACATTTTCATAGTTCCCAAGAAGATCCTCCACCTGCAACAGAACATATTTAAATGTAAAGTTAGGGGTACGACCGTAAGAAACAATACAGACAACACAACACTGGCAGATCATCACTATTTCAGGTCAAAATAGACCAAGTCGGCATTAGCTTGTCAATTCCTTATAAGGCCTCTATTTCAGTGTACTGCTGCGATTGGTGACAGTTGTGCTCATGGAGTAAATGGGCCAATAGGAAACAAGAAGACCAGTTCTGTAGCTTGTCCTATGTTTGTTTAACATTTTCACATTCTATAAGCTCCTCCAGATAGATGCAACAAGTCTGAGAATATTGAAGCTATCATAAAGGGAGGTTTGAGATGTCAAAACCCTCTCACAAGTTTCGGAAAAAGAAGATGGTCTTTGGAACAAATCTACAAGCACCAAATTTTGGACTACATCCACCCATAACACAACTAGATACAGAAATAAAATCCAACCTTACTTGTCCTCAATTACCAGGCATTATCGCAGGGTGATAACAAGTCTCATGGGTCAATATGAAGGTATTGATGTGAAACTCAAGATAGGCAATAGATGCCCACTTGAAAACATCTAGAGTTACCATTTACTTGGAAAGTGCACTATCCCAAACCTTTGAATCGTTTACCCAAACTGCATGTTCCCAAACTTTTTAATCAATTATCCAAGCTGCATGTAGCTAGTAAAGCTACAGATACAGATCTGACGATGAAACAAAGAAAGGCCATTTATCAGACTAAAAGACAAAGAGTTAAATTTAGCAGACTTACCATGGCCTTAGTCTTGGAATAAAAAGATCCGATGAAATTGGGCTTGTCTTCCTCTTTGAAGCCCACCCCACTTCCCAGAGGGTACTTCTCATCATACTCAAAGATGCAGCCGGTAGCATAGTTGATGAGAAGCAGCCCATTCTCTCTACACACATCAGCCAGGGTAAGAGTCCCCACAACATTGGCACGTATCGTCTCGACTTTGTGCGTCTCACACCAGTCCACATTCGGCCTTCCTGTCACACCTGCTGCATTGAACACATGGGTTGGCTTCACTGTGGCTATATCCCCCTCCAGAGAGGTTCTGTTCTCCAGCCTACCCTTGCCATACTCATAGGGGATGCCCTGCTTCTCACACAGCTTGCCCAGTAGCCCGCCGATCCAGCCAGTTCGCCCATAGATAAGGAACTTGAGGCTACCATTCTCGCCAGAAGCCACCATCTTGTCTAGGTGAGATGTATGGGCAACGAAGTCGAGGACGCTGATCTGCACCGCTTAGATCAGATTGTCCTGTTTCTGCTGAGCCAGTGCAAATGGATGGATGCACTATGAGAGTGTGCACAATCTGTAACGTACTGATTCTTCCCAGAGACTAGATCTTGCAGGGTGTTATGCTCCAGCAATGGCTATTCAAACAAAGCAAGACTGGCCGAGACGAGCTTATAAAACGTTCCAAATGGGCAATCAAAAGGCCTGAGCTGGAAAAGGAGCAAAGGGAACTCTCAAAAAGGAAGATACATAAAGGAACAGCAAGCCTGCCTGCCTGCCTCTCTCTCTCTCTCTCTCTCTCTCTCTCTCTCTCTCTCTCTCCTGTCCGTCTCGAGCCGAACAAAACAATATAGAACCTGCTTTAAAAACTCAAGAAAAGGGCAAGATCCAAAATCTGCGTTGGGACTGCCTCCTCTTCTCTTTATCTATTTGTCCCTCTCTCTCTCTCTCTCTCTCTCTCTGTGCTGCTGCTGCTGCTTCTTCTTCTTCTGTGTTCTCCAAGATAATAATATCTGGGGCGAGGAAGGGAGCCACGATGCTGCCATGGCGTCTCGACAGGTAGGGCCAAGACGCGGTCAGAATGGGAGGGCGAATCAAAATCAAACCTCCAAGCAAGACCAGAATATAACAAACGTCAATTTTTTACATTTGCCCTCGCCTTAATAGGCCCTTTCCATCGTGGCTGACCATCATCCACCCTCCATCATGTCACGAGACAAGGAGCCCTTCACCAACCCTCCTTCAAGGTCCCAAATCAATCCTCCTTAAAGTCAATGTTCATGAAAAACTAAGGTTAATGTCTAAGGAATTGGAAAACTTTCCAAAAAAAAACATTCAAAACTTAAAAGAATAAGGCCCAAAACCTCTTCAACGTTGCAAGATTTTTTTGGTTATAGGTTGGGAAAGTCTCGAACTTCTAGAGGGTTTCCAAGACTTACTCCTTTTTCTAAACCTCCCTTTTTTAATTAAAACCCTCTCCCCTCTCTCTCACCAGGTGTAATCTCTCATTTTCTCTTCCCCCTCCTTTTTTAAATTAAAAGTCTCATTCCCCCATGTGTAGGGCCTAGTCTCTCTCTCTCTCTCTCTCTCTCTCTCTCTTTTTAAAATTAAAATACCCTCCCCTCTCTCACCTTTAATCTCTCCCTTTCTCTTCCCCCTCCCTTTTTTAATTAAATTCCTCCCCCCTCCTCCCTCTCTCTCATTTGTAGGGCCTAGGCTCTCTCTCTCTCTCAATTAGATTAAACTTTTTAATATTTTTAAAAGATTTTTTTTTTAATTTGAAGTTTTTTAGACATAGTTTTTCACACTTTGAGAGGGAGATAGAAGAAGAAGAGGGAGGAGAGAGAGATAAAGAGAGAGAGAGAGAGAGAAGAAAAAGAAGAGAGGAATAATAAATTCTAAAAGATGAGAGGGAGAGAGAAGAGAGAAGAGAAGAAGAAGAAAGAGAGGGGGGAGAAAGAGGAGAGAGAATAGTGTTTTTTCATTAAATCTTTTTTAACAATTTTTTACTTAGAGAGAGAGAGACATAAAGAAAATATATAATTTGAGAGAGAAAGGAAATAGGGGGAGAGAAAGGTGAAGAGAGAAAAGAGAAAAATAGAGAGAAAAGAGAGCAAGAGAAAAACTTGAAAAAGAAATAGAGAGAAAAAGAAAAATGAGGAGAGAGAGATAGAGAACAAAAATGGAAAAAAGTGAGAGAAATATACAAAGAAGAAAATAAAGAAGAGGAGAGAGAGGGGAAACTGAGGGAATTACAGTAAGAGGAAAGATAAAATTAAAGAGAGAGAGAGAGAGAGAGAGAGAGAAAGAGGAGAGAGAAGAAAAGAAGGAGAAGAAGAAGAAGAGATAATATAAATATAGAGAAAGAGAATTATAGAGAGAGAAAATATAAAATTAGAGAGAGACAAAGGAAAAAATTTAAGAGAGAGAAGAAGAAAAGAAAAGGAAAAAAGAGGAGTGAGAAAGAGAGAAGAAAAAGAGAGGAGATAGAGAGAGAGAGAGAGAGAAGAAGAAGAAGAAGAAAGAAAAAGGAGAGAGAGGGAAAAAAAGAGGAAAGAGAATGGTTTTTTTTTAAATTAAAACTTTTTTATATAGTTTTTTACTTAGAGAGAGAGGGAGGGTGAAAATATATAATTTGTGAGAGAGGAAATAGGGGAAGAGAAAGGGAAAGAGAGGAAAGAGAAAAATAAAGAGAGAAAATAGAGTAAGAGAAAAAGACTTGAAAGCGAAAGAGAGAGAAAAAGAGAAATTAGGAGAGAGAGAGAGAGAGAGAACAAAAAATTGAGAGAAAGATACAAAGAAAGCAAAAATGAAAGAAGAGGAAAGAGAGAGGGAACAAAGAGAAGGAGAATTATAGAGAGAAAATATAAAATTTAAGAGAGAGAGAGAAAAGAAGAAGAAGAAGAAGAGAGAGAATTTGAACACAATGAGAGAATTATAGAGAAAGAAAATATAAAATTTTAAAGAAAGAGAAAAAATAGATTGTTGAGCAAAGATGTCGTGTAGTAGCAAGGCAACTTTTGCTTGCTGCTTTCGTGGTAGTGAAGCTACCGTGAAGCGACCTTGCATTGTCGTGCCACTCCACGGACACAGTATGAAAAACTCTAGAATGCATTGTCATTCAGCTTTTTTATTAATCTAGAGAGCCAATGCCATTAGTGTCAGTGTTCGCAGTGTGGATGATTCAAAAACACTAGATTTTTGGACAAGTTTAGCCAATTTTTGGTATTTTAGATATTATCTCTTGTACAAAACCAAAAACCGTAGACAACTTTTAGAATAAGATGACATGTAAAAGAAAGCAGGTAGCCTTCAGCCATTTTGGAAGGATTTTATGTAAAAAAAAGGATTAGCGAAATCGCACGATGCGCGATTGCAGTTTTCAGGTAGTGAACAACACTCTAAACTGGGAGATGAAGAAGGAGTAATCTGGCATAATTCTTGCCAGGTGTCTTAGTATTTTACCCCCCTTTCGGAGCCAATGGAAGCATCAGATTGGTGCTCTCAGTAGCAAAGATGAAGCCATTGTTTTATGCACGTTTTAGTCTACAAGAGATTTATATTCTCAGAATGCAAAAATAAATTAACAGGCTTCACCTCTATGAGTATTCTTCTATATCTTCTATTTTTTAAACCCCTTCTCTTCCGTCTACTCCTCTCCTTGAATCTCCCTTCACCCTATTATCTCTTACCCCCGTGGTAGACTCTCGACCCCAAACACTTTGATAGTGGAACCCGACATGAAAGTCGGCAATAGGTGTATAAAGATGGGGGATTCTGCATGTTCAAGTGGTGGTGGTGATGCTTTACAACAGATGACTGCTTTGTTGCAACAACAACAACAACAATAGTTGTTATAACAACAGATGCAAACTCGGCACAAAGTAGAAAGAATTGATTCCTTAGCTATGAATGCATTATAGGCAATGAGACAAGAATTGAAGGAGCTTAAGGGTCAAAATATTTCAACCTTCATCAAGTTATATGAAGAAAAGATGTTGTTTATGGAGTACCACAATATGCATGGAGTCGGTATTTCTCCCATTTGGCCATGCATGCATTGCATGATCGGATTGATGAGTTACATAGAAGAGATAATGATTAGATAGCTTTTAAGAAAGCTTTGAGAGAAGAGTTTTTCTTGGAAGATGCAAGATTGGTAACTAAAAAGACATTTACAGATTGGATTGAAAAGCCCAATAAAGGGTTGGATGCTATAGCTTTGCTTTGTGAATTTGAAAGTCGATACACACAGTTGGATGTCGATGAACTGCAATCATTGGAGAGTCAAAAAATTGATTTATTTTTTAAGGTTACAAATCTTATTTTGCAGAAGAAGCTGATTGATCGTTTAGAAAATGCCTATTTTAAAATGAAGCTGAAATCATATTGAGCTAATGTAATTGAGGTAGTGCATATGTTGATAAAGAGAGAGCAGATGAAATTAAGATGGGGTATAGGCACCACACCAAGTGCTCAGAAACGGGCTGAAATTACAACCAAGGTGCTTGTAGCTATGGCTGAACAACCGACTATACCTATTGGTCCGGCTCTTAAAGGCGATGTTGTGGATGAACTAATCAAAGGCATGCGTGATTTGAGGATAAATTTGACAGAAATCTATACAAAGGTTGAAAAATTGGATGTCAAAGTAGAAGAGAAGGCTCGAGTAACAGCCCAAAGACCATACAAAGAAGGATACAAGAGGAGATGCATTTGGTGTGACAATTTACATCATGAAAAGAAAGACTATACAGCCTACCTTGAAGCTGAAGCAAAAAGGTTAGTATTTTGGAAAGATGGCAAAATACATGCAGCAGAAGCTGGTCTTCCAATAGTGCCAAATTTTGAAAATAGAGGCATGCAGAAGAGGTTGGAAGATATAGATGCAAGGACAGCATTTGTTGCCATAGATGTAGCCACATATAGGTTGAGAATTGAAAGGACCAAATAAGCTCGTAAAGGAGGCATGGCTAAAGCAAAATCTCACATTTGGATGCAAGCATTAGATTGCATGGAAAAAGGTAAAACAGCAAAGTCTGAATTGGCTAATGCAAGTCAGAGTATATGAGGGAGAACAAGATGGAGTGCACCAATGGATTCATTTTCAGCCTATGCTTATTTGGTTGAGATTCATAATCAAGAAGCTCTTGTAGAAGAAAAGAGAAGAAGAGATGAGGACATTGCTAATCCTTCCTCTTCAGGCCCATCTAAACGCATAACACGAAGTAAAATGGAGCAGCGTTCTTGGAATCGCAAAGCGTGAATTTCATGATGCAATCATTGATATGCTGAAACGAAAAAGACAGTTTGATGGTGAAGTTTTGCAAGCATTGATGTAAGTTGACAAAGATATAGAGAAATATCTTCAGAGGGAATATGATGATGGATGTAATGCTATTTTGGAACAACTGATGTTGAAAATGGGCTAAATGGGAGTAAGCCTATGGCTAAAAATGGTATTATGGGCAGCACTAAGCATAGAGAGAAGGCTATGTATAATGGGGATTTCCATCAACAAACACATGACGAAGAAGATGCTCATTTTATTCCAAGCAATCATTATTCACGAATGCATTAGGCTCATGCTACAACAAAGACAATTGTTAAAGTGGGAGAAAGAGAGATGCCTTGTATAACTCTCTTGGATCATGCTTCCGAAATCAATGTCATGGCACATAGCTTGTATGAGAATGGAGGTTGACCGATTGATGTAGATCCAAGATGGTGCATGCAAGCAACAAACAATTTATCAAGGGATCTTTATGCAACTTGTCCAAATGTACCCCCTTGACTATTGGAGATGTTAGGGATGAATATCATTTTTTTGTGCAGGATTCATGTAATTATCCGGCAATTTTGGGGCAACTCTATATTTCGAAATCAAGGCTAGAAACAAAAGCCTTAGATGATGTTCTTCATATGCTCGGGTTCGGAGTAAAGACAATACAAAGGCCGCACAGTTTCTTACTATTTGTGTAAATCATCCCCACAATTGGGATAGGTTGCAGGATAATCCCATGCCACCTAATGCACAGTTGTAAGTGGAGGCTATGGCAGTGCCTCTAGGAAGATAATTATGCCTCCAAGAAAGGGGGAAACTGTGTTTGTATCTGGATTGCAGGAATGGACAACATTTAGTCTTGGCAGTTTTAGGAATATTTTAACCATGTGCAAGACTGAAAAGAAATATATATGATGGGCTAAAAAAGAGCTGAAGACATATGGTTTGATGGCTACAAATGAAGATATTTCAGGGCTATTTTCACGACTGGTTGATGTGATACAGTGGCTGAAATTTTTGCAAGCAGATAATGCTGAAAACAGGGTAGAAAAAGAGGTTATTTATGTTGACACTTTAGATATGTATGAAGTCATTCAAGAGTTTGCTGAGCATGAACATGAGAATATGGATGAAGAAGAGGTAGAAGATGAAGACATTGACATGACAGAGGATACTTCTTTTGACACTGCAGATCCGTGTAAGACTTTGGTATATGCCAAAGGATGTGCAAGTTAAGAGGGGGTGGATATCGTGCTGCTATGCAGACACAGTGTGAAAAACTCTAGAATACATTGTCATTTGGCTTTCTTATTGATCTAGAGAGCCAATGCCATTAGTGTCAATGTCCCTAGTATGGATGGTTCAAAAGTACTAGATTTTTGGACAACTTTGGCCAATTTTTGATATTTTAGATATTATCTCTTGTAAAAATTCAAAAACTATAGACAACTTCTAGAATAAGATGACATGTAAAAGAAAGCATGTAGCTTTTAGCCATTTTGTGGGGATTTTATGTAAAAATAAGGATTGGCAAAATCACGCAACGTGCGATCGTAGTTTTTAGGAAGTGAACAACACTTCGAACTGGGAGATGAAGGAGTGATCTGGCAGAATTCTAGTCAGGTATCCTAGTATTTTACCCCCCAATCAAATTGGTGATCTGAGCACCATATTTGTGGTCTGAACATCAGATTGGTGGTTTGAGCAGCACAAAGGAAGCCATTGTTTTATGGACGTTTTAGTCTACAATAGATTTATCCTATCAGAATATAGAAATAAATTGACAAGCTTCACCTCTGTGAGTATTCTTCTACATCTTCTATTTCTTTAAGCCCATTCTCTTCCGTCTACTCCTCTCCCTGAATCTCCCTTCACCCTACTTTTTCTTACCCCCATAGTAGACTTTTGACCCCAAACGCTCCGACAACATTTTGTACACGCGAAGCATGCGCGGAATGCTACTACATTACTTTCGATTTATTATCAGTAAATTTCTAAAATACATCCAAAGTTTTGAGTCAAAGGGTGTGCTACCAAGAAAGTGTCTCATGAACATTGGTTTCAATTTAATATTGGTAAATTTGTAATTTTTGCAAAGTAGTTATACATCCTTCAAATCTCTTTGAAAAGAAAACATCAGCTCTACTAGGACTTCCAAAAAAAAAGTTGGCATTTGGCACTTAATGTTTGGCATAAGGGTGGTTAGTTAGAATACGACAAGGGTCCACTCACCAATGCGTGTGTTTGTGTGTGTGTTTTTCTCCTCTCTCTCTCTCTCTCTCTCTCTCTCTCTCTCTCTCTCTCTCTCTGTGGACTAATGAAAGCCCTCCTCTTATTTGGCAAGCATAGCTCCCCTCTCAGCAAAACTCCCATTCTCATAACATGAAGGTCAAACAAGCTTCCTCCTCCTATGTGTGTGTGTGTGTGTGTGTGTGTATATATATATATATATATATATATATATATCTCTCTCTCTCTCTCTCTCTCTCAGGACTGATGAAAGCCCTCCTATGTGGCAAGCGTAGCTCCCCTCCTAGCACAACTCCCTTTCTCATAAGTTAAAGGTCAAACAAGATTCCTTATTCACACCTAGTATATTTTGGATAGGGCAACTTTCTAGTGAGTAAGTTGTCCATCCACTCCATGGCTAGGTTAAAGGAAGAATTCAATCAATTATCAAACAATGGTGAAACATGTCTTCATAAGAAGCTAATGTGGAAAGTCTAATATCTATATATACCTACCATTTTAACATAAAAAAGGTTCATTACCCAATGTATAAAAAGTTGTCCAATACACGCTAACCAAATGTGTGTGTTCACAAAAATAACACCAAAATAGCAATATGTAACCAAGTTAACAAATTTTGGGTGCCCCTCATTGTACTAGCCACTTAAGCTAGGCAAATGCCAATTGAGATGCTTTGATTTTCTCCTTTTCTATCAATTTGTCTAAGGCCCACCATGAACATAGATAAACAACAGGTTGGATCAACATAAAGAGTTAAAATGATGTTAGATAAAGGAGAAATACAAATTGGAGGGCCTCAAATGTAATCCTTTTGAGAAAAATAATAGACCTATACCCAACACAAACACCTCATGTGAATACCTCCTAATGAAATAGTCAGATGTCTCTACCAATGGTAATAAGTTCACAATCTTTCGGCATATTGGTTGTAGCCAATATCTATCTAGCTCTCGAACCAAACCAAAAAAGGTGATGATTGTGCATGATTAGGAGCATAGAGACGTACATGGTCTCTTTCCTCCTTTCTCTCTCTCTCTCTCTCTCTGTGTCTCTCTCTCTCACTTTGTCTTTTTGACACTCCACATCTGCAAGCAGCACAAGGAGAAGCAAGGAGAAACAGCAGGTAGCAGTCTTTTCCACACTCCACAACTACAAGCATAGGCAGTAGTAGGTAGTAGTTGGCAATTGAGGGCAGCAGGTAGGTGAGTCGTCATTCTCTCTCCTTGTTATCATTTCCTTCTCTCTCTCTCTCTCTCTCTCTCTACACTCACAAGTGTGGGGGGCCTTCCGTCATTGATCCTCCCTCTCTCTCCAATGCATTGATTCATGATGGTTGAAAGGAGCTCAGTTATGGGGTCGGCCTCACATTGACAAACAACATTCTGGTTGTTCCCTTGGGAGCCCAACCAGCTGTGGGTCCGCATCACACTGTAGTAGAGAGAGGAGATGACGAACAACATTCTGGCTACACCCTTGCAGGGGGAGAGAGAGAGAGAGATGCGGGTTGCACCTGCGATGGCTAGTGATCTTCTAGCTCCATCCTTGTCTTCTTCATCATCTTCGTCTTCCTGCCCGTCTTCTTCATCTTCTTGCTTGTCTTCTTCACCAACTAGATGTTGCCATGGTGAGAGAGAGAGAGAGAGAGAGAGAGAGAGAGAGAGAAGAGATCTTGTATTTCCAGCTTTGTGTGGGGGACTGTCGATGATTTGCGCATGGAGAGAGAGAGAGAGACAAAGAAGACCTATGATTTGCCCATCTTCTTCGTCAACCGGTCTATGCAGGGGTTGTGGCTACACGAGAGAGAGAGAGAGAGAGAGAGAGAGAGAGAGAGAGAGAGAGAGAGAGAGAGAGAGAGAGAGAGAGAGAGAAAGAGAAAGAGAGAGAGGTGAGGAGAGAGAGAGGGAGAGAGGAGAGAGAGAGGGAGAGAGGAGAGAGGAGAGAGGAGAGAGGAGAGAGAGCAAGAGAGAGGGGGGAGAAAAGAGGGAGAGAGAGGTGAGAAGAGGGAGAGGGAAAGGGAGAAGGAGAGAGAGAGAGAGGGGGGTGAGAAGAGAGAGAGAGAGAGAGGGAGAGGTGAGAGATGAGAGATGAGAGACGAGAAGAGAGAGGGAGAAGAAAAAAGAGAGAGGTGGGAAGAGGGAGGGAGAGGGAGAGGGAGGGAGAGAGGAGAGGAGAGAGGAGAGAGAAAGAGAGAGGGGAGAGGGAGAAGAAAGAGAGAGGGAGAGAGAAGAATAAGAAAGAGGGAGAGAGAAGTAGAAGAAAGAGGGAGAGAGGTGAGAGAGAGAGAGAGAGAGAGAGAGAGAGAGAGAGAGAGAGAGAGAGAGAGAGAGAGAGAGAGAGAGAGAGAGAGAGAGAGAGAGAGAGAGAAGCATTGGTGGAGAGAGAGATAAAGGGAGAGGTGAGAAGAGAGAGAGGGCGAAGAAGAAAGAGAGAGGTGGGAAGAGGGAGAGAGAGAGGGGGGAGAAAGGTGAGAGGAGAGAGGAGAGAGAAAAAGAGAGGTGAGAGGGAGAAGAAGAGAGAGAGAGGGAGAGAGAAGAAGAAGAAAGAGGGAGGGGAGAGGTGAGAGGAGAGAGAGAGAGAAGCATTGGTGGAGAGAGAGAGGGAGGGAGAAAGAGAGACGTGAGAAGAGAGAGAAAGAGAGGGAGGGGTGAGAAGAGAGATAGAGGGAAGAAGAAAGAGAGGTGAGAAGAGAGAGAGGGAGAAGAGAAAAGAGAGGTGGGAAGGGAGAGGGAGGATGAGAGAGAGAGGGATGGAGAGAGGGGAGAGAAGAGGAAGAGAAAGAGAGAGGAGAGGGGGAGAAGAAGAGAGAGGGAGGGAGAGGGAGAGAGGTGAGGAGAGAGAGAGAAAGAAAAAGAGAAGTGAGAGTCAGAAGAAGAGAGATGTGTGAGAAGTGAGGAGAGAGAGAGAGAGATGGTAGCTTAGTTTGTGATGTTATTAGTTAGCGGGTTATTATAAGTTAGTTGTTAGTTGGTTAGTTTATGATGTTTTAGTTAGTAGTTAGTAGGTTATTGTAAGCTAGGTGGTTAGAGAGAGCGAGAGAGAGAGAGAGAGAGAGAGAGAGAGAGAGAGAGAGAGAGAGAGAGAGTGTGTGTGTGTGTGTGTGTGTGTGTGTGTGTGTGTTATTAGTTAGTGAGTTATTGTTGGTTAGTTAGTAGGTTATTGTAAGTTAGTTGTTAGTAGGCTAATTTATGATGTTATTTGTTGGCAAGTTTAGAGAGAGAGAGATGGTGGCTCAGTTAGTTAGTGTTTATGTAGGTTAGTTAGAGTACATTATTGTAAGTTAGTTATGGGTTAGTTATGAGAGGGAGAGGGAGAGGGAGAGAGAGAGAGATGGTAGGTTGGTTTGCTTGGTATGGTTTAAATTATTGTCTTATTCTTTGTTGGTGTTTTGGTTTGCTTGGTGCAATTTTTTTTGCAAGGATTGGTCATTTGGGCAGTTTTTGACGACTATTATCCAGGTTGGTGGTCTCTCTTTCTCTCTTTTGGGTTGTAATTTTGTTTTGCTATATTTGTTGTTTTATTTGTTATTATTGGTTTGGAGAGAGAGAGAGAGAGAGAGAGAGAGAGAGAGAGAGAGTTTTGTTTATGTTAGTGTCAGTTTGTTAATAGCGCTCTCTCTCTCTCTCTCTCAGTTGGTTGGTTAGTTAGTGGGTTGGTTGGTTGGTTGGGTAGTTATGTTAGTAGGTTTTGTCTTCTTTATTGTGAGTTAGTAAGTTATTGTAAGTTAGTAAGTTACAATATTAGTTTATGATGTTACTTATGATGTGAGTTAGTAGGTTCTCTCTGCTCTCTCTCCCTGATCTCTCTCTCTCTCTCTTTCTTTTTCTTAGTTGATTAGTTGGGTAATTATTATTACTAGTAGATTGCCTTCTTAATTGGGAGTTGGTAAGTTATTATAAGTTAGTAAGCTATAATTATGTTAGTGTCAATTTTGTTAATAGGTTTCTCTCTCTCTCTCTCTCTCTCTCTCTCTCCTTTGTGTTCATCATCATCATCATCTTCTTCTTCTTCATCATCTTCTTCTCTTAGTTGGTTAGTTAGTTAGTAGGTTGGCTAGTTGGGTAGTTAGGTTAGTAGGTTCTGCCTTCTTTATTGTTAGTTAGTAAGTTATTATAGGTTAGTATGCTATAATTATGTTAGTGTTAGTTTTGGTTAGTTAGTTATTAGTAGGTTGGGTTATTAGATAGTTAGGTTAAAAGGTTCTATCTTCTTTATTGTGAGTTAGTAAGTTATTGTAAGTTAGTAAGTTATGATGTTAGTCAGTAGTTGGAGAGAGAGAGAGAGTGGGGACACATAGAGAGAGATACGGTATTAGTTGGTTGGTTTTATTATATAGTTTGTGTTTATGTTAGTTGGTAAGTTAGTTAGTTAGGTGGTTGCAGAGAGAGAGATATATGATATTAGTTGGTTGGTTAGCTATTAGTAGGTTCTCTCTTCTTCTTCTTCCTCTCTCTCTCTCTCTCTATCTGTTATAAGATCCGAGATACATGCTTGACCTTCTTATATACTTAAAAGATATATGGTGAATATTATGTTGGCACAAAGAGAGAACAAATGAGAGAAAAGAAAGATGTAGAGAGAAAGAGAGAGAGAGAGAGAGATTGACAACACACTAGGGATTGGAAGATTGGATAGTCCCACCCTTGTGGAGTTATATTATTGATAATGAGCTTCTCCATTACACATAAATTAGTTCTTAACTTCTAGATCTTGGGAACAAGATCATGCTTCCTTGCACAATATACAAATGGCTAACACTTGCATAACTTGGAAATGTTGAGATGACAAGCTCAACACATGTGGACATTGATGATGGACTACCTGGTTAGATGGGTCCACACGTCTACACTTAGCATGTCGGTGGTCATTATGACTCTCACATGGCCACTGACTCATTACTTATTATATTCAGGTTGTTACACCTATTTACAGTTGGCATAGTTATAGTGCCAGTCGACTAGTGTAGTCGGTTATGCATTGTTTGACTTAGTAGGCCACTTTCCTTTATGTTGTATCTCATCTATACTTTGTGTACATTGTAAAGTGTGTGGAAGAAGAAGAAGAAACCAACAAGAAAACGTTTTGGCCTCCATCTCTCTTCTTGTCTCTTGAGTGAGTTTCTCCTTGTGCATTCTGTGTGTGTGTTCAGCGCAGCATCTTGAGCAAGTCCCCCCACCATGCGATTCTTGACATGGTATCAGAGCCGCGCCACTGAGAGAGGCTGATTTCGAAGGCTGAAGCGAAGGAGAAGAAGCAAGGTTCGAGCAAGCAAGCCACGGGTAAGAAGCTCTCCCATTCTTCCACTCTCTCTCTTGGATAGTGCCTGTGGAGGCACCGGAAGCAGGGTCGAGCAAAAATCTCAGATTGCAATGAGATTTGGTGTGCGCGAAGAGCGCTGTGTATTCTGCAATTGTGTCCTTTAGGGATTTTCCGCAGTTATTTTGGGCATCTGAGGCCGTTTCAGGCCCCTTTTTAGAGCCGCAAGGTTGCGGACAACAGTTTCAAGGTACACTGTGACTTCGACTATATTGACCGAAAGTGGGTGCGCAGGTTACAGATTTCAGATCTGTAAGTTCAAAGGTGTTTATCAGCAAGTAAACACAAGGTTTATCTGCAAACTGGTTGTAGATTGCATGTATTGTTGAGTAGACAGTGAAAAAGGCTGTTTGGTGTATTGCTGTGCACTACAGGTCGAGGGTTGCAGAAGATTTGCTTGCTGTTTGGTATTAATTTTGTGATAATGGTAGAGAACAGTGGAAGCCCCATCATTGAGAAGCTCGACAAGAACAACTACCCATCATGGAACTTTCGTGTCATGAACTTCCTTATTGGAAAAGGCCTCTACGAGTTTGTTTCAGGTGAAGAAAAGGAGCCGGAGGTGAGTGATCCTCCAACTGCTCTGTAGAAGAGACAAAAGCACGGAAGGAATGGAATGCAAAAGATAAAAAGGTCATGTATTGGTTGTCTACAGTAATTGACAATAATATGCTGGGATATATTAGAAATGCAGAGAATTCATATGCAACTTGGACCATACTTGAAAGTATGTTTTCTGTAAATACAAAGGCAAGAAAGATTCAACTCAAGCAAGAGTTGAATACATTGAAGAAAGGGAAGATGTCTATCAATGAGTATGCATTAAAGGTAAGGAGCATTGCAGATGCATTGGCAGCGATTGATGCAATGCCCGATGATGATGATTTGGTGTCGTCTACCTTGGGTGGACTTAATAATGAAAAGGCTTGGAAGTCTTTTGTAACTTCCATATATGTCAGAAAGCAATTTCCAGATTTCGATGAGTTGGTCTCCCTTATGATCACTGAAGAGATCAACATGCAGAGTGAGACATCTGAAAAAAGTGGTGAACAGGTCCAAGCTTTCTACTCCAGTTCAGAAAGGGGACGTGGCAGGTTCTCTTCAAGAGGCCGTGGTACAGGACGTGGTAATGACAACCAGCAAAACAGATTGAATCAGCAATTTGGCGATATGCAGGTTTCAGGAGGTCATGGTAACTTTAGAGGCAGGGGGAGCTTTAGAGGAAGAGGTGGATGGCAGAACAGAGGTTCTAACAACTCTGGTATTGTGTGTCACTATTGTTGCAAAATAAGTCATATTGCAGCCCTATGTTATGCTAAGAAAGATGATATTCGCAGTGGTAAGTTGCAGCAAGGAAACTATGCATCGTCTTCACGACAGAATGAAGACAAAAATGAACGTCTGTCTGTTATGCAACATATGCTGAATGTTGTTACAAGAAAGGGAACACATGATGATGTTTGGTATGTTGATTCAGGTGCATCCAATCATATGACCAGCCATGCAGAATGGTTTGGAGAGATGCAGGATTTGCAAAATGCAGGTTATGTGTAGATGGGTGATGATTCATGCCACCCAATTTCACACATTGGAAAAGTTCCCTTATCCTTGCATGATGGTAAGACAAAGAGTCTTTCAGATGTATTACATGTGCCATCTATTACAAAGAACTTGGTGTCTGTCGGTCAAATGGTAGAGCAAGGGCTGCAAGTCAGATTTAATGCAAAGGGCTGCTTTGTAGAAGACTTCAATGACAAGTGTAGGTTAGTTGCAAAGGGAAGTAGAGTTGGACGTATGTTTACTCTGGATGCTGGAATTCCTACTATGAATGCTGCTATGTATACTAAAGGAAAAGGTGTTGTTGCAGACATTGAAATTTGGCACAAACGCATTGGACATGCAAATGTACAAAGGCTGAAATTAATGCATAGAGTTGCAGAATTTCATAAGGTATGCGAAGCATGTCAGTTCAATAAGCAGGCAAGACAACCCTTTTCACATGACAGAGATGTAAGCAGAAATATCTCTGATGTTGTGCATACAGACATTTGGGGGCCTACACAAATGTGTCTCTTGGAGGCAGTTCATACTTTGTCACATTCATTGATGATTGTTCTAGAAAGCTATGGGTATATTTTATGAAGGAAAAGAGTGAAGCTTTTGAGCACTTTAGAACTTTCAAGGCTACAGTTGAAAGAGAAACAGGCTTGAAAGTAAAGTGCTTGAGGTCAGATGGAGGGGGAGAGTACCTCTCGAATGAGTTTAGTGATTTTCTGAGGTCTCATGGGATAAAGAGACAGTTCACATGATGCAGATATACCCCACATCAAAATGGGGTTGCAGAAAGGAAAAATAGGCATATTGCAGAAGTTGCACGCGCCTTGATGGGGCTGAAAAGAATATGCCTAAGCATTTTTTGTTTGAGGATGTTCATACTGCTGTTTATATTATGAACAGAACTCCCACAGCTGCAGTCCATGGGATGACTCCCAAAGAATGTTTTACAGGTAAGAAGCTTGATGTCTCACACTTGAAAGTGTTTGGCTGCATTGCATATGTTCATGTGCAAGATGAGTTGCGGAAGAAACTGGATCCAAAGGCTGAAAAGTGTGTCTTTATTGGATACTCCTTAGAGCAGAAAGGGTATCGCTGTTACAACCCTATCACATGTAAGTTCAGAGTGAGCAGGGATGTCATCTTTGATGAAATGAGCAATTGGTATGCATTTAGTGGTGATGCATTGGATGATGATGATGATCATGACACTCATGTGCAGGCTGAAAAGCAAGAATCACGGACTCTTAGTGGACCAGAGACATCATCTATTAGTCCTTGGTCTAGGAGACTAAGGAGTACCTCTACATCTTCAGGTGCATCTAGTAGCACTACAAGTAAAGACAAAGGAAAGAATAAAGTGTCAGAAGGCATTGATGCAGTTCTTGATGGAGACTCCAGTGGCTCAGAGAGCTTGGATGATGAGCTTGGCATTCCTTCAGTGAGGACTGCAGGTATGCAGAGAGCACGTGTTAATGCAAAGACTCCATTGAGTGATCCAGTGGTACGTAGGTCTAGCAGGGTGAGATACCCTGTTAAAAGATTTCATTTTGAAGGATATGCAACTCACCATTATGCTTATATGGTGCAACTAGTTGAGGATGTTGAGCCCACATGTTTTGAGGAGGTTATTGGTCATGCTCATTGGGATGCAGCAATGGACGAGGAGATGGCTGCATTAGAGGCCAATAAGACTTGGAATCTAGTATCATTACCAAAGGGCGAGAAAGCTATTGGATGTAAGTGGGTTTATAAGATTAAGTACAATGTAGATGGTTCTATTAGTAGGTACAAAGCTAGGTTGGTTGCAAAAGGCTATGCCCAAACATATGGCATAGATTATGATGAAACCTTCAGTCCAGTCGCTAGGATGGCAACTGTCAGATGTGTGATTGCTTTGGCAACAGCCAAAGGTTGGAGGTTGCAGCAAATGGATGTGAAGAATGCCTTCTTGCATGGTGATTTGCAGAAAGAAGTGTATATGGATCAGCCAGCAGGTTATGAAGATTTAGAGTATCCCACGTACGTGTGCAGGTTGAAGAAGGCGCTCTATGGACTCAAGCAAGCACCTAGAGCATGGTTTGACAAGATCAGAGAGTATCTTGTCAATATTGGCTTTTGTATTTTTGATGCTGATCACTCACTTTATGTGAGAAAGGGAGATGCAGGTTTGGTCATCATAGTCATCTATGTGGATGACTTGATTATTACAGGTGATAGTGATAGTGGGATTGCTGAAGTTAAGGATTCTTTGAAGAAGAAGTTTGAGATGAAGGATTTAGGTGAGCTAAGCTACTTCCTTGGCATTGAGGTGATCAGATGTGATGATGGTATATGGCTGTCCCAAAGACAGTATGGCTTGGATATGTTGTCGAAGTATGGTATGACAGCATGCAAATCACTTTCAGTCCCGTTGGAGCAGAATGTAAAGTTGAGTGCTGATGTTGGGGATGAGATAGAAGACCCTACTATGTTCAGGAGGATAGTGGGGAGTTTGATGTACATGACCATTACAAGGCCAGACTTGAGCTACGCTGTTGGTCTTGTGAGCCAGTTTATGCAAGTACCTAGAAAGCCACATTTGGATGTAGTCAGATGCATATTGAGATATGTGAAGTCCACATTACATTATGGACTTTTCTACGAGGCAGGTACAGATGTACAGGTGTTTGGATACACAGATGCAGATTGGGCTGGTAGTATGTCTGATAGAAGATCTACCAGCGGATACATGTTCTCTCTTGGTAGTGCAGCAGTTGCTTGGATCAGCAAAAAGCAATCTACAGTTGCTTTGTCGAGTACAGAGGTTGAGTATAGAGGTGCTGCTATTGCAACATGTGAGGTAGTATGGCTACAAAAGTTAATGGTTGATTTGGATGTGCAGGTGGAAGGTCCAGTTGTCATTTATTGTGACAACATGAGTAGTATACAGTTGGCTAGGAACCCTGTGTTCCATGCCAGGACAAAACATATTGAGGTACACTACCACTTTGTGAGAGAGAAGGTACTAGCAGGTGAGATTGACTTGGTGTATATTAGCACACAGGATCAGATAGCTGACATCTTCACGAAGGCATTGGGTACAGAGAAGCTTCAAAAGTTTCGAAGCTTACTTGGAGTTACAGAGATGCAGTTGAGCTTGAGGGGGAGTGTTGAGATGACAAGCTCAACACATGTGGATATTGATGATGGACCGCTTGGTTAGATGGGTTCACACATCTACACTTAGCACGTCGGTGGTCATTATGACTCTCACATGGCCACTGACTCATTACTTATTATCTTCAGGTTGTTACACCTATTTACAACTGGCATAGTTATAGTGCCAATCGACTAGTGTAGTCGGTTATGCATTGTTTGACTTAGTATGCCACTTTCCTTTATGTTGTATCTTATCCATACTTTGTGTACATTGTAAAATGTGTGGAAGAAGAAGAAGAAACCAGCAAGAAAACGTTTTGGCCTCCGTCTCTCTTCTTGTCTCTTGAGTGAGCTTCTCCTTGTGCATTCTGTGTGTGTGTTCGGCGCAGCATCTTGAGCAAGTCCCCTCACCACGCGATTCTTGACAGGAAATTGACACCTTTTGATCCTTCTTGAGTCTCTCCTTCTCTCCTACACAACATGTGTAGGGATCTCCTCTTGGAGCTTGATTTCAATAGAGGAAATTGACACCTTTTGATCCTTCTTGAGTCTCTCCTTCTCTCTTACACAACATGTGTAGCAATCTCCTCTTGGAGCTTGATTTCAATAGAGCTTCCGTAGCACTTGCACAACTCGAGGGTTGGCGAGCTTGAACTTACACAGATCCTTGCATGGTATACAATCGACGAGCACTTGTACAACTTGGAAGTTGGCTCCTTTGATCTTCTTGATTTCTCTTCTTTTCTCCTACATAATATGTGTAGGGCTCTCTTCTTAGTACTTGATTTCAGCAGAGCTTATGCAACACTTTGTGAGACTCAAACCACCTTCTCTCCTCCTCTTTCTTGCATGCAAAGTGATGCTTCCTTCACCTCCTCCACACCCAAGGGGAGCCTCCCTTTTATAGGCTCCAAGAGCTTCTCTTCTTGGAGAGAGACTTGAGTGCCAAGATTGGAAAGGTTGATCTTCATGCAAGATGTGGTTGTTTTAGGACCTACTTTGTAGCACCAACTTTAGAATATATCTCTATGCATTGCTCAAATGCAAAAATGTTCAACACAAAAGTTGTAGATCTCACCATTTTTTTAAGGCCGTTTTTAGAGATTGGCTTTCTATTGCGAGATATTTTAAAAATGGATTCAGCATGTCTATTTTAAGAAAAGTAGCTTTTTAAATTCTATTCGTAACTTATGGTCCATGCAACCACCTTGAGCCATAGATAAGGAGAGTTCATTAGATTGCCTTGGGTCTCAACCTTAAGATTGACTTCCACACAAAATCTTGTGTCATCTTAGACCTTAGAAAGAGAAAATCACTTCTATCCTCACTTCTAGAGGATCACGTCTCTAGTTTTTCTTAGCGAGATAATTACCTCTCTCGTCTTTCTTAGTGAAAGAATTACTTCTCTCCTTAATTTATTAAGAGAGAAAATACCTTAAATCTTGACTTGTAAGGGAGAGGATGACCCCAAATGAATGCAATGCCCATTACACATAAGTAAACGTTCCTAGGTGTCCTCGGATACACACATAAATACATATACACAATGCTAATGTACTTTCTCTTATTAGAACTCAATCCATCTTCATTTATGTGTAACCCTTGGTTCTTGTGTACACTCTTACACTTGGCAAGCACTTCCTTCCCCGTTCATAACTTGTACTGCTTGTACCAGATATGCCTGTCACAGTGCTCTGATCACCCCATTAAGTGATGCACTAGGATTGTTGGTCTCTAAATGGTCTCATGGCCATGCTAGATCATCATCAACACTTAAAGAAAAGTGAGTCATTATTTTATTGACATAAATTTACTAAATAGAGAATGCATAACAAGTAATCAATTTAGTAACACAAACACACACTCTCTCTTCTTCACTGAATGTGTCTCTCTTGCTCATTCTTCTTCATTATCGTAAGCTAGTAAGTTATTGTAAGTTTATGATGTTAGTTGGTAGGTTAGAGAGAGAGAGAGGGAACACACACACACACACACACATATGGTATTAGTTGGTTGGTTTTATGATGTTAGTTTGTGTTTATGTTAGTTAGTAGGTTAGTTAGTTAGGTAGTTACAGAGAGAGATCTATATGATATTAGTTAGTTGGTTAGCTATTAGTAGGTTCTCTCTTCTTCTTCTTTTTACACACACACACACACACACACACACACACTCTCTCTCTCTCTCTCACACACACACACACACACACACACACACACTCTCTCTCTCTCTCTCTCTCTCTCTCTCTCACACACACACACACACACACACACACACACACACACACACACACACACACACACACACACACACACACTCTCTCTCTCTCTCTCTCTCTCTCTCTCTCTCTCTCTCTCTCTCTCTCTCTCTCTCTCTCTCTCTCTCAACCTTCTTTATGTTAATGTATGCTTTTTGTCCAGCATGATATTAGTTAGTAAGTTAGCTATTAGTAATAGGTTATTTAAGGTTGATTAGTTGGTTAGTTAGTAAGTTAGTTAGTTAGTTAGTTAAATAGAGAGAGAGAGAGAGAGAGAGAGAGAGAGAGAGAGAGAGAGAGAGAGTGTGTGTGTGTGTGTAGGTTAATTATGTTGGTCATGTTAGTTGGTTACCTAGGTAGAGAGAGAGAGAGAGAGAGAGAGGTTTAGTTTAACTTTGTTGATATTAGATTTGGGACTTTTCATTGTTTATAAATTTTGAGAATATTTTATATATCCCTCAAGGTTAATGAGTGATTTTTGTCCAGTATGGAGGCTTCTACAGCAGCAAATAAGAATATGTTTGGAGAAGATGTTATACAACATACTCCTAATGTGCAAATGAATGTACGTAAAATGAAGGAGGTCATAAGGAAAAATGCAATTTGTCATGCACTCAAGCATGTTGGAGGGCATGATAGTTATGTTAGTTTCTTGAGGTTCATTCGTTGCTTGGATAGGATTCAAAAGCAAGTGAAGACACTATTTCACTGTCAAAAGGCTTCGATTTCCCTTTATGAGAACATTGGTGACCCGTACAGAGGATTGAGAGAATGTTGGAAGATATGAAGGGTACCTTGTTGCTGATGGAGTAACGATATAGGGCAAATTAGAAGAGATCGGGGGTTATATAGGTGACATTTATGAACACATCTAGAAATATTGGTGGCCGCGTGCTAGATCTTCAGATGATCAAGAAGAGAAGTTGAAAGATCTTCTTAATAGTGCAGGTTGTATAGAGGATGGAGTATGTGAGTTAATTGCTCACAAGAACAATAGCTTGGTTGCATCGGAGAACATTTCTCTTGATGTGGAACTTATTTCTTTGAAAGTTTATCTTAATAGATTTTCAGCAATGCTAACACCATAGATGAATCAGTGTGCAGGCTCATCTTCGTGTATTTGAGAATATTGCCCTTGATATACAGCTTGCTTCTTTGAAAGTTTATCATAATAGGTTTGTGGCAATGTTAACCCATGCTTCTTTGCCATGGTGTGCTTGGTATATGTAATCCCTACAAGACTTCTTAATGAGTTGTTTGATGGAAATCTCCATTTTGAAACACATTGTTTGTCTCTTGCAAATTATAAAACCATTTTTAAACCATTTTAATAGTCCCTCTTTCTCTCTATCTCTCTCTCAATTACTATACAATTTTATTAAAGTGCTTTCGTAACTTAGATTAGATTAGACACATAGAATGGTTGAAGCTTAGATGTATTGGGACACTGTGTAGTTTGGTTTTGCAACCAAGGTACATATGCCTCTCTCTCTATCTCTGTCTCTCTCTTGTGGATGGCTTATGTGTGGCTCCCCTGTTGTGTCTCACACACTCTCTCATTCTTCTTCTCTCACACACATACACACACACACTCTCTCCTCTCATTCTTCTTCTTCTTCTTCTTATTCTTCTTCTCTCTCTCTCTCTCTCTCTCTCTCTCTCTCTCTCTCTCTCTCTCTCTCTCTCTCTCTCTCTCAGTTGGTTGGTTGGTTGCTTGGGTAGTTAGGTTAGAAGGTTATGTCTTCTTTATTGTGAGTTAGTAAGTTATTGTAAGTAATCTCAAAATGTAGTCCTATGGGATTCGCACCAATAAGTATTTCAAGAGTCAAACACCTTCCAATGTAGGACATACTCTTGTCTCTCAAGAATATGCATATGTATATGAATGAACATCCATTGGCATGGTCTTTAGAAAATGCTTGGCTGCCTTAGTAAGTGCCATGTGTGCATGGCACTCATGCATAGCAATACATGCATTTAGGGTTTGCGATTGGGAATGTGTCTATTTGCTTATATCTTGAATAACTTTGAGATTTATTTGTTGTGTGACTTTTATGTTTTCTTTAAAGTTTGGTGTAGTCATGAGACAAAGCAAAGCCCTGGGAGATATTCCCGATGTAGTGCTTTTGACTCCATTGAATATAGTGGATTCAATAGAATTAAACAAAATGGGATGATGTCATCTCTTTTATGCTTGCTAGCTTGGAGCAGTTTGCATGGGTATGGAAGATAGTTGCTTTAATTATGCTTGCATCAAAGTGCTATATATTTTTGGAGATGATCATTTATATATTTCATTGCAGCCAATGTATGGGATCTAATAGAATGAATGTGCAAAGAATGAAAGATGTGGAAAGGGGATAAAGAATGCATGTTGCTAAATATACAAGAATTGCAATGATTCAGATAAATGCAAGGACTACTTCAAGTTCTTCGGACTTTAAAAATCTTGAGACCAAGATGAACGAGTTGATGGAAATGCAGATGGGTCTATGCCTATATGTTGATCATGCTCTTGCCATATACTCAACGAAGTTACATGAACATACTAAAGGTTTGTATGGTGTTGTGTGTGAAACAAAGCACACCTTGTTAACCCTAGTTTGAGACAGAGAAAAAGAAGTCCAAGAAAACCCCAAATGTGGACACAAAGGAAGAAGTAGGAAGGAAAATGGCCAAAAGCACAAGAGTGGCCTCAAAAGCTAAGTCAAAGGCAAAAGTGCGTTTTTAAATGCAAGGCACCCATAAAACTTTTATAAAAGAGCGATAGGCTCTCTCTTGTGGTGCAAATTGTAAAGGGTAGACTGGCATAGGTAAAGAGAAAGGGAAACTAGAAGGGAATGGAAAATAGGGCCTTGCCACAATGGCCAATCATGTAAAAAAGGGAATGGGTGCCCAAAGGGATAAGGGTTTTGTATATAAACTCAAAAAGTGAATGAGAAGATCATTCTTTGATGTTTGGCAAAAGCTATTATTATTATTCTTCTTCTTCTTTCCTTCTTGCTTGTGCTTGAACGAGGGAGTGTGAGAGTGAGTGAGGGAGTGAGGGACCGGGGTGGAGAAGCTCCCACAATCTCTTCTCTTGTCTCGTGTGGCTATGGAGGATGGATCTTGAAGGAGAGGGATTGAGGTTTCTCGAGCTCGCATCATGAATCGTGGAGCTACCGGTTTGCACGAGGGAGGAGGGGTACTTAACCGGGCATCGAGGTAAGCTCACTACACTCGTAGAGAGTGATGGTGCATCGGCTATGTGAGAGGTAGCCATTAGTGCTCCGCTTGAAACGCTTGAAGGAATAAGTGGTCTATGGGTCCTAGCAATTGAGCGTGAGCTCCCAACACACCCAAAGTGTCCTTCATCAAGTGTCGACTGATTTGGGTGATGAAGTAAGGGCACTTTTGGCAATTATTTTTTAGATAAGCAGGTTAATGAATCTACTGGTGAATGATATGTGGGCATCATTATGGAGGCTTGGAGATGACCACGAGCTTGTGATTTGCTAGAGGGATTGACGATTGATATTCTTGTAGTTTCAAATGAATGTTAATAGAGTAGGTTTAATGCCTTGTTGCAAAAATTGATTCATCAAATGAACGTTTGCAACTAAGGAGGAAGACTTGCTTAGGGTGGAACTTACAAGTTTGGATTGTCTTGCATATTTTAAAGTGCTTGGGCTAACACTTTTTTGTGATAATATATGTTTCTTTTTTGTGAAGTCTACATGGAATGTGCTAAAATGTGTAATGCTTTTGGTATAACAAAGCATATTTGAGTAAAATATATTGAGTATGTATAATATGATGTCTCTTTCTCGAGGTTTACATGGAGTAGTTTTGATAATCTAGTGATGGTTGGTATATTCACATTTGATACTTTATATTGGATATTCAAATATACACAATATATTTAATTTTGAAATCAGACCATGCCTTTGACAAAATGTGTTGATAACCATTTCTGTGGTTGCATATTTACATTGTTTTCTTTGTTAGTTGGAACATATTAATTGTGCATGTGTTTATACCTAAATTCTCTATCTCACCAAAAAGGCTCTCTCTCTCTCTCTCTCTCTCTCTCTCTCTCTCTCTCGGGTGAGCTCAAAGTCTTTATATTCAAATACATTGACTGGGTTGCAAAAATTGACTCAAATACATTGACTTGGTATTGTGTATCTTGATATTTAGTATTTAGTATTTATTGTGCATATACGTATATGTTGAGCCATGCCTTCAATGGAATGTGTTGATAACATATTCTGTTAGAATCCAATCAATATGGGATGTTTGCATCGAGCAACTGGCAGAGACTATGTGTTGCGTGTTCATAGGGGCGTGCTTATCTCCACAAGGTATGAGCGACAGCGGATTTCTAGGCTCAGGGCTCAAAAAGGGATTTAAGATTATGATAAACCCATTCATAGGGATGTTGAAAACTTGCCTTTTCATCAAGAGATTCCAAGTGATCATCATGAACTAGGCCAACAATAGTTTGTTATATACTTGCCTAATGCTTTGCCATCATCGGTTGGTTGCAATGCCTAACATCACATGGATGTAGAGAATCATGTGATTGGTGAGTCATGTGTTAATATTGTTCTAACATTTAACTCCTAGAGAGGGATTTCAAGTTGTGATAGAACCATTAGGGGATCCTGCCGAAGGATGCATAATGCTCGGAGCATGCCTTTTTATGTTGAGATTGCAAGTGGTGATAATGAACTAGCTCAACAATAGTTTGGTGTGGAGTTGATGAATGCTTTGCCATTATTAGGTGGTTGCAATGGCCTTAATCATGTGATTATCGAATCACATGTTAATAATGTTTCAATGTCTAACTACCAAAATGGGGGAAAATCATAATGGAGTGGTTTATGAGAGTGTATCTCACCGTGCTGAAATTGTAAATGGGGATAATGAGCTAGTTGAACAACATGTTGATATAGATTTGGCTATGATGCATATTGATTGTATTGTGCCTAATATTTTGATATCAACAGATGGTTGTGAGGTTGGAAATCACCACAACATGAAAAATTCTATAGTCAATGAGTCTCGTGTTGATAATTTGCAATTTTGATCCCCAAAATGGTGGATTGTGCTCCATTTTACATGCTTTCCATGCAATGGATGTTCATCTAGCAATAATGGTATTGTCATTTTAAGAGCTAGATGTGCATTCCATGGGGAGTCTTTTTGAAATATGGAGAGACGTTTAGCTAAGTTGTGGAGATGCAAGACTCAAGTGCAATGGTCGATTTTTCTTGGAAAGCACTGTTGTCAAAATGGAAAAGTAATGTTGCCACCGTTACAATGGAAAAGTAATGTTGCCACCATTACAATGTCCACCATAGCCCCATCGCATGGTTTGTTGCATGGTATGCACCCTCAGAGTAGGATATTTAAAAATAACATACGAGCATACAATAGTGCTCTGGACATTTGTATCACTTGGAGCTATTGTTGATGAGCTACTTGTTGTCAGGAATGGTTACATCTTTAGAGTGCATGGCTCTGTTTATTACCGTATAGGTCCTCTACTTACTGATGTGCAACATCAAGAAAGGCTAAGATTTGCACAACTCTATGTTTATGATACTGAGTATGAATTGTTTAATCGGTTGGGGGTTATGCATGATTTATTACCTGATGTGCAACATCAAGATGCCTTGCTCTCTGCGATGATTTTCTCCTTTCCTTCCAGAGCAAGGCATCGCGCCAGTGTCTTCACCCTCTTTTCGTTGTGCGCAACCCACTCCTCTGCTCTTTTGTTCATCACTTCCAAGCCCTCTCCCTATCTTAGGGTTAGCATCATAAGTTTCTGCTCATAATCTTCCAATTCCCTGACTAGCCTCTCTTGTTCTTCTCTTTCAGAGGTTAGCTGGTCTGTCAGGCGCTCGAGTTCCTCCTCCTGTTCCTCCATGCCTCGTTTTCTTTCTTCGTCCCTGGCATTCAGCTTCGCCACGAGTGCATCAATCTGAGTAGATTTTGCAGCAAGCTCCTAGTATTGTGCTATTAGGAGCTTGTGCTCTCTTTGCATTTTTACTAATTCATGTGTCTCATTTTCGAGCAGTTGCCTCCAGTGTTCCTCCCTCTCAACGGAGTCCAGGCAAGAGCCCAAAGTAAAAAGTCGAAGCCTCAACCTCGCCCATCCACGCCATTGACTAATTACGGTCTCCCAATTGGAGAAAAGCTAAGGAGGAACCAACATAGCCATGGCTATCTTGCGTTCCTCCTTAGCTTTCTCCAATTGGGAGAGCAGCTCGGCGACGTATTCGTCGTAATTAGTCAATGGCGTCATCGTTGTGTGGATGGGCGAGGTTGAGGCTTCGACTTTTTACTTTTTGGGCTCTTGCCTGGACTCCGCATCCGTGGCTGGCCTCTTCTGTCCTGTGGCCGTAGTCTCTGTGCTCTGTCCCTGGCCTATCTCCTTGTTGATGAAATACTGCATCCACACCACGAAGTTTGACACATCTACACTGGTCGGGATGCTGGGGGTGATGGTGGCGAGTTCAGCGGAAGGCACCAGGAGGGTAGGGATTGGATGGAGCAGGGCCTTGCCCTTGCCTTCAGGGATTGGAGGTGGCACAAACTCTGGCACCTGTGTGCTAGACCTTGGCCCCTCTTCTTTATGCGGGCTCAGGCTCCTTAGTTCATTTACTCGGCTCTGTTGTTCGATGGACCGGTGGGGGTGGCTTCCACTAGGTCCTCTTTCTCCTTCTTCGTAGCTCTTCCTCTTCCTCATCCGCTTTTCTCTTCATTTCCTCCTCCGCTTTTCTCTGCTCTTCCTTCTTTTTCCCTTTCTATTCTTTTTTCCTCCTTTTCTTCTCTTCTGCTTCTTGTTTCGATGCCTCCTTTGCTTTCTATAACTCCTCTCTTTCCCTCTCCTCCTCCTGTCTCTTTGTCCTCTCTCTCTCCTTTTTTTCTTTCAGGGATTCTTTCTTCGCCCTTTCCAAGTCTTCTCTCTCCTTCTTCCTGTCTTCGTCATTCTTCTTCTTCCTCTGTGTTGTCTTCTTCTTGGTTTTCCTGATTGTCTTTTTACTAGTCTGTCCCTCCCCTTCTTCTTCTGTTTCAGTTCTGTCGGTGGACCTGTCTTTGTCCTAGTGAGGAGATGACCTCTCTAGCGTTTCTCCTTCTCCCTCTTCTACCTCCTGTGCTTCCTTTACTGCCTCCTAGACGAGTGCAGTCAAGAATCCTCCATACCCAATGAAGGAGGCTTTGGAGGAGGCTTTCTTCCTTTCCGTAACTTTAGAAGCCGGAGATTCTCCTCCTATTGGTGCACTTCCTAGGGCTAGCGCTTTGGCCGCTTGATCAATCGTTTTTCACATGTACCCATTCCAATCTACTTCGTCTAGGGTGTGGGCTGCTACATTCTCTAGCACTGGCACACTAATTTGATGCATTAAGGAATTGTAACGCCGGCTGGAGAAGAGCACATGCACCAACTTGGCCTGCAACCTGGCTTCTATGTCAGGGATGTCCTGGATGCTTATGCCACCATTCGTGAGCACCTCTTCCTTCTTCATTTTCAGCATGGCATAAACATCCCTTTTTTGTTTCCTTTCTGACCTTGGTACCAATCCCAAAGCCTTCTCCACCAAGGCTGGATCCAACCGGACTTACCTGCTTTGCACACTCTCCTCGGCCCACTGTTACAATGCCACCTTCTTGGTCTGGGTTGTATGTTCTGAGAAATTCTATGCACTTTAGGTGATCCGGCTCCTGTGAGAAATTTTCAATATACTTTGTGAGGTTGCATTGTTCCACCACCTTCCTAGCTGCTTCCTCCTTGGCCACCATGACTTCTATGTTGTGGATGGTTTGGAACTTGAGCTGGCCGAAGGCGCGGTTCTCCAGATGGATGCGATACTGCTCCCTTTCCTCGTCTGTGAAAGGGAGTTGATGGGTGCGGTCTTGCTACGACATTTTATGCTCCTGCCATAATTCATAACTTTCGTTAGCATTTTCCACATATCACTTCGCTGGAAACTCTTGAATGAATTTCTTAGGAAACCATTTTTTCATACTATATACTTATGCTTTTCACTACCTTTACTTTATTGTATCCCCTTTTGATTCATTTTCCATTTGATTTCTTTCACCTTCACCACATACCCCAGAAAAGAATCCTTCCTAGGATTGGGGGTCAAAAGGTTAGGGGCTTTGGGCTTGTTGGGGTAGGAGTTACTTGTGAAGGAGCCAAATGTAGAAATTTGGATTGTATTCCAATTGAGCGGCGCGGTCCAGATCAAAGGGTCGAATTCCTACGTGTGTGACGTATGTGAGGACATCTGTGAGGAAGTCACCAGAGGCGACCCGACTTGCGATGTGGAGCTCTTCCTCTGTTAAGAGGCGGTCAAGATAGGGATGCCCGCTGATATGCTCGTCCATGGGTCGGCCTTGAAGAGTGGTTAACACTCTATACGAGGTAGGCGTGACGTAGATGGGATCATACTCTGCCGTTTTGATGGCTCGGCATTGCTCGGCGTTGGTCATTATGCGACATCCGTCAACCTCCCATTGCAACCTAAGAGCGTACCACTGCCTCAAGAAGGGTGATCCAATATTAGCAAGGTGGGATAACCTTGAGATCTCTTGGTCAGTGATAGCAAAAGTGGTCCGTGGATCGTATGACGTGATGAGACGGTGCTTAATGGCTTGTTCTTTGGAGACCTCGCTACCGAGGAACTCAACATCAGAGCGAGAAGCTTTTGCAAATGCGAATTCAAAAGTCTCCCACGAGCAAGGTATATTGCGCACTTTCGTTGCAAAGGGTTCTTCTAATAGACCCAAGTCCAAGTGGTCATAGCTGAGGGTGAATGACATGAAGGTGGCATCGAGTCGTTTAATGCAGTCCACCACATCATCACCGATGTCCTCGGCAAGGTCAATGGCTAGTGCTAGAAATGATTTTTGTTCATAGGAGGGCGTAAGGCCGATGGGCGGTCGAGGTTTGCTAGAACTAGAGGCCTTGACAATACATAGTTGCTGTTGGGAGTTTCCTTGAGTCTGCAGTCGGGCTGTTTGGGAGATGGGCGGGTTAGGATCAGTCACAATAGCTGGGCTGCTGCAGTTAGCTTTGCTGTGGAGGGTCAGATTGATGTGGTCAGATGATGCCACCTATGACAGTGGTGGCTGTTGCTTGGGTCGATAGGTTTGTGCGACTCTCTTTGGCCGAAGCGTAGATGAGTCGGATGGCTGGGGCTCTGGAGAGCACTGCAACCTATGGTTTTGAGGTGTTGGGGGACGTGGGCTGATGAAGCTTGAGGGTGGTGTATGACTATTGCCTTTGGTCGTGGGGGCCTTAGGGATCCACAGTGAGGCATTTCCCTCATAGTAGCCTTGCGCATGCAAGAGGGCTTTAGGGACCCATCTTTGCTTAATCACGCGGCTCTTCCTGTGATTGCGTCTTGGCCTCCTCGGTTTAGAGTTTTGGGTCTTATGCGGATAGGTGCGTCTAGTCCTAGGCGGTTCTCGAGGCTGTTTAGGCACCCATTGAAAGCGAGGCTGTTGTGCCCTTGCTTTGGTTGCTGCGGTTTGTGGTTTATGGAAGTCGGAGAGTGGCAGATGTGCCCTACCCCCTCCTTAATCTTGCCTATGGATGTTTCTATCGGTGGCCCTGTGGACGGTGATGGTGTTGCGTAGCCCTTGCTAACAGTTGTGACAATGCGCACGTTGCCGATTGCTAGGTGGATGCGCTGCAACTCATAATCAACATTGCAGTGAGTCTGCTTTTTGAAGGTTCGCCCGAGCAGTGACTCCATGCCTGCGTCTGTAGCACTGGGAAACACGTAAAACATCATTGGAACAGTCTCAAACTTGATAGAAAGGGCGATTCTGCACTTGCCGAGAAGTGCGTAAGATTGAGCCCCATATGGGCTTAATTTGGCAGTTGTGGGTCGAAGTAGTGGTTTGTCAAGTTGGATCCAATGCTTGTGCGTTAAGACATTGAAATCTGCTCCCTCATCAAAATCAAGGCGTTGAAAGCGCATGTTTGCTTGGCAGTGACCGTGACACGGAGGTAAGTGGGTTCTACAACTTCCTCATCATCATCATTGATTTCAGTGATTGTGGCTACTCGTATTTTGACCGGCGGTTCTAGCATTGGTGGCTCATGCAAAGGATGAGTGGGAGGGAAGTACTTCTTGACACGACTGCCATTGAAGAAGCCTATTCCTTCACCATCTAGGGTCTTGAGCTTGACATTGACGGTTCAGCTGATTGCCCGAACCTTGAAGGGTCCGAGACATCTGAATTTCATCTTTTGCTTATGTCCTTTAACTGAGTAGAGGAGCACTAAGTCACCCTACTCAAACTCACGCTGCTTGACATGCTTGTCAAACCAGCTCTTGTGTCGGGCTTTCTCGTAGATAAGCGTGTGGGTGGCTAGAAGACGAGTCTCTGATAGGCGTTCCAGCTCGACCAGGCGTTGCGTCCATGCTTCCTTCCCTTCCCATCGTCTTGAAGTGCTATTCTTAGGCTGGGGACGAAGAATTCTAATGGTAGAATTGCTTCAGTCCCATAGGTCAGCCTAAAGGGGGTTTGGCCGACAGCCGTTTTATAAGCTGTGCGGTAGGCCCACAAGGCTGCCATCAACTTATTGTCCCAGTCGCTTCGTGAGGCTGAGACTACTTTAGTCAGGACGTTGATAAGAATTTTGTTAGTTGATTCTGCCTAGCCATTAGCCTGAGGGTAGTATGGTGAGAATTTGCGATGGATGATGAGAAAGGTGGATAGGAGATGTGTTATCACTTCATTGATGAAGTGTGTGCCTTGGTTGCTAACCAGTTCGATGGGGCAACCGAAGTGCGAGATCACTTGCTCCCATAAGAACTTGGCGGTCGTCCTAGCGTCATTTTTTCGTGTGACTCTTGCCTCTGCCCATTTCGTGAGGTAATCTGTGTCCACTACGATGTACTTGGCTTGTGAGTACTGCGCCGTAGGACCGATGGGTCATATGAAGTCAATTCCCCATTTTTCGAAGGGTTGGCGAGCAATGATTGGGGTCAACTGCATTTGATCTTTACGAGTCGGGACTTTTGTTTGTTGGCACTCGTCACAATGCTTGACGAATCGCGTGGCGTCGCAGAAAAGTGTAGGCCACCATATTGAGATTGCAGCACCTTCCGTGCTATTGTGTCTCCGCTAAAGTGTCCTCTCGCGATGCCGCTATGCACCTCTGAGAGCACATCGTGCATCTCATGCTCACACATGCACCTACGCAGCAATCCGTCTTGCCCCAGCCTATAGAGTTGGCCTGCAATCATTTGGTAGGGCTAGATCTTCAGGATCAAGTGCCTAAGTTGTGCCTTTTCTATTGGTCGCTCTGATAGTCCGTGCTCGAGCACTTGGACTATGTCATCCGCCCAATATGGCGTTAGCCTAAAATAAATCTCTCTTGCTGGACAAGTGGAATAAGTGGGCGTTAGGTAACTCGTCAACGATGCCTTGTCCAGTGGCTTCTCCTGTGGGGATGCGTGAGATGTGATTAGCCATGCAATGTTGTTTTCCCTTTCGTACCACCACGGAGAAATCAAACTCTAGGAGCAGGAGGAGCCATCGAGCTATGCGCCCTGTAGCACAAGGTTTGTTCACTAAATAGAGTAGGGCCTGATGGTCCACAAAGAAGATGAAAGGTGTGGCCAATAGATAATGCCAGAATTTCTTCACGGCAAACACCATGGCTAATCCCTCCCTTTCTGTTGTCGAGTAATTGATCTCCGTCTCAGTGAGTTGTCTGCTAGCAAAGCTCACTGGGTAATCTAAGTTATGCTCACTAGGTTGGCACAACACTGCCCCCACTGCAAACTTAGAAGCATCGATGTGCACGTGGAAGATAATGGTCCAATCTGGGGCTCGTAGAATTGGTGCTGTTGTTAGAGCCTTTTTCAATTCTTCGTATGCCCGTTGGCATGCCTCGGTCCACTCGAAGACAATCAGCAGCTTGTACAATGGTCTAGCAATCAGCACATAGTTTAGTACAAATCGCCGATAGTATCCTGTATGGCCTAAAAAGCATTGAACTCCCTTGTAATTAATCGGGGGTGGAAGGTCAACAATAACCCTGACCTTCGAGAAGTCAGTAGCAATGCTGTTCTTCGACACCACGTGTCCTAAGATGCATCCGTGTTTTACCCAAAACTGACATTTCAAGGGGTTCAAGGAGAGACAATATAAGCGGCACCGTTCAAAGATTGCACAGAGTTTGTCTAAGTGTTCGATCCAGGTCGAATGGACACACAGATCGTCGACAAAGACCTCTAACTCCTTGCGAAGCATGTCCTTAAAGATGGTGCACATGAGACGTTGAAAGGTGGCGGGGGCATTGGTCAACCTGAAGGGCATGACTATGTATGCAAAGACGCCCCACTCAGTGGCAAAGGCGGTCTTGTGCCTATCTGCAGGATGCACTTGCACTTGGTTGTACCCTGAGAAGCCATCCAGAAAACTGTAGGCTTCCTTGCCTGCCACCCTCTCAAGAATGTGCTCGGTGTATGGCAATGGATAGTTGTCTCTCTTCATAGCAACATTCACCTTCTTGTAATTGACGCATACTCGGATTTTGCCGTTCTTCTTCATCACGATGACTATGGATGATACCCAGTCTGTGTGCTCAATTTCGTAAATGAATCCAGCTCTCATCAGCTTGTCAATTTCCTCCTTGACAGCATGAGCGTGTTTTGGATTTATGGGGTATAGTCACTGCTTGATCGGCGTTGCATCCGACATCATGGGTATGTTGTGAGTCACAACACTCGGATCTACCCCCTGCAGCTCTTCTAAGGACTAGGCAAATACGTCTATGTACTCCCGCAAGAGAGCGATAAGACTCAATTCTTCCTTACCAGTCAAATCATAGGCAATGAACACTGATCGTGGTGTTTCCCCTTCCTAGGCTAGGTCTACCTCCTTGACCTTGGCTGGTCCTTCGATTGGTTCGCTCGCCTGCCCTTGACATTTGGCACCTAACAGAACTACTACCCTATCCCCTTTTTTGAATTTCATGAAGAGTTTAGGGAGGTCCTGAGCTTTTGCTATTCTTATGATCTTGTATCCTTGGGGTGCTTTGCCTTATCCTGCCTTAACCGTCTATGCCTTAGGTGGACGGGTAAGTCCCCCTTGGTGCGTCTGGTCATGGGCGGCCTAGGGATCTTTGGGTCACTATCCGAAGTAACCTCCGATTCAGAGTCAAACCATTCATCTTTGCTAGAAGAGGTGGTCTCCCCTGGTGGCCGCAGTTTAGATGGCGATTCGGTCCTAAGTATTGACGTCGTTCCTGGCTGGGCTAGGCCTGCTTGCTCAAGGTCTATGGTTCCTATGCATTCCAACCAAGCACGATCACATTCCATGCGCATGACTCCTCGCTCCATTCTAAGGGCCCGCCTTTTCTGCAGCTTGGCGTCTGCTCGTATCTGCTCAATTTCTCATCCTTCAATGTCGTATTCTATGGTATCCACTTCACCCTCGCTCTCATCTCACTGAAGGATTGGCAGTCTTCGTATTCATCGTTGGAATCTCTGTCATTCGATTGCTCGTCATCTCCTAGGGCTTGGTATGCCTCATGTCGTTGGTTAGGAACCAGGGCCCAGTTATACGTGAGGTTTAACTCGTGCACCCTGGTCCATTGCCACTTGGAATCCTCTAAGAGATCCTGGAGTGGTTTGAAGTTTGCAGCTGGGTTGCCAGCTAGCTGGTCCATTAGGTATTCCAGTACCCCCTGGAGTTCCCTTTTGTTGGATGGCACTTGGAAGGTGACAGTCTTAGGCTTTCCATGGAGGCTTGCTGCCATCATGCAGACTGGTGTAGATAGTGCTTCGTTGGTCTAGCTGATCGTTTTGATGGCTTGCTCATACGCCTCATGGTCTGAGAATGGCAGGTCGATTGTAGCGAGGACGTGCATCCAATCCCGCTCATCCTCTGGGCATGGGATATACTTGGTCAAGGACCCATAGGGCTTCTTGACCTGAGTGTTCCCCTTGAGCATAGCAGAGATGGCATCAAGGTCAACTGGTGAGGTCTTCCAAGTGTCCATCTCTATTCTTATGGCGTCCGTTCTATTGCCAAGGAAGATCAAGCCATTACCCCAATCTTTGATAACTCTAGCGTTGCGCATCCAGGGTTGTCCTAATAAGACATTGTAGTCCACTCCCTTCATGACTATAAAGTCGACAGAGAACTGGACACCTGCGATCTTCACTAGAAAATTCTTTAGTACCTCGAATGGCTTCACTCTCATACCGTTTGCTAGCGTGACATTAAACCTAGCCACTTCAACATGAGGGTTTCCCCAAGTCTGAAGCACTGCGTGGCTAAGCACACTAACCCCGGCTCCCGTGTCTACGATTCCCTTCCTTGTTGTGTCACCCAAGGCTAGGACCGGCAGGACCGCATGCATCTCAGAGCCTTCCTAAAAGGTGTTGACGTGCAAAGATTTAGGCACGGAGTGCAGCGTCAAACTTGGCAATTGCATTTTTGCATCCTGGTCTCGAGGGTCTGCCGTGAACTACTCTTGTGATCCTTCGACCCACTGCTTAAGGTCTTGCCATAGGGCAGGGTGCTACTTAAGCAGATCTCCAAGGCTAAGTGTTACAGGGGTGGTCACTAGCGTGGTCAGAAGATCATTAGATACTCGTCCTTCCTTTAGCCTAGATTGTCCGGGCCAATGGCTGTGGTTGATCTGCGGCTTTGTTGCATCTAGGCTTGGTCTTAGAGGCACTGCTTGCGGCACAGTTGCTTTTGCCGACTTAGGTTGAAGCGGTGATATTGGCATGCTCACACTGGAGAGATCATTGATCTCGTCCTCTACGATGGGCTCAGTGTCTTTGAGATGCTGTTGAGCCTCCCTCACCCATTCCTTCACATTTTCTATGGCCTCTAATTGTTGCTTTGGATGTGGGTATTCCCCTACCTTTGCGCTTTCCTTTTCGGCTGTCTTAGGGGTTGAAGTCTTTGCCTCCGCGTCTGAGACCTTCTTCCTCGTAGGTAGAGTCGTAGCACTCTCGGTCTTTAGTGCGATCTTAGCTTTTGATCTCTTCTTTTTTCGCATGTGGCTTTTCTTTCCTATTGAGGTTGCGTCAAGATTGCTAGGTCCTGGTAGAGAGATGTCGGTTTGCTTCATTTGGGCTCGGGTCATAACCCGCAAGGGAATAGGTGTGGCCTCCCCATTAGGGTTTTCGACACCAAACAGTCCTAATGGGACGGGGACGGCAAGTTGACTGAGCTAGAGGACAGCTTCCGCTTTGGGCAGTCTATGAAAAGATGGGTGATTCCGCACTCTGTGCACCTTTGGTCAGCCTTGTCCTGCTTTGCTGCTCTCTTTCAGGGCAGTGTGATGAGACATGACCGGGGTGTTCGCAAGTCCAACAAGTGACTGGATCCTGCGGCTGCCCTCTTAGGCCTCTACCTCGTCCCCGTCCTAATGCCATCACCGGCACGGGTCGATAATCTATGAGGACCGCGTTGCCCTTGTCGTCATGCAAGACGTAAGGGTATATGTAGATCTCTTTGTCATTTGGCTCCTCCACGTAGTGTACTGGGGCATCGCTCGGTGGGTGGGTAACGTAAGGACCAGGTGGTCTAGGAATGCCTGTAGGATTTATGGCCATTCTAGGGACGGCTGGTTTCATATCGTTAGGCATGGGAAGAGCCAATGGGGCTCCCCTTTCGAAGAATGGCTGTAGCCTGTTAGCTAGATAAGGCTGGCCGTAGGGCTGTGAATATGGAAGTCTTCTTGGTAGTCTGCAATGAGCAACATCATGGCCGAACCTACCACAGTTAGCACAAGGTCTTGATCTAGGGTCTTGGCACTCGGCTGGCAAGTGGTTTCTGCCACAGTACACGCATTGGACGTGCGAGCGTGTCGGTTGTCTCAACATGTATTGTAGCTTGGCTAATTCCATCTTGACCTCAGCCAAGTCTCGGTGGCCTTCCCCTTATCTTGGGATGATGGGATTGACCGTTCACTAGGGGCTGATGTTCTCTCTGAGCTTCGTGGGTTGGTCTCTTCTAGATTTGAGCTCCTAGAGCTCCGCTCTTTCAGCTGGTCATCGACTCTGATGGCTTCCTCAAAAACTCTAGCCACCACATCCTGCTGCAAGCTTGCGTTGCCTGCCAATGCCTTATATAACTCCTCGTCTCGAATTCCGCTAATGAATACAGTTGAAGCTGCTTTGTCAATCGGTCGCTCGCCTAGAGGGATTCTCTTAAAGAGACTTCTCACATGAGTCACGTAGTCGCAGATGTCCTCCCTCTCTTTCTGCTTGACGTTCATCAGGCACACCAGTAGGTTATCGGAGTATCCCGGCTCGGCGAATCTCTTGACGAAGAGATCCTTGAGATTATTAAAGTTGGCTTGCTCTACGGCATCTAGGCTTGTGTACAACGTCCTACCCTTGTCGCTTAAGCAAAGCCCGAATGCTTGCAAACATTGAGTCTGGTCGTTGAGGCCGTTGGCTTCGCAGACTTGCTCAAACTACTCAACAAAGCTGTATGGATCGTCATGCGGCTGGTACTTATTGAGCTACTTGGTAGCAATTGGTATTTTGGCCTGGCTCTTTGAGCCCTGGTTTGCCCCTAATCCTGCAAGCAGAGACGTTGCTAGTGCGGTGGCACTCTGCTCTACTGCGGTGTTATCGAGCAGCCGTTTCATGAGGAGCTCGCTCAATGTCAAGTCTTCCTCTAGTGCTCTCTCATGGTCCGTTCGGTTTCGTCCAGCCAAGTTCACCACTCGCTGCACCTCATGCAGCTTCATGCTTTGCCTTTGGTTCCTAGCCTGATCCCTATTATATTCAACTATTCCCTGCAGTGCCTTGCAGGCTAGCCTTCTCTCTTCCTCTAGATCCGCAATGATTGCGTCCGCTGTCCTATCGTGGTGCTCGTACCGAGCGTGCGCGTCGTACTGCTCACCATCTGTTGGATAGCATCTGGGAATATACTCAAATCGAGCTCCTCATTAGACTGTTGGTCTGAGATTTCTTCCGTCATGGTCGAGTTCTTGCTCCCCGCTGCGCTGTCGATCAGGTTGAATAGTCTTGACAGATCCTCATCGTTGGCGCTCCTTGCTTGGTCCTACCCTACGCTTCAATTGTTTGTCTATGTCTTGGGTCCCCTCCTATTGGTGGGTTCCTTGAATGGTTTATCTGAGTGAGTTCCTTTGGTTATTGAATGCAAACCTCAATTTATGGTCACTCGGTGAGTGTGTCATTTCTCGTGCACTTGTGCCCAATCAGGCTTTCAGCTTTCTTAAGTATACTTCAAGTGCAAAAAGTCCATGCGAGTGCAGCGACCAATTCCCCAGTGTCCTACACACTATCGCTTGTTTTGGGCCTGATAGGCTTGTAGGTCCATTTTCTGGCCGTTTAGTCAGGGTTTAGGGTTTCCTTGTATGTTGCCTTGTTCGCTTTCGGTCGATCAGGTTTTACGGTTCAGTGACTCGCGTCCAAGTCTTTGGGTCCTGCAACTGTCCACTTCTAGTCGGTAAACGGTTGCGCACTACAATTTCTCTTATCACGTGTGCCAGAATCAAGTTCTGAGCGCCCAAAGGGTTTCGACAGGTTGCGCTAATGCGTATTTGTCGGGTCGGGTCAAATTTCTGACAGATTTGACAAAAAGTTGCACTCGGACCAACTGATCCGAATTGCAGAGTTCGAGTAGGTCACTCGGACGGGCCGAGGCATGAGGTCGAGGCCTGAATTTCCAAATTTGACTCGAACGATTTTTATTCGGACGGACCGAATGGAGGGTTCAGATAGGGTAATTCGGACGGGCCGAATGGCGCTTGGCCGAGGACCGAATCCCGGGTGTTGCTGAGGGCCGAATTTGAGACTTGGACGGGTCGCTCGGACGGGCTGGATGTGCCATGTGGCAAAGAGCTTTGACTCGGAGGGCCGAGTGGGTTGACTCACACAGTAACCTTGAGGGTTTGGCCAACTGGGCCAAGTGACAAGGGCCGAGGGCCGATTTTGGGACTCGGCCCAGGAGAGGCCACTGGGACGGGCCGAATGGGGCGCACGTAACCCGCGCGAATGCGATTTTGATCGTTTCACCCAATGTAGGCCGGTGCCATGGTCATGCACTTCTAGATCCTATTTAGGGAAGTAGAGGGAGAGGTTTGTATACCTGAATGGGCCGGTAAGTGTGTCAGTGATGCGATCGAATCAACACGGGCTGGAGCTCTCTATCTCTCTCCTTCTCTCTCTCTCACACTGAAATGCCACAAATGAGCTCTCTTTTAGCCTCCTGGCTCTTATATGCCTTCCAAATGTGGCATTGACGCCCCCAATCACTCACTTGCCGATCTTAGGCCTCATTAGCGAGCATTTTGTACATTTTGCATGATTTTTTCCATGTTTTGCCTTGTTTTGAAACAGTAAACCCTACCCTTTTCCGATTCGATTTCCTAACTCTAACCGACGCTAAATAGAACAAAGATCGAAGGCAAAAAATTGAAATAGATTCTCCATGCTTTTCAATCATCAAACAACCAAAATATCCCAAAATACTTGTTTTGAAGATTAAAAACATCCAACTTCCTACCTATCTCAAGCTCCATTTCGGGGATGAGTACCCTACTTCGATGCTCGATATGAGGCACTCAAGCGCTCAAGCTTGAATATGCGGTCCCGGTGATCCGGGTTTTTTACAACCCGGATTACTACCACAAAATTTTGGCCAAAGCCCCTATCAAGAGCTTACCATATCACTTTAGGTTTACTCTTCAAGCACTAGGTATGCTACATTGCTTCTCGATTATGATAACTCTAGCAAATGGGGGGAACAAGTTCTTAGAAGGCATGTCAATGTAAAGGGTAAATGGGATGGTTATCTTAGTGAAGATGAAAAAGGATTACACCTAGGAGTTGAGTGAATGCATGGATTTTTCAAAGGACTAGCCTCCAACTACACATGGGCCCCGTCTGCATCACTAAGATTTGGAATCTATCACCATCATTAGAGGACACCTCACCCTTGCACACAAGTCAATATCCACATCATGGTGTCATTTGGATCTTGCACAAAAGCTTACAAGCATGGACCCCTTTTGTCACATGCTTATATGTATTTATATACATATGGGATACTAAAGTCAAAGCAGCTTTTGGAAGCCTTTTTTATAATCTCAATAACTCCCAAGAAAAAGCTAATTTCAAGAAAATTCTCGCGAAGGCCGATCGGTTTCGACCTGGTCTACAAAGTTGCAGAAGAAACTTTTTTCAAATTCCTCACGGATTTGAAGTTACGAAGGCGCAGACTGCTGGCTACATGCAATTTTCTTCTCTCTTTCACCACACCAACTTTCCACTCTATCCTTCTTGTAAATATATTATAATAATGTGCTTTGGCCACCCACCTCTTGTAATCTAGCTCCATTTCTCTATGTTGTCTACCACCACCCTTGGCTTCTTGCATGATGACCAAGGTGGGGACTTGTCCCATTCACTATGCTCCATATTTTCAAAGATGCCATACATCATCTAGGATTATGTTAATCAAGAAGATTAGCTTAATCTAATCCCTCATGGAGGCTATATAAAGAGCCCATAGAGAATGGAAAGAGAAGGGGGAGAATGACAAGTCCATGAGAGCACTCTACAATACCCTCATCTCTTTGAGGGAAGCTATGAGTGAGTTCTTTTATTATGTAGCATAATGGCAAGCTTCCTCTACCTCTTCTCCTATTATCTCCCTCTCTTCTCATCTTCTCATTTCATGTAGCATAATGGCAAGCTTCTTCTACCTCTTCTCCTCTTGTCTCCCTCTCCTCTCATCTCTCTCTCTTATATTCCAATATGGTGTCTAGCACATATATTCTCTCTTGTAAATTTGTGTCTTGGCTCTCTTGATTCTCTTTGAGAAAATGGATGTCCTAGCCCATCCTCCCTTTGGCTAGGTGGTGCCCCTCTTTAGTTCTCTTAGTGAGGATTGGAGGTTGGATGGGTAAGAGGCAACCCGTTCATCATTTCAGCCCTCATTATTGGTGCCCCCGCTGAGGAGTTCTCAAGCTATGCTCTACAACTTCCATGAAGAAAGAAACATCTAAGGAGTTGTCCTCTTCTTCAACGAGTGTTTGTCAAGAAATCACTAAGGAGGAATCTTCATCAAACCCTATTCAAGGGATTCGCCGCTCAAGAGTACCGCAATGGTCTCCAAAAGAAGCTCAAGAGAAGAAGGACCTTTATCGACAAACGGCACGTATGCGGGTAAAGCAAGTTAATTACACACATCCTTCTTTGCTTCATGAGAAATCTTGCTCTCATCAAGTCTCTACGTCAAGGCATTGTGTTGAGTGCTTGGTGTCTAGTGTAAAGACACTCCCTACGGAGCTTCGTCTTCAAGTGGTGAATGCGCTTTCAAATTCGGGGATTAACAAGTTTTTGGAGGGTGAGTTACACATCAATGGTGTGCGGTATTGGCGAGAGGCTACATATGGTGATGCGCTTCAACTGCTACTAGCAAGAAGACTCAAAGTAATTGAAAAGATAGCTATCGAAGCCTATGAACTTTACAAGGCTGATGATGGTCACACAAAAGCTACGCTAATCAGCGGTAAGCAAGTCCTTCGCATCTCTCGAATGGTGGGATCTAAGAGGCCATAGCTTCAACGACACGCTTCATAAAAGTTTGTAGTGTACATTTGTAGTTAATGCATAAATGACTACTCCTACTTTCTACAACTTTCAATCGGTTCAAAACATTCGGGTGGATGTGTGCATTAGTAGAAAGATACATTTTCAGCAAAGGTTGGTCTTCTATTTTGGAGCTGAGAGGTTGAGAGAGATCTTGTTGTCACCTGATCCCATAATACTCCCTATTTTGGATTATAACATCTCCTTTAATGTGCACATATTCATTCTACTCTAAGTGTATCCCATGAACCATAGGGACTTGTATGGACCTATCCGTCCACTTGCTAGGCAAACCGTGCATATAATCGTTAGCACAAAGATCAGGTTTCAAAATATTATAAGGTGCTTATTGGGCCCTCGTCGTCTTGCTGAGATTAATGCATCTGTAAATCCATTTATTCTACCCTTAATAAGATATGACTTGGGCCTAGACGTGTTCATCTTTATTTTGTATTAAGCTAGATCAACATCTTCCTATCATGGCTTTTCCAAGTTTTTTTGGGCACAAAGGGGAGAAATCTCTGGACTTTTTGGATGACTTAGAAATGGCCTTTCTAGTCACAGGCCGGGATGATGAAGCAACCAAAGTACGGGCCTTCCCTTTAGTTCTAAAGGGTGATGCTCGAGTGTGGTATCAAGCTCTCCCAGAGGCTACAAGGGGTAATTGGGAGAATCTCAAGACCGCATTCATGCACAAGTACCAAGATACAGAGCCACCTGAAGATATTTGGAGACAACTCTTAGATCTTCGCCAAACCATAGCAGGGGAGTACCAAACCTATGAAGGCATGTTTATAAAATTGTGGGATAAATGGACAACATCTTTAGCCGAGGGAGAAAGAGTACCTGATTGCCTTAAGAAAGATTGTTTTCTAGCCGGACTCCATCCTCTACTAAGGGAGAAAGTCAAAGGAAAGTTTCCCACATCATATGAAGAATCAGTCACTTATGCGAGAGAGAAAGATAGAAAATTGAAGTATCAAGCCCAAGTGAAGGGGGGAGTTGAGCCCATACAGGTTTTACCAACCATGCAAAGGCCTAGAGAAATAGCAGAGGCCCCACCTGAACCAGAGATACCACAGCAAGAGCTCCTACAACGCATTACTAATCAACTCGAAAGCCTTTCATTAAATTTGGTGCAAGGAGTGCGGCCCCCTCCCCTCATAAATGAAGCCAATCGAGGTCCAAGAAGACAAGAAAGAGAGTATGTTTGCTATAATTGTGGGGAGACTGGCCATGGTATGTACTTTTGCCCTCATCCCAGGCGTTTTCCAGGAAATGGGTTCCAACCAAGAAGGAGGGGACAACAAGTGACACCACCTAGGGAAAGGTTTGTTCCACCGAATCCAAGGCCTCCACCACCGGTTCAAGTTCTCCAGCATCCTCGACCACTTGCAGAGGTGCCGCCCTTGCCTGTTCAACCACCAGAGAATCATGATGTTAGGATAATTAGTTTAGATGAGAGTGATGTCAAAGGAAATGACAAAGTAGTAGAGGTTGAAGGAATGCCGGTGAAGAAAGCCCGGAGAATTGAGAAGATGAAGCCTACACCACCAAAGGAGGTTGAAAATATGGAAGAGGAGGCAGAGTCATCAGTGGCTGCAAAGACACGCACCAGTAAAAAGAGGAGGGCTCGCTCACGCCGACACATTGAGCCAGATGATTTTCCCTTGGGTAAAGGTACTAGAGCTTATGATTTGCTTGCTGATGTGAGGAATCAAGGGCCAAAAATTTCATGGCCACAATTACTACATCTATCTCCAACAGTGCGGCGACAATGGTCAAAGATGGTAAGCATTAGACCCATGAAGAATAGACATGTGAATGCAATCCAGGCTAGAAAGATGAAAGATATTGTACCTCTAGTGGAAGCCGAAATCAATGGGCAGAGAGTGTCAAAGACATATGTGGATGGAGGTGCAGAGATTTGTGTCATGACGGAAAAGTTGATGCATCGTTTGGGATTAGAGGTAAATGAAACTACTAAATTTGGGGCCAAAATGGCTAACAATGTGGTAGTAAATTGTTTGGGAGTTATAAAGAAAGTCAAGGTAAAGGTGTGTGGAGTGCAATTGGAGCTTGACATGTATGTGATGCCAGTGAAGGGGGATGGCTATCCGCTCATTCTTGGGCGACCATGGCTAATGGGAATGAAAGCCAGACAAGATTGGGAGACAGGGGCTCTAGAGCTCAGGCCACAAAAGGGGCTGCATAAAAAATGGAAGAGCACTATCTACAACATGAAGGAGGGCCGACAGGAGGATCTTGTGTTAGAAAACACCGCTGATGAATGGAGTTCCAGCGAGGGTTGGTCATCTATGACAGAGGGAGAGTCTTCTAATGAGGAGGAAGAAAGCTCTCTAGAAGTGATGGGGATTACATTAAAAGGGCCTTCTAGTAGTGAAATTCCGCAGCAGCTTCCAAAGGTCGAGAAGGAGGGGTTAGAAAAAATGTTGGCTAAGGATCTATCAGTTGAGGAGAAGGCAGCCTACATGGAAGTGGTGATAAAACACTCTGCACTTTTTATTTCTGATTATGAACACATCACAGGTGTGACAGCAGTACAACATCACATTAATCTAAAAGAGGGAGCACGGCCAGTGGTGCAGCGACTACGACGATTGGGAGTAGTTCAACAAAATGCTCTACTCACTGAGGTACAACGACTTTTAAAGGCAGGCTTCATCTATCCAATAGGGGACTCAGAGTGGGTTTCACCTGTGGTGGTGATACCCAAGAAGAATGGAAAATGGAGGATTTGTGTGGATTACAAGCCGCTAAATGCCGCAACTAAGAGAGATCACTTTCCTCTTCCCTTTCAGGATGAAATACTCAACGAGGTGGCCGGGCATGAGAGATACACTGTTTGTGATGGATATTCAGGTTATTCCCAGATCCGAATAGCTGAGGAGGATCAACAGAAGACCACCTTCATTACACCTTGGGGTTGTTTTGCTTACAAAGTAATGCCATTTGGATTAACAAATGCCCCAGCTACCTTCCAGCGATTCATGAATTATGTCTTCCAGCCATATTTTGGGAAATCCATCAGGGTCTTTATTGATGATTTTTGTATTTATAGTTCTAAGGCTCTACATTTAGGGAAGGTGGATGAAGCTTTCAACCGACTCGCACAAATGGGGGGGCAGTTAAACCATGAGAAGTGTCGAATTGGCGAAAGTAGTGTAACTTTGTTAGGGCATGTCGTAAGTGAGAGGGGCATTGAAGCAGATCCAAACAAAGTTAAGGCCCTATTGGCAGTGCCATCACCATCTTCTGTGAAGCAACTAACCTCTTTCATTCAGAAGGTGCGATATATGGGGCGGTTCATTCATCTCCTCTCCCAATTAATATTTCCACTGCAACAGTTAACCCACTCTGAGGAGCTCCTGTGGAGTGACGAAAGCGAAAGGTGCTTTCACGAGGTGAAGAAGGCTCTTAGCACCCTTCCTATAATTTTACAGCCTTGTTGGGATCAAGAGTTTTTTGTCAACCCGAGTTTTGGGGACAATGCTCTAGGGGCAGCACTAATACAAAAGGATGCTAAAACTGGACTAATGAGACCGGTTTACTTTTCTAGTAGAGTAATGACAGCATTAGAACGAGGGTACAAGATGGTCGAGGTGATGGTTTTGTCTCTAATGTTTGCTATAAGAAAGTTTCGTCCTTATCTTCTTCCTAGGCCATTCACAGTGATCACGACAGAAGAGCATTTTCCCTATGCCTTACAACACATGGATGTTTCAGCTAGAATCGCTAAGTGGGTGATACAACTCCAAGAGTTTGACTACACCTTCAAAGTGGAGGATTCTACTCGAGCTTGCCTAGCTGATTTGTTGACCCATAGATGCCATCAAAAGAAGGAAAATGAGAAGGGAAAGGTAAAAGAGGAGACACCTCCTCTTGAGGAGCCGCCACGGGTGGAGAATGCCCATGCCCTCTACTTTGATGGAGCCTACAAGCGTATTAAAGACAGAGCGGCAGCAGGAATAGTGGTGTTCAGTCCCGAAGGTGACAAACTTTATGGAGAAGGTATCAGCTTGGAGGATGTCCATTCTAACAATGAAGCAGAATATCAAGCCTTGCTTTTAGGTTTGAGGTGGTGCCTCTCACATGGTATCACTCGGCTTAATGTTTTTGGGGATTCTATGCTCATTGTTAAGCAAATGAAAGGAATCTGGGCTTGTAAAAATGATAACTTAGCAGTGAAAATGAGGGAAGCTAAAACTCTCATGAGAAAGCTACAGGAAGCCCAAATCTATTTTGTGCCAAGGCGGACAAATGGCGACGCAGATGCTCTAGCAGCTGAAAAATTGAAAGAGGCAATGGTGGGCATCATTGCCGTAAAGCTTCCCTTGTTTCAAGGAAAGTTTCAACTACAAGATGTGCTTTATTTTCTCGAGCAAGGTGAGGCACCTACACATATGAGTAAAAGTGAGAAAAGGTGGCTAGCTACTAAGGCCACTAAATACCGCTTGATAAATGATGTGTTGTATTGCAAAGGAAAGGATGCAGTGCTTAGAAGGGTGCCAACAGCAAAGGAGATTATAGATGTGATTAAGAGCTGCCATGAAGGGGTTTGTGGTGGACATTTTGCTCAAGAAATAACCAGCAGAAAGATTCTCCAAGCCGGTTTTGTGTGGCCTAGTCTACATCGAGATGTGCAACATTGGTGCCGCACTTGTGACGATTGCCAAAAGGCCGGACCAAGGAAGCTAGTGCATGAGGAACAAAATCCCATAACTACATATGGCCCATTTGAGAAATGGGGGATTGATGCAATAGGGCCACTCCCACGAACTCAATTTGGCAAGGAATACATCATAATGGGAGTGGACTACATGACGAGGTGGGCAGAGCCTTCAGCAACTAGTAGGATCACAGCCCAAGAAGTGGAAAAATTTGTGTTTGAAAATATTTGTTGCAGGTTTGGCACACCTTTGGAAATTATCTCTGATCGGGGTCCTGGTTTTAGGGCAAACCTAGTAGGGGAGCTAATGGAAAGGCTAAAAATCAAGCACAGGCATTCTACTCCCTACTATCCACAGTGTAATGGTTTGGTCGAAAAAGTGAATGGGCTGATTTGTAAGATAATTACCAAGCAGGTACACATGCACCCCAAGCACTGGGATAAAAAATTGAATGCATCTCTTTGGGCCTACAGGACTTCATTTAGAACCTCGCTTGGCTATACTCCATTTCATCTCGTCTATGGCCAAGAAGCTTTGCTTCCTATAGAGGTGGAACTGGCCAGTTTGCGTGTTTTAGTAGCCAGTCAAGAGAAGAATCAAGATAAGAAGTTAGAGGAAAGGATCTTGGATCTAGAGAGGCTAGAGTTAGACAGAGAAGCAGCAGTCCAACACTATTCCATGCAGGCTGAAGAGAGGAGGAAGACCTTTAATAAGAAGCTGGCTAGCAAACACATAAGGGAAGGATCACTTGTGCTACGTTATGATAATCGCTTTGATAACAGAAAGGATGCTAAACTTGTGTTCAAGTGGGAAGGGCCATTCATGGTCATAAGGAGATATCCAAATGGCAGCTATAAGCTAGGTGACATGGATGGGAAGGTTCACAAGACAAGGGTAAATGGATGGCGACTGAAGCCTTATTTTCAAAGAAATATGAACACTTTGGAGCAATCATTCGATGAAGAGCCACCAATGAGGGGGTGCAGTCCTCCTTGCTCTATTGGACCATCATTATCAAGCTAGAGGCATGAATACCTCTAGCCTAAGGGGAGGGCTAATGATCCGGGTTTTTTACAACCCGGATTACTACCACAAAATTTTGGCCAAAGCCCCTATCAAGAGCTTACCATATCACTTTAGGTTTACTCTTCAAGCACTAGGTATGCTACATTGCTTCTCGATTATGATAACTCTAGCAAATGGGGGGAACAAGTTCTTAGAAGGCATGTCAATGTAAAGGGTAAATGGGATGGTTATCTTAGTGAAGATGAAAAAGGATTACACCTAGGAGTTGAGTGAATGCATGGATTTTTCAAAGGACTAGCCTCCAACTACACATGGGCCCCGTCTGCATCACTAAGATTTGGAATCTATCACCATCATTAGAGGACACCTCACCCTTGCACACAAGTCAATATCCACATCATGGTGTCATTTGGATCTTGCACAAAAGCTTACAAGCATGGACCCCTTTTGTCACATGCTTATATGTATTTATATACATATGGGATACTAAAGTCAAAGCAGCTTTTGGAAGCCTTTTTTATAATCTCAATAACTCCCAAGAAAAAGCTAATTTCAAGAAAATTCTCGCGAAGGCCGATCGGTTTCGACCTGGTCTACAAAGTTGCAGAAGAAACTTTTTTCAAATTCCTCACGGATTTGAAGTTACGAAGGCGCAGACTGCTGGCTACATGCAATTTTCTTCTCTCTTTCACCACACCAACTTTCCACTCTATCCTTCTTGTAAATATATTATAATAATGTGCTTTGGCCACCCACCTCTTGTAATCTAGCTCCATTTCTCTATGTTGTCTACCACCACCCTTGGCTTCTTGCATGATGACCAAGGTGGGGACTTGTCCCATTCACTATGCTCCATATTTTCAAAGATGCCATACATCATCTAGGATTATGTTAATCAAGAAGATTAGCTTAATCTAATCCCTCATGGAGGCTATATAAAGAGCCCATAGAGAATGGAAAGAGAAGGGGGAGAATGACAAGTCCATGAGAGCACTCTACAATACCCTCATCTCTTTGAGGGAAGCTATGAGTGAGTTCTTTTATTATGTAGCATAATGGCAAGCTTCCTCTACCTCTTCTCCTATTATCTCCCTCTCTTCTCATCTTCTCATTTCATGTAGCATAATGGCAAGCTTCTTCTACCTCTTCTCCTCTTGTCTCCCTCTCCTCTCATCTCTCTCTCTTATATTCCAATATGGTGTCTAGCACATATATTCTCTCTTGTAAATTTGTGTCTTGGCTCTCTTGATTCTCTTTGAGAAAATGGATGTCCTAGCCCATCCTCCCTTTGGCTAGGTGGTGCCCCTCTTTAGTTCTCTTAGTGAGGATTGGAGGTTGGATGGGTAAGAGGCAACCCGTTCATCATTTCAGCCCTCACCGGCAATAGAACCAAAATGTGGGAGCTTTCGCTCAACCGCCAAGACCCACGGACCGCTTCTTGTTTCAAGCGTTCCAAGCAAGCTCTAATGGCTATCTCTCACCTAGCCGATGCGCCGTCGATCCTACGAGTGTAGTGAGCTTACCTTGATGCTTGATCAAGTACCCTCCTCTCCCTTGCACTCCGGTAGCTCCACGATTCTTGATGCTAGCTCAAGCATCCTCAAGCCTCCTCCATCTCCAAGCTCCATCCTCCATAGCCTCACGTGCAAGAGAAGAGAAGAGGAGAGAAGAGAAGAGGAGATGGTGAAGAGCTTCACCCTCTTGATCCCTCACTCCCACACACACTCACTCCCTCACACTCTCACACTCCCTCTCTTAAGAGCACACACAAGCAAGAAGGAGAGAAGAAGAGAGGAAGAAGAAGACTCTTTTTGCCACACACCAAAGAATGAGATTCTCATTCACTTTTCAACTTTATATACAAAGCCCTAAATCCTTTTTGGGCAGTCATCCCCTTTTCCCTCTTTTACATGGCCGGCCGTAGCCTAGGCCCTTTTTCCCATTTTCCACCATTCTAATTTATCCTATCCCCAACTAATGCGTACACTTTGCACAAGAGCGAGCGTGGCACTCTTTTACAAAGATTCGGGGGTGCTCCCACATTTTAATGGTATGCCATTTTTCTCTTTTGTTGTCTCGGGGCGACACCGAGGCTTTCTGAGGGTCGTGCCCAAACATTTAAATTTTTCAGGGACTGGTTACCAGTCAAAGCGCCTTTTCCTGCTTTTATCATGTGCCTTTTTTGCTATTTTTCTTTTTTTTCCATTTTTTGCTCCTCTGTGCTGCGGAAAACACGGTAACAAATGATCATGCATTGCAAGTGATGCCAGGGGAGGTTAGACAATATTATAGTGCACATTAGATTGCAGAGACAGATGACTCATTTTTGTACTCTATTGAGTATTTAAATACATTGGACCTTGGAGGTGGATCTCCTCCTCATTTATTGTTGCTAAAGATAAATGCACCTATTATTCTTCTTAGAAACCTAAACCCAGGAAGGGGTATGTGTAATGGTACGTGGTTGATATATAAGGCTTTCAATAGTAGAAAGTGATAGATGTTGAGACAATAATGGGGAAAAATGTGGGTGAATGAGTTTTTATTCCTTGGATTACTTTTATTTCCAATGCTACACAATTTTCATTTACTATGAAACAGATGCAATTTCCCATTTGGTTAGCATTCGCTACTATGACAATCAACAAGTCATAGGGACAGTCCGAGCTATGTCCATTGTTGGGCTTTATCTAAAGGTGCCAGTATTTACACATGGTTAGTTGTATGTTGCATTTTCAAGGGTAAAATCTTCGCATGGTGTGAAAGTCCTAATGGGTAAAAAGGATGGGGATATGACCACAAACATTGCTTACAAGGATACTTTGAAAGGTGTAGTAATGTACATTGCTTTCTCTACAAGGAGATGTAGTTATTGACAACCATGTAGGGACATTGGTTTGGTATATATGTGAATTGCTCTTCATGCCATGTTTGGTTAGCATATACTCTTTTGGAAGTGAATATTTTTTGTATTTCACTATTTATTTGACTTTTGTAGATGCCTACCCTAGAGTGGCATTGGCACTATTACCCAGCTTCTAACTATCAAAATGAGCTACAACGCACATTATGCGTAGTAATAATGAGTGATGATATCATAAGAAGGACTCTTGCAAGAGTTGTTGGGCATTTATATGATGATCTTAATATTGACATTAAGCTCCCAGTTTTTATTGAAGTTGTATATTATGGATACACTCAATGTTTTTGGGTGCATATGTACAAGGTTGACTATAAGAAAAGGTTTCAACGCTCTCATACTAATGAGATATCGAGGCATTGGTTTAAGTATGGGTTCAAGGATTTGGGTTGTTTTGTGACGATGCATCAACATTTGTCAGTACCTCTATTGAATGGTTTACAAATGTTTGACCATGTATTATTATTGTTGGAATGAAATGGTCTTTGTTAGTTGTTCCACATACATATATTGTGATTTTGTTCCAATGTAGGTGCTAAAGAGAGAGGTAAGACTATTGCATCACCCATGTGATTACCATAAGAAACTGTGGGATCATTCCTTGCTTCACCTTTGCATGTTTTGCTCAAGGATGAAGATTTTTCTAATGATTCCTCAATGAAGAGGAATCTTTATTTCTATTAGGCATCTTGGAGACATTGTATTTTTTTGTTGGCATCAGCCATTTATCTGTGTTGCTTGGAAACAGTCGAGTGTCTTACACTTGACTTTCGTGGCTTTCTAATGGAAAGTAGGATGTCTTATACCTTGCCATCATGGCACGATTGGTGGAAAGAGGCAAAAAATATTGGTGTTTGGCTTTACTTTATCTATGAATGTCTTGCTTGGAGATAAAAATGATTCCTAAAAAAAGGAGAGAGCTTCATTTTGACTAGGTCTATTAGAGAAAGTCTTTTTGTGGTGCTTGGTCTTTGTTTCAATTATAATCCATTTCAGTATAACATTGTTTTTTTAAAATATTGTGCAAAGTAAGCATGTGATTCCTTGCATTCGTGTAAAGGGGAAAGCTTGTAAGTATGGTGCATAGAAGAGATTGTTTTTATGTTTGGCTTTCTATATTACAAAATTTATAAACTACTTTTATTTTTAAGTTTGATGTGAGAGAGAGAGAGAGAGAGAGAGAGAGAGAGAGAGAGAGAGAGAGAGAGAGAGAGAGAGAGAGAGAGAGAGAGAGAGAGAGAGAGAGAGAGAGAGAGAGAGAGAGAGAGAGAGAGAACCATTATAAATATTACATGATGAAGCAAGCACAGGTCTTCTTACGGTCATGTATAGGTGAGATTGTATGTATATCTAGCATTCTCTATTTTATAATGAGAGAGAGAGAGAGAGAGAGAGAGAGAGAGAGAGAGAGAGAGAGAGAGAGAGAGAGAGAGAGAGAGAGAGAGAGAGAGAGAGCATATTAGAAATGGAGAGGAAAAGAGGAGAAATGGATTATTGAGCGAAGCAGCCTAGCATTATGTGCACGCACAGCGCGCACAGAATGCTAGTAAAGATATTGAGTCACATGACTATCCCCATATGGCCATTGATGTAAAGATAAATTCTTTTTATAGATATATTGTTGAGCCTAATAAAACCGTTGCCAATACATCATGGGTACATCACCACAATACAAATTTAGGTTAACCATACCTTGTAAGCAAAGAAAATTTTGAGGTTCTAATAAAAATATGAGATTGAATGTGTTGACTATTAACCTTGTAAAAATATTTAGAGAACATAAGCTCACATCCTTTATGTTAATTTATCCATTGACCCAAGCCAATAAATCAATATGTTGGGTTAAGTATGATTTAGGAGGCACCTTTAAAAGCATGATACCATTTTATTTTCACCTTTTAATACAAGAAGTTTGTATTGAAGATGGTAAGTTCTTTCAAAAGTATACTATTTGCATATGGACCTTTCTTGGCAAATCTCAAAAACGTTTTCAATGCTACTAGCCAAATGTAACTACCTTTGCCAATGTTGGGATTCAAACTCCTATATATGCCATCAACCTCATTACAAGGAGCATGTGAGTTATATCTCATTATAGGTTGGCAATTCTTTTTCTTAAGGAAGAATTTGGGTATCATTCAAGTCTAAGGCAACTTAATATCAAGTTTTGTATAGGTTTGAAGAATTGCACTTGCCAACCTCCTACACATTTACATTTCTAGGACTTACCATTAGAATTGAATTCGTGAAGCGATTAAAATTTGTTTACTTGTTTGTAATTGATGTTCATAATCATTGTACCATTTCTACTCAAGAAAATATTAACTATGGTATCCCTTTTCATCAGTACGGACCAACTTTTAACTTCAAATTCTTACTCATTAGCACTCACAAGGAGGGCACTCTACACTAGCACGTAATCATTATCTAAAATAACTCATGCATTTATTTCACTACTCTTCACTTTATGTACATATCAATGAATTTGTCACATGCATGGTATATTATAGTTGTATGTTCTACTTTTCACTTGTTTCTTTAAAGAAGACTAGCTAGCCAAGCCAACTTTGCCAACCATGCAACTTAACCATGCATTGTGTGGTTTGAGAGTTTATGAATATTGCAAGGTTGCACCCTACTCACTCATGTTTATAAGCGAAAAGGAGAATAGCTACTCATAAAAAATGAAAGATGTTAAGCTATACTCTCAAAGTTGGCTCACATGCTATTATTAACTCTTAGTTCATGATACCATAAGTACTCTCTCTTAGAACACCACTTCATCGATAATCTATCCCACCACACATTCTCCATCAATGCTCATGTTCCGTCTCTCTCTCTCTCTCTCTCTCTCTCTCTCTCTCTCTCTCTCTCTCTCTCTCTCTCTACATGTCTAAAATAAAATCTCTCTCAACATTAACTTGACACATTGCTTTTGCTTCTTCCTAGATATTCTCAATATGGTAATCAAAGTTTGGATATCAATAAATTGATTGTAAAAAAATCCTACATGCTCAATACATTGTAATCAAAAGGACATTAATCAATTTCCTAGATTTTCTCAATATGGTAATTACAGTTTGGATATCAATAAAGTGATTGCGACAAAATTCTACATGATCCATTACAATTAAAATGATAGTAATCCATTTACCAACCATAAGATATTCCTTGAGAACCCAAAACTATCAAAATGCCATAGCTAAATGTCATACTAGTATTCTATTTTCATCACTCCTCCTTGACAACAAAACTTATTTGCAATCCCACTACTAAAGTGTTTGTGCTTGATGGGAGCAGGGATCATGGAGTGGAATATTTTAGTAACATAAGATCCATTGAGTTAAGTAATGGCTATATCCAGTGCAATGAAATTCATATTTCACTTTATTATACAAAATAAAAATAGAAACACTAGCATATCCAATATGCAACAATCATATCTACCATAATGGATTTACTATACACAATGTTTGTATGCCAAATCAATTAAGGAAAGTTGAGTTTTTCAAGTGTTCCTAGAACACACACACACACACACACACACACACACACACACACACACACACACACACACACACACACACGCACGCACGCACGCACGCACGCACGCACGCACGCACGCACGCACGCACGCACGCACGCACGCACGCACGCACGCACGAGGGAATGCAGCTATAACTTATGGATTTTTTTCGAATTCTAATTTAAAAAGCCTTTTTGTAAATATGATCTTGTAAATTTTACTAAATATAATACACAATGTTTGTATGCCAAATCAATTAAGGAAAGTTGAGTTTTTCAAGTGTTCCTAGAACACACACACACACACACACACACACACACACACACACACACACACACACACACACACACACACACACACACACACACACACACACACACACACACACACACACACACACACACACACACACACACACACACACACACACACACACACACACACACACACACACACACACACACCAGGGAATGCAGCTATAACTTACGGATTTTTTTCAAATTCTAATTTAAAAAGCCTTTTTGTAAATATGATCCTGTAAATTTTACTAAATATAATACCCTTTCTTCTGAACTCGCATGGTATCTTACATGTTCTATAAGGTGGACTCCCCGAGAGAGAGAGAGAGAGAGAGAGAGAGAGAGAGAGAGAGAGAGAGAGAGAGAGAGAGAGAGAGAGAGAGAGAGAGAGAGAGAGAGAGAGAGAGAGAGAGAGAGAGAGAGAGAGAGAGAGAGAGAGAGAGAGAGAGAGAGAGAGAGAGAGAGAGAGAGAGAGAGAGAGAGAGCGTGTGTGTGTTAGCAGAAAAGCATAAAACCATAATACTCTTGAGGGACTGGTTAAAAGAGTGATCGTATTTGAACAAAGGTGGAAACCAACTATTGTCCACATAATAGTCATTTGCATGAACAACAAGAATAAACAAATTTGAGTTTTCACTACAAAGATGCAAATAGAACTTGATACATGATAGAATGTGATAACTTAGAAATCTAAACATAAGACAAGTTTGTGAGGGCTGGAAGGGTTGAGCATGTTACTTGCATGTAAAAAAATCGATCAATAAGAACCTAGATGATAATCTTATGTTGCAATTGTTAGTGGCTAACTTGATTGCTTTCCCCACTGTCAAGTTCATAAATTTAACTTGTTGCATTCCATAGTAAGCTGCCAGACTTGAATGAGAAGGTAAAATATGTGTAGCACTCATTTAGCTTGAATAGATGCAAGAGTGAAGAAAGGGGAGGAAGAAGGGTCCTTATTATATAGCCATTAGGTTGTGTATAAGAGAATAAGAATTTTTTTCTTAGTTGAGAGCCATGTACTTCAATTTGAGTGGGCATAGAAGGCATACGGGCTACAAGTTTTGTACTAAAAACACATGGTTTTGAGTAAGGTTGCATTTACACATGATGACACTCATGTTTACACATTTACACATAAAGAAAAATAGAATGCATGATATGTAGGAGATCACTAGAAAAAAGAATAGAATGGATCATAACAAATGTTGGCAATGGTCCCAATGGAATTGTGACTTTTGGCATCATCCAATTCGTGAAGTCTAGTCTGCCAATTCTACTAGGGGAACTAGAAGTTCTTGATAGAGACCAAGGGCCATATCTATTCACAATAATTAAAAAACAATCCATTTGTATTTATAACATGTTTGAGTTGATACCATAGTATGATCCTATCTTAGATGATAACACACCTATGCAAGCACTAGGTACAATTTAAGAAATCATTACATCCTATGGCTATACCATAGTATGGTCCCTATCTTCAATAATGATTCTTCCCTACAATTGCTAGGTATGGTTTGAAATGCATCACATGACCTATATATCTACCATTCATCTGTGACAACTTGGGGAGAATTAAACAATTCTTGCAAGCCATCTCTTACTATGCTACCTTATGAACAACCTTCCTCTTTAGCAAGATTATTAATTCATTCACATTTGTTCACTCACAGCTACATACACTCTAGCCCTAGCTCTCTCCTCCCTATGTCAAACCTACTCTATGTGTTTGACTTAGTCTTAGAGTAACTTGAAAGATTGTCACTACTATATATTCATCCTATTCTAGGAGATGTTTATTTGACACTTCTAATGTTTGTGCCCCTCTTAGAATTTAAGAGTCACAACCTCAAAGTTCATGATTGTATATTTGTCAACTCTAAGTGTCACTACTGGTTTTTGTAGCAATCACCTTTAGGGGGAAATGCATTTTTTCCTAGAGGGTTGCCATATGCTATTCCTAACAATTTTTATCCATAAATAAGCATTCCTCTAAAATGCTAAGAAGGTACTCCTTATGATGGACGAATTGCAAAGTTATGATTAGTACAAGATGATTAATAACATCTCCATTTGTTGTAATATATATAAATGTGCAATATGGAAAGGACATGATCTTTCCTTTTCCCTAGAATTCATGTAGCTAAATTTTAATGGACAAGCATTTTATTTAAAAATAGATGATTGGTTTGATTTGATGTGATAGGCATACTTGTTGGGGCAATACTTGCTGTGCATTGTTTAGGTGCCATCACTCAAAGGAATGAAGGATATATAAAAGAAGAGAAAAGAGTGTTTAGATCCACAGGTGCTCACTATCTACATTTGCCTTCATCCTTTGCAATCTCCCCTTCATTGGATTTAAAAAATGTTTTCTCATTCTTTTCTCTCTCCCTTTGTCCTCTCTCTCTCTCTCCATCTTTTTTTCTCTCCCCCTCTCTCTCTTTCTCTCTTTCTCTCTTGATTCTCTTCCACACACACACACACACACACACACACACACACACACACACACACACACACACACACACACACACACACACACACACACACACACACACACACACACACACACACACACACACACACACACACACACACACACACACACACACACACACACACACACACACACACACACACACACACACACACACACACAGAGTAACATTTCCTGTGCCTCTCCCATAAGAACCCCCCCTTTTTTTAAAATTTTAAAATTAGTTCAAATTATTTTACCTTTCTCTTTCCCCTTGTTGACGGCATGTCGGAGAGAGAGAGAGAGAGAGGGAGTAAGAGTGGGAGAGGGGGCATGCACCCCCCAGGTGTAGGGGTGGCAGCCCATCTCCCCCCCATGAACCACCCCCTCCCCACTATATAAGGGGAGCCCCCCTACCCGTCGGGCAGATCGACTTCAACGCCATGCACCCCCTGCTCCGCCTGACACGCAACGCCACCCCCTGCTCCCGTCAGGCTACAGGACGCCGCCACATACCTTCATCACCATCATTCTTGTCATCATCACCATCCGTAGCGTGATTGAGGAGGAGGAGATGCTGTCAGGTCCGACTGATAGAAAGGAAGAAACCAAAGAAGCTTCTTAAGAAGCTTCCTAGAAGCTTCCACTAAAAGCTACTTAGGTGTGCTTCACCCGTCGCGCAGATCGCATGAAGGACATAATTCGTTTGTGAAGGGAGTTCCCTTGCGGGAAGGAATGACTGCCAACTTGCAGAAAAATTCAGCACACCCTCCACCTACCCGATTTATTCCCAAATCCCAATTGCGATGGCCCTAAAGCGCCACACAAGAGGAGCACACATGGGACCAAGAGGAGCACGTGTAGGAGTCCCCACCCGAAGCGCAAGAATCGATAATACCCCTCCTGCGGATGTTCAGGTTGTTGCATTTTTGAATATATGGTTCATGTGTAAAAAGATGCACTTATGCAATAATGTCCTAGTTGCATCTCGCATATAGGTTAAATATATATTGCGATGTTCTTGTGCATTGGAAGGTTTGCATTGGGTGATTTACATTGGAAAGAATGAATTATGTTGTATACAATGCATTTGTGCAGTAAAAATCCCTTGTGATGACCGTAAATAGGTTAATTCATAGAAGGATGTTTAATTAAAGAATAGATAGTTGCTATGGAGAGGAATAAAAGAGTTATATTTTATTTAGAATTCGCATAAGCAATTGCATTCTTATTCGCGTGACTTGCATGGGAAAAGAAAAGATTATGTTTTTATAGCATTGTAAATTTACATAGCATATCTTGCATGCATAAGCAACTTGCATGCATAAGTAAATGTATGAAAAGAAAAAGGGTTATATTTTATTTGATGAAAAGCATATAGGATGCAATACGCATGAAATGATAATTACATTCAATATGAAAAGATAGGTTAAGTTAAGTTAAAATGTTGCTTAGTATTGCGCTTGCAGAGTTAATCCAGCGTTCTCGTACTTAGATTGTTCTATGTTGCGAGTAAGAGAGGATACTAGGCCTTAGGACACGAATACTAGTAATATCAACAAACAAAGTATGTTAAGTGACCAAGCGAGTTGCTTGCAAACTGTCGTTACGAGCTTAGACTACAGAACAAGGGCGTTTCCCTAGTCCAAGATAAATCGATAGGTTAAACTCTAGGTTGGATTATCGATCAAGGCCTATGCCTTGGATATTTGGGGAGGATAATTTCAGACAATCATCGGATTGTCTGATTAGACAATCTTACTAGGGACAAGTGGTCCATAAGGGAAAAGGACATGATCTTAGGGTTCTCATCTTAAAGATTGAAGGACCAAACGTTAAGATCTCACAAGAAATCCTAGAGCCAAATCAATCTTCAACCTAGTGGGACTAGGGTTTTGGATTGGGGTCCATGGAACTCCCAAATCCTATACCTTGATCAAAGGTATTCTTAGTCAAAGGATGCCATATGATAGGAGATGTAATTCCTCAAGATAGGTAATGCTACCTATCTCATGCAACAAGTCTGCAAGGTCATATGCTATCGCAACTAAATCATAAGATGCTACTACTACATCTTAGGCCAAGGAAGGTGAGATCTAATTACAAGTTAGATTCGTTAAGAGTCGAGTAGTTGCCCTACTACAACTCTCTCTTGGGGACTGATTTGTCAAACTTATGAAAATTGTGAATTGCCAAGAAGCAAATTGACCAATCAAGGATGATGGGGTTGTCCAAGATCTATTTGACTATAGTACAAGGAGACCTAAGGTAATGATAATTGGGGTTGATAGGGTATAAACCCTAACCCAAAGAAAAAGGGTAAACAAACAACCTAGCTTGCCAAGCCCTTGGAATCTTGCCAAGTTCCAATGCTAGGAGTATTCGGGAAGAAGGAATCACACCTTAGCAGTTGGTCGTACGAATGACCACAGAAATGATCGTGATTGTACACTTAAATACGTTGTTTGAACTTCTTTGCTCAAGGAACTAATTCAAGGCCAAACACTTAATGCTTCAGGTTAATAGCCTAGAGGGAGAGGCAGGTTCAGTTACCTCCGACTGCTTGCTTGGCCCTATCCAAGGGGGTTGTTAGCTGTGCTAGGTGCATGGACTGAACCTGCCGTGAGAGGTCTCTTCGTGGGTGTTGCTTGGAGCGGGAGGACGCTTGGGTGCCAGGGGAGGCTCTTGCTGTAAATTCCTTGCCTCTGGATCCCGCACAAGAGGCCGATGTGACTCGAGATGGGATCTCGAGGCCTATGTACTAGTCTACAGGCGAAACTTGGAGTAGCAATCCTGATGATTGTTGCTGGGATAGCCTTCGGGCAAGATACTTGATCTATTCCAAGACTATGATAAATAAAGATCAAATATTTAAAAAAGGAACTTGCTTGACATTGTTTCTTTTTATGTTAGTGCCTAAGTTACGTGAAGGAACCTGTGTTTAAATTGGTTAATTAAAGAAGCTGCCTTTGCATGTCAAACATGATGTGGTAGGTAATTAGATAACTAAGCAACCCGAGAAAAGTGCGGTGGACATGACTTGGGTCTGTCCTATAGAAGGGTGGTCCCAGTTAGCTGGGAAATTTTCTCAAAAGACGTGATAATGAAACTGTGAAGACCTAGAGTCAGTAGAGTTAGAATCCCAATTTATGCTGTTTTAGGGGAGCGGAATGGGACTATGCCTTATGGGCAGAAAGGTTGAGCTTCGCATCCCTCTCGTTTCCCATTCTCCATGAACCAAGTGTAGCATAAATCCGCTTCGACTCTATTGTTCCTACGCAAAGTGGTTCATCTAGAGCTCGACGCTGGCTACTTCCTAGAGACTTGGCTGATAGGAAAAAAACCCTGACTTCAGGTCGGTCCTAAGTGGGAACAGGCGGATACTTCTGCTTCGAGGTAGACTCAGGAAGGCCTAGATCGCAAACCATGTGACATTCCTTGCGAGTGTTAGGTGGCGCTTTCTAGACTCTCTTCTCGATGGGCTGCTAAGACGTGTCCCACAAGTGGACAAGCAGACACGTTACACACACACACACACACGCTCGCGCGCGTGCACACACACACTCACTCACACACTCTCTCTCCCCCCTCTCTCTCTCAACTCATTATCCCATAGGATGGTGGATAATAATTTGGAGTTTGTGTGAATTGGCATTATGTATATATAGATATATATTCAATTTTCTTAATGATATAGGGGAGGAGGGGGAGCATGACTTCCACATGTGTTTTGGGGGGAGGGGTGGTAGGTAGATTTTTTTTGTGTATGGGGGAGGGAGGGTGCATGTCATTTGGTGGTTAGTAGGAAAGGATGAAAGAGTAGGAGGAGGGGGTGATCAATTGTGTTGTCCATATTGGGCTTGGGGAGCAAGTCAAGGAGTCTTGCCTTTATTAAGGCCCCCCTTTGAAACCAACCTTTATGTTTGTTTTATAATTTAATTATTACATTATTAATTATTAAATAATCTATTTTTAATTTACTTAACTTAACTTGTTATTAGCATTTCTAGTTAACTAATTAATCATTATTAACTAAAATAACTAATGAGTATGACTAGCCTTTTATTTTTCTTATACATTAATATATTGATATGTATGCATGTACATAACCACATTCATAATCTTAACCCATAGTTTTGAGGTGATCTCATGTGAGAGCTGAAGCCAATTTATTTTTCAAGTTTTTGAGGTGAAGTGGTTCAAGGGGTGAGAGCGGAATTTAGGAGACGGCAAGTGCTTAAAAATAGCTAAAAATTATGAATATCAAGGGAAAAATATTCACCGTCAAAGGCGGCGGCTCGATCTAAGACGATTTTAAGCGCCAAAGTGCTTTAAAGGTGCTCGAGCGACACTTGGTGATTTTTCATAATTTTTCAGACAGTCGTGCGGGTTGACACGAGCTATTGGCCAATGCGGGATGCTAAGCCGGACGCCCAGGATTTTTTAGAGCTCGATTCCGAGTCCGGACGGGGAAATGGCCAAGAAACCGGTCAAGATACGAAGAGGTGGACCAAAGTTTGGCCAAATGGGCAAGTGACCTTTGGGAGCCCAAGAAATTTTATGCAACATAAAAGATAGCATGAAAACGTGGAGAGAGAGAGGATGAAGGAATCGTGATCAACATGGCGCCGAAAAATGCGCCCCATTGTTGATCAATGGAGCATGGCTGCTGCAAACAACCCCTGCAAGTGATGATTGCCCCTCATTCCCTCCTGTATGCAGACTCTATCGCCGCCCTTCGCCCGTGGAATGATGGCCTGGTTTGAAATCTCTGATTCTAGTCTTTCTCTCTCCTCCCTCTCTCTCTTCTAAGAGGCAGTTCATGTGGGAAGAAGGAGCAATGAAGAAAGAATGATGGAGGCTTGTCCGGCATGGACCGGATTGCTCCACGGGCCGAGAATGGTGATTTGTGATGTTGCTGGACATGAAGTGTTGCTGTTTTCCAAGTCTACAGCCATGGACACAAAACCCGAAACACGCGTTTAAGCGGTAAACTAAAAATTACAAAGGAAATCTAGTGTTTTATGCTTTTGATTGATGGAATGCCGTTCATATGGACTAAGATTTGATTATGTTGCTGATTCTTCTGAGTTCTTACTGTTTATAACCAGAAATTATGAAAAACATGCATTTCATGGCTCGAAATAATGTCAAGAAACCCGAAAACCGTGAAAAATGGGGAAAAACAAGGGTTTTGGGCGTATAAATGGGGAAAACCGTCGATACACATCAACTAATCTTTCAATTTTGTTGCAAATGAACTAAGGGCCACAGCCCACAAACTGGTTTCAATTTTCAGCAATTTAAAAAAATACAAGAAAATGAAGAAAATGGGGAAAAATGATAAAAACACCATGAAAAATAGGGGAAAAATACATTTGGGGCTACGAAAAATATAGAAAAATAGGATTTATGTTTGTTGATGTATGGCAAGGCTGGGGCATGAAGTTGTGCTTCAGTTCAGCCTTGTTTATTTGTTTTAGTGCGTGTTTCCTTCCTTTCTCCACATAAAATGACAAGGAAACCCTAAAAGAAATGAATGTAATGATGCACTATCGGCGGGGAAGGGTAGAGTTGTGGAAAAAATGGTTAAATGCCGCTGAGCATGAGGAATAATTTGCTGATTTTATATGCATTGCATCTAGGACGGAATAATAATGATAAAAATTAAACCCTAGTAGCACGAAGATCACTTCGGTGCTAGGTGTTGCAACGAAGCACAAAGCGGTTAGAAAGAAAAGCATGAAAGAGGTGTTTTGCACTTGCACGCTGGTGGTTTTTAAAATGTTTGAGCACTAGGCATCCACCTCTTTGCATGATCATTTAGAGGAAATTAAAAGTATCAGAGTTAGCTCCTGGATATGCATAGCAATTGTTTTCAGTAGGCCTGTGACCCACCGTTGAGAGCGTGAGGTTCCTATGCTGTAGGATAGACGAGGGTTATAGGGGAAGTCAAGTGAGGGAATGGTACATTCCTGGATACGTTTATTTGGTACCTTGAGCGACGTTTGTGCGAAATGTTTAAATGTTGAGCGACGCATCGAGGGGCCAATCCCCAAGGTGTAGGAGAGTCGCAGAGGGTTGACGGCATTCAGCCGTAGGAGGAACCCCATATGTGTATGTGATTCGAGCCTTTTGGCTATGTGAAAGGGACTCCCTCTGAGGAGCAATATTGGGTTAGGATCAGTTGGACTACAACGTATTACAAACGCAATGTTTAGGAAGGCAGAGATTTTGATAGACGCTCCTGGCCGCGAGGCCGAGGGGTTGTCTTGCGCATAGTGACGAGGTCCGGCTAGTGCATGAGCCAGTGCCGGCCCGTTTTTAGGTCCATCAGTGGTGCGTCTGCCGGGAGCTGCTTAAAAGTGGCGGTTCTCGAATCTTGGTTGTTTAAGGACCAACTAGCAGTTTATGCCAGAGGATACTGAGCTTGATCCGTTATTTATTGATAAGCATCGTCTAGCAGAAATCCAAAAGCAAGAAAGAGACGAAAGAGCTAGGCGACGTGCTGAAATTTTTAGGAGATATTCCCCTAAGCGTAGCGGTGCTGAACCCTTACGAGGGAGTGGATCTAGTGGTCTTAGGACCCCAAGCAGTAAGTTAGGAGAAGGTGGAAGCTCTAGTGCTCCCCTTCCTTCTATAAGCCAGTCCACGTCAAGTACGGGAGGTGTAACCCCACCGTCCCCTATTCCTAGTACAAATCCAATCCGCGTCATGGCGCAGCCTATTGCAATTCCAACAGGAACGACGGATTTGCCGGCTCTAGGTTACCCACTACCCATTTTTAATGGGCTAGTTGAGGAAGATGCGGAACTCCACATTAGGGAGTTTCAAAAGCTGATGTTTAACTGTCGCATCCAAGAAGAAGGACATTTAATGATGTTCTTCAACATGACTCTCAAAGGAAGAGCTGCTATATGGTATCATGGTTTAGAAGCCGGAACCATATTGAACATTGATGCATTTTATGGAGCTTTTCGAAGGGAGTTTGCCCCTGAAAGGGGTGGGCAATATTGGTTGCGTGTACTCAACGTGACCCGCCAAGATCCACACGAGGATATTCGTGCTTATGCGAAGAAGATAAAAGAGGTCTTCCGTAAGTTGGACACCTCTATTCCTATCCCCGCAGCTGCCCAATTGCAATATTTCCTACATGGTTTGGACTTTAATATCCAATTGCAGTTGAGTAGTGTTCCCTTGGGGGATATAGATACTGCCATTACACGAGCACAAGAGGTGGAATCCCGACTACAAGCAGCCTATGCTTCTAGAGGCAATTCGAACATGGGTTTAGTATTGGGAAACAATACGGCAATAGCCAATGGCAGTAGTGGCCAAGGGATAGCGATGGCTAACCCTAATGGGAGAGGGAACATGATGCCGAGTGTCCCTTTATTACCCGCTCCCCCTAGCATGTCGATGCCTACGGGCAGCCAAATGGCTCCAAGTGGTGGAGGCCAGGCGGTCAATTCCAATACCATGCCTGTGACTCAACAGCCTGTGCCTAATCGAATTGTTAGGCCGATTGAAAGACACGGTAATGACCAAGGTTATGAGTCGAGTTCTTCCAATGTTCTTGGCGAGGTTAAGGACATGATGAAGCATTATACCGACATGATTACGGAGCAGTATCGACAAATAGCCGTTGATGTCAACTTCCTTAAAAAACAACAAAATTTAATAGGAAGTAGATACCCAGAGGAGGGGGCACCTTCGAGGTTTAGTTGCAAATGGTGTGGTGGGCAGCACTATCCAAGGAATTGCCCAAATGTTAAGTGCGACATTTGTGGAAAATCTGGCCATTTAGCAGCTACTTGCTGGAGTAAGATTAGTTCCCTCCAGCGAGGAAGTCGGCAACCAGGGCCTGTCAATCATCGTGGCCAAGGAAATGATTCCCAGCCAGAAAATGGGCCTAAACAAATACTTCAACGACCAAAGACTACAGTGGAAGAGCTACCAAGTGGTAGTGGGGTTAGTTTGATTGAGGCTGTACGCGTTAATGATGCTGAAACCTCTAATATACGAGCTGTCCTTACAAGAGGTAAAAAGGGTAGAGAAGCCGACATGGATAAGCCTGTCGACGAAAACCCTAAACAAGGCGACAAAGGAACGCAAGTTTTGGATCCTACCCTAGAAGGGGGACCTTTGAAGCCCGTAGAGAGTAAAGCCGATAAGGAAGCACCAAAGAAGAAGGTGAAAGTTAAGAAAGAGGCAATAAAGCTAGCTCAGCGACCTAAAGAGCGGATGATTTGGCGTGAAAAGCGAGCTCTTTCGAACTATCATGAATTCGATTTGGCGGGCTCTCTTTGCGAAGTCAAGCCGGATGTGAACCTTTTGCAGCTTATTAAGCTTTCCCCAGGAGTACGCAAGGAATTTAGAAAGATCCTACGTACCGGGTATATCGTAGAACCTTTGGGTATTGCGCGAGTTGGTGATGACTGGTTTGAGCATGCTGAGAAGCATTGCCCAAGGGTTGCAGCCTATGTCGATGGGATATTAGTAGATTATGCCATTGTCGACACGGGATCATCTGTTAACATTATGAGTTCTGAACTGATGGAAAGGTTGGGTCTTGCGATTCAGAAAGATACTTCCACAATTCTCAGAATGGCAGATGACAGTTTGAGACAGCCGGAAGGCTGCATTACTAAGGTCCATGTCACTGTTGCAAATGTAGAATGCCTGTTGGACTTTAGGGTGATTCGTTTTGCAGGGCGGCCAAGTTACCAAGTATTACTTGGACGACCTTGGATCTTGCAAGCGGATTGCCAAGTGGATATACCTGCCGGTCGATTGTTATTCGGCAGAGGTGCCCAGCGTGTGGTGGTTGATGCTTATCCTGAGTCCCCGCAGAGTGAGAGGGCTCCTCTATCTTCTACAGAATTGGAGACATTAGAAGATTCATCTGTTAGTGAGACATCATCGAGCGATGAGTCCAAAGAGGGATCCACCACGGAGGACATCTATCAGATCACTTTGAACGAGCCGATAGAGGCCCAAGATCGTATAAGAGATGCAGATGTTATCGAGCTAGACCTTGGTACGCTTGATGATTCGCGGCCAATCAAATTAGGCTCTATGCTCAGCTCAGCAGAAAGGGAGGACTATGTGGCCTTGATCCAGGAATTCCGTGATATCTTTGCCTGGAGTTATGATGAGTTGAGAGGCATCCCTCCCAGTCTTGCTGTTCATACAATTCCGTTGAAAGAGGGCAGTCGTCCTGTACGGCAGAAAGTAAGGCGTATGCCTTTCGAATTGAGGGACGGGCTGTTTGAGGAGTTAGAGAAGCTTCGAAAAGCGGGTTTGATTTTTCCTGTGCAACACACGGAATGGTGTTCGCCAGTTGTGATTAGAAAGAAGAAGAATAATCAGATCCGTTTATGTGTAGACTTTAGGGAGCTGAATAAGCAGACAGTTAAGGACTACTACCCATTGCCATTTATTGACCAGATTTTGGATCAATTAGCGGGTAGGGAGATATATTCGTTTATGGATTGCTTTGCAGGATACAACCAAATGGCAATTGCAGAAGAGGACAAGTTGAAAACAACTTTTATCACTGTATTTGGCACTTTTGCTTACCACGTGATGGCCTTTGGTTTATGCAATGCGCCTGGTTCGTGGCAACGAACAGCCGATAAGACATTCGGTGACATATCCCCTGACGAGTTGAGGGTGTTTATTGATGACTTAGGGGCCGCCACCGTGAGAGAAAGGCAGTTGATCATTTTGAGAAAATGCTTTGAGCGCTGTAGACAATTTTGCATCGCCCTAAACCCACGGAAGTGTGCTTTTGGAGTACCTTATGGGCTATTGCTGGGTCATGTGGTCAGTTCGGTAGGAATTGCGACAGACCCCGAGAAGGTCAAAGTTATAGTTGCCATGGGTCCACCACGCACTCCGAAAGAAGTTCATAGCTTTCTGTCTTCGGTTGGTTACTACCGTAGATTCATTAACGCCTTAGCAGAAAGAACGTTGCCACTTACAAATTTATTGTCCTTTAGCTGTTCGTTTGTATGGGGTGACCCTTGTAAGGTAGCATTCGAGGATGTGAAACAAGAGCTAGCAAGAGCGCCCGTTTTAAAAGCACCTAAAAGAGGTGAGGTGTTCTATATATTTTCAGCAGCCACCATGTATAGTATCAGCTGCTGTTTAGCCCAAATTTGGGAAGAGAAGTGGTACCACCCGATTGCTTTTGCTAGTCGGAAGCTGGGGGTATCCGAAATCAATTACACCTACATGGAGAAGCTGTGTCTAGCGATGGTCTTTGGGACCAAGAAGTTTAGGCATTACATTCTCTATGAGAAAGTCGTACTTTATACGAAGGCGGAGGGACTTCGACTATTGATGAATAAGTTACAGCCGCCTGATCGTTTAGCGAAGTGGTTGATCACTTTGCAGGAATTTGATTATGAAATCAAGAGTAAGCCACCAAGGTTGCAAGGCATCGTGGAATGTCTAGTGGACTTTGGGGAGCCGAAAGAATCTGTGGCTGAAGGTAGTGACATGGAGATGATATTTAAAATAGATACGGCATCTATTCCCTCCTGGTATGCTGCAATAACGCATTATTTATCAACGGGAGAGGCGGGATCCGAACTATCTAAGGCTGAGAAAAGGAAAATTAAGCAGCAAGCGTTAAAGTTTGCCTTGATCGCAGGTACATTATATCGGCAAGGGGTTGATGACATCTATCGCCGATGTGTGATGCCTGACGAGGTGCCATTCATTTTGGAAGAGTGCCATGATTCTGCTTGCGGTGGCCATTTTGCTGGACGGCTTACAGCACAAAAGGCTTTAAGAGCAGGTTATTGGTGGCCTGCCATCTTCCGGGATGCGTTTGCGTATGTTAAGCGATGCGATATTTGCCAACGACATGATAGTCGAGAGAATAGGAAACGACCACTCAACCCTATTATGGCGATACTTCCATTTGAGAAGTGGGGAATAGATTTTGTGGGTCCTATTACTCCGTCGTCGACTACGCAAAAGCGATACATCATTGTAGCAATTGACTACTTCACAAAGTGGTCAGAAGCACGTGCAACAAGGAAAGATGATGCTAAAGAAACTGCTAGTTTTCTTTTAGAGCAGATAATATGTCGGTTTGGTCCACCGAAAGAATTAGTGTCGGACCGCGGAACTCATTTCCTGAATAAGGTGATCAAAGGTTTGACAGAGATGTGGAACATCAAGCATAACAAGACAACCCCATATAATCCGCAAGCCAATGGGCAAGTTGAGAGCACCAACAAGCAGCTTGTGGGCATCCTGTCCAAAACTGTGTCGGAAAAGAAACGGGATTGGGATAAAAAGTTATATGTGGCAGTGTGGGCCTATAATACGACTTTCAAACGAGCCACTGGCCATACCCCGTTCAAGTTAGTATATGGGGAGGAGTGTGTCTTGCCTTTAGAGATTGAGCTGCCGACTATTCGGTTCGCCATCAATCATTCTTTGAGCGATGAAGACGCTCTTTTTGAACGCTTGACGACACTGGCACATTTAGATGAGCTTAAGTTGCAGAGCTTATTGCACCAAGAAGTGGCGAAGCGCCGAATGAAGAAGCTACACGACCTCAAAGCCAAGAAGTACACCTTCAAGAAAGGACAGCTTGTTCTGTATTATGACGCACGACGTGAATTATTCCCAGGAAAGCTAGAACCCAAATGGGATGGGCCCTATAAGATCGTTAGAATAGGAAAGAATAAATCCACAGTTTTGTTAGCTGACCTTGAGGGGATAGAATTTAAAAATAAGGTTAATCTTAATAAGATTAAACCTTATTACTTCTGATTGCACTAATGCTATGACTGCCTTGCAGGTCTAGGCAAGATTGATCAAACATCTGCAAGGAAATCGTGATAGAGGTTGATGGGTCGTCTGATCCCTTATTTAGAACACCCATATTTGGAACAGAGGTATCATCAGGGAAAGCTCATTTGGTGGAGCAAAGGATACAAGGTGATTGAGCAAGAAGGCGGGACATTTATTTGGGAAATCAAGGTCTTCTGCCATCACTGCCTACAAATTTTGACGAGCATCCCTGTTGAATTCAATGATGATGGAGGGATGGAGCCTACAGTCCACCCGTTGAATATGCTGAATTTCGATTACCATAATTACGAGTAGAGTTCAGGATGGCAGGATATGTAAACCCTTTATGGACGTATACCTTGTACTTTGATGGGGCGTCCAGGGGTCCATGCAAAAAAGGAAGCGTAGGAGTTGTCATCCGAGACCCCCGCCGACGCATTGTCATGAAGTTAGCTGCTTATCTCGGGGCGAATTTTACTAATAATATGGCCGAATACAAAGCCCTGATAATGGGTTTGAATATTGCAAAGAAGGGTGGTATCCGCCAGTTGTTGGTGAAAGGGGACTCTCAGTTGGTTTTAAATCAACTCAATGGGACGTACATGGTGCGGAACCCGATCCTTTGTATGTACCATCATACTGCCATAGCCCTGCTAGACGAATTCGATAGAGTGTCTTTTCAGCTGATTCCACGGAATTGGAATCAGTTTGCCGATTCATTGGCTAATCTTGCGTATGAAGAGGACCTCTTCTTTAATTGTGGCCCTTGTCCCGATATATCTATTGATGGTGAGACAGGACCTGGTCGTTTGTGGGGTATGCTTTCTGAACATGCCCTCTTTGGCAGACGATGGTTGATTTGGGTGATGCAGAGGGTAAGCGAGACTCATCTCCCTTTATTATCTGGGACCCATAGACTGATTCGACGACATGTGATGCGAACACCTCTTGCGATATACGCAGGAGGGATAGGTCATAATTTAATGCACCTAGTTTAGGGCTATGCGCCCTTGTTCCCCTGGGAATAGTATGCTTTGATGTCTATCATGGTTGTTTCCAGGAGGATGTTATGCATAGTATTGTTTGATTTCATTAGGCCAAGAGGGCCGATTCAGTTTTGTAGCAAAGTCATGTCTGATTTCATTAGGCCAAGAGGGCCATTTCCCTGTCTAGTGCGGGTGCGTTTAATTGGGTTTTTGTTTTAGTGTTGTGCTGGACAGGTTTTGCGGGTTGTGGAATTTTGTGGAGCCTGGAGGAGCCTTTGCTGCGATGGGAGCTTCTTTTTGGGCCAATCCAGGTGATATTTCTCCTTTACGAGTACCTTTCTTTCCTGTTATATGTGTATTTGTACTTGTTGAGGGGATACTTTTTGTTGGGGACCGGCGACCAAGGCATGAAGTCCCAGGTTTAGGCTACGTATGTTTGAGGGAGGTCGGAGTAGTCATTGCCTCCTGTAAAGACATTGTTAGACATTGAAAGATCTGTTTTAGAAGGAAGCCTAGTGGCTCTGTTCTGCTAGCCTGCTAGGCAGCCGTTCTAGGAGTTCTTGTTAGCAGTGAGGCAGTTAGAGAAGCCTGCTAGGCGATACTAATAATGATGCCAAGAAATCCTAAATATCCTAAAAGATGAATATAAATGCGAAGGTGTGTAAAAAGGGGTTCTAACCCCTATCAATGAAAAGAAATGAAATAAAAAAAATATAAGCAGTTGCTCATTGCCTTGCGAAGGCCTGGTAGGTTCCTAGGGACGAGTCAGACCCGGGGCCGATACCTTGTCTTCCTAGGGGTGGCTTCTTGCTGGAAAAATAATATCAAAACAAGGAAGGTTGGAGCGAAAATAAAAGTGAGCGTTAGAAAAGGATTAAGTGTCGCCTTGCGAGGGCCTAGTAGGTTCTTGGGTGCCGAGACAGGTCCTGAGACCGATGCCCTGTTCTCCTTGGGTCACTACGCTCAGCTCCCTCCTTTTTACATGCCCAAGTATGTTCATCCAATCAAAACCCTCAAAGAAGAGATATACTGAAAGAAAATATCCTTTGTTCAGGCTATAGGAGTCCTCGCCTTGTAGGAGCTCCTAGTTGCGTTGTCTTTAGTTGGTCAGTAGTTCAGACTACCACTTAGGGCAACCTCTTTGGCAGTTCTTTTTAGTTTGGCTGTGTTGGAGCAGCTGGTTAGTGACTCACTTCGGATCTTCTATTAGATGATGCTAGGCCTACTCCTTGTGGATGTCATGCCTTGGTTCTGTCCAGGGGTAGGGGGAGCATTGTGCTGAGTTTTATGATGATAATTGCTTTGTATCAGTTTGATGCTTCTTTGGTTGTTTATGTGCAGATATGTTCGTGGATTCGACGGGCTGAGTCGCCCTATCCCGTGGTCGCCAATGAGAGCGGAATTTAGGAGACGGCAAGTGCTTAAAAATAGCTAAAAATTATGAATATCAAGGGAAAAATATTCACCGTCAAAGGCGGCGGCTCGATCTAAGACGATTTTAAGCGCCAAAGTGCTTTAAAGGTGCCCGAGCGACACTTGGTGATTTTTCATAATTTTTCAGACAGTCGTGCGGGTTGACACGAGCTATTGGCCAATGCGGGATGCTAAGCCGGACGCCCAGGATTTTTTAGAGCTCGATTCCGAGTCCGGACGGGGAAATGGCCAAGAAACCGGTCAAGATACGAAGAGGTGGACCAAAGTTTGGCCAAATGGGCAAGTGACCTTTGGGAGCCCAAGAAATTTTATGCAACATAAAAGATAGCATGAAAACGTGGAGAGAGAGAGGATGAAGGAATCGTGATCAACATGGCGCCGAAAAATGCGCCCCATTGTTGATCAATGGAGCATGGCTGCTGCAAACAACCCCTGCAAGTGATGATTGCCCCTCATTCCCTCCTGTATGCAGACTCTATCGCCGCCCTTCGCCCGTGGAATGATGGCCTGGTTTGAAATCTCTGATTCTAGTCTTTCTCTCTCCTCCCTCTCTCTCTTCTAAGAGGCAGTTCATGTGGGAAGAAGGAGCAATGAAGAAAGAATGATGGAGGCTTGTCCGGCATGGACCGGATTGCTCCACGGGCCGAGAATGGTGATTTGTGATGTTGCTGGACATGAAGTGTTGCTGTTTTCCAAGTCTACAGCCATGGACACAAAACCCGAAACACGCGTTTAAGCGGTAAACTAAAAATTACAAAGGAAATCTAGTGTTTTATGCTTTTGATTGATGGAATGCCGTTCATATGGACTAAGATTTGATTATGTTGCTGATTCTTCTGAGTTCTTACTGTTTATAACCAGAAATTATGAAAAACATGCATTTCATGGCTCGAAATAATGTCAAGAAACCCGAAAACCGTGAAAAATGGGGAAAAACAAGGGTTTTGGGCGTATAAATGGGGAAAACCGTCGATACACATCAACTAATCTTTCAATTTTGTTGCAAATGAACTAAGGGCCACAGCCCACAAACTGGTTTCAATTTTCAGCAATTTAAAAAAATACAAGAAAATGAAGAAAATGGGGAAAAATGATAAAAACACCATGAAAAATAGGGGAAAAATACATTTGGGGCTACGAAAAATATAGAAAAATAGGATTTATGTTTGTTGATGTATGGCAAGGCTGGGGCATGAAGTTGTGCTTCAGTTCAGCCTTGTTTATTTGTTTTAGTGCGTGTTTCCTTCCTTTCTCCACATAAAATGACAAGGAAACCCTAAAAGAAATGAATGTAATGATGCACTATCGGCGGGGAAGGGTAGAGTTGTGGAAAAAATGGTTAAATGCCGCTGAGCATGAGGAATAATTTGCTGATTTTATATGCATTGCATCTAGGACGGAATAATAATGATAAAAATTAAACCCTAGTAGCACGAAGATCACTTCGGTGCTAGGTGTTGCAACGAAGCACAAAGCGGTTAGAAAGAAAAGCATGAAAGAGGTGTTTTGCACTTGCACGCTGGTGGTTTTTAAAATGTTTGAGCACTAGGCATCCACCTCTTTGCATGATCATTTAGAGGAAATTAAAAGTATCAGAGTTAGCTCCTGGATATGCATAGCAATTGTTTTCAGTAGGCCTGTGACCCACCGTTGAGAGCGTGAGGTTCCTATGCTGTAGGATAGACGAGGGTTATAGGGGAAGTCAAGTGAGGGAATGGTACATTCCTGGATACGTTTATTTGGTACCTTGAGCGACGTTTGTGCGAAATGTTTAAATGTTGAGCGACGCATCGAGGGGCCAATCCCCAAGGTGTAGGAGAGTCGCAGAGGGTTGACGGCATTCAGCCGTAGGAGGAACCCCATATGTGTATGTGATTCGAGCCTTTTGGCTATGTGAAAGGGACTCCCTCTGAGGAGCAATATTGGGTTAGGATCAGTTGGACTACAACGTATTACAAACGCAATGTTTAGGAAGGCAGAGATTTTGATAGACGCTCCTGGCCGCGAGGCCGAGGGGTTGTCTTGCGCATAGTGACGAGGTCCGGCTAGTGCATGAGCCAGTGCCGGCCCGTTTTTAGGTCCATCAAGGGGTGGGTATTTGCACATGTGTTGAGTTGGGTTGAGGTTTTGCATGTGGATGGATACATTACAAAATGCTTGTGTTTTTGCAATGGATACATTGCAAATGCTTGCACTTTTTGCATGTAGATGGATAGCATTAACCTATGAGTCAATAATATTTTAAAATGCACTTGCTATTTCAATATAGAATACCCTTAACATTCTTACAAATGAGATGTGGGTACTTAGTAAAGAGTGTGCTAAGTGATTGAGTTATTTGGATTGGTAAGTGATGAAGTGCTTCATACTACACAATTGATTTTTGAGATTTTATATGTGACAACTTGCCAATTACTTCTACCAAAATTCTAAGTCAATGTTATGAGTATCTTAGAGAAAACATGCCTTTGGACCTACCTTAGTCTAAGAATTGACTCTCCTAGAGAGTGACTTGGAAAGATTTGATCCCTATTTCTACTAAGGTAAAGTATTTCCAAGGATTTGGAAACCATGTTAAGCTTCTTAAATGTCTTGATAACTTAAAAATCATTAGATTTTATAAGTACAATCACCTTTGAAAAGATAAGACAAAGTATGTAAATGGGAAACATGTCATGAGGAACAAATGGATCTATGAATAGTCCTCTATTGTTATTCTTCCACAAATAACTTCTTTCATAGGATATACTAGATCTACGAACTACAAATTTTTTGAATGTCTTAATACACAAATTGTTATTGATTCTTGGAGACTAAAGCTAGTCTCCTATAATGTGCCCATCTAGCAAATCCTAATGGGATATATTTTTTGTGGTCCATCAAGAGGTAATCAAGGTAATTTCCATTCACAACTCCCTTGGAATAACCAAACATTTATAACCTTGAACTAGTTGAGTCTAGCTCCTCGTAGGGAAAGCTCTACCTCAAACCCACAAGGATTGATCTAAAATTGGGCCTAAATTAATATTATCTAGTCTTAGCTTTGAGGTGACTTCTTTGCTATGATCCCTTTTATTGAAGCAAACCATTGCCACATGTGGTTCAAAGAGAGTGAGAAGCGAGGGGGAGGGAATGTGTGTTGATCCCTTTACCCATAAGGTATAGTCTTGACTTCCATCCCCTACAACAACACTAGTCAAATTCCAAGATGGCACACTAGGACAATCAAAGTGTTCGACTCTTTCTATCTTTGTCCCGATCTAGTGTTTTGTTTTTTTGTCGAAGGTCTTAGCTAACCGAGACCACCTTGCCATATGAAATATCCATTATGAATCTAACCACAAGCTTCCCTCAATGAATATTTTTAGTTTTCTAGTCATTCTAACATATTTTACTTTGACATACAAAGCTAGTAGCTTTGTTAATTAGCCCATTAAATGGTGTTCCTTCATGTAAGTTAAGCATGGACATGAATACAAGGAAAAATAGTCTTTATGAAAAAAAAAAATTTACTCAACTTTATTATCTTTGTTTTTATTTATAATAATTGTTTCAATCCATGTTAGGACTCCTTTCGAAGGCAAAAAATCAATCCCATTAAATCAGTCCTCGAATAGCATCGAGGCCTTCTAGGAGATCCATGTGGGCTTGTAGGGGATGCACTAGTTCTAGAACACCCAATGAATTATACACATAGCCCCTAGCTCCATTGGTGCCTCCTAACTAAACAACAAGTCCCTACAAAGAGATCTCTCTAGTACACACATCTAAGAATTAATGTATTTTGGATAAATTATTTCTTAGAATCAAAAAACATTGCAAAAATTTTATTTCAATGTGATAAGAATTTCAATAAATACACTTGTGGATAAGGGTGCATCTAAGACTAAGCTTACAAGCACAGGTTTCGCTTGATTTAAGCCATGGTTCTTGATCGGGGGTCTTGTGTTTTGCCAATGAGATATTCTTTTTCAAGAATCAAAGGCTTCATTTTTAGAAATCTTATATTTTTGTTTCAATTTTATTTAGATTTATTTTTCTTTTCAAGAGTGAAATAATCATCAAGATACCTTATTAGACAATTTCCTAGCAAAAAGAGTTTATGTTTTTTCAGACCTTTGCTAGCTTGAGAGGTCAATCTCTCCCTATTGTTGATTTTTAAAGGATAATCATGATAGTTCCTAACCAACATTTCTCATTATCTTAACTTCCTTAAATATTTCCTTTAAGAAACGAAAGTTAATTTTGATATTTGATGAATCAATCATTTCGTCATCACAATATAAACATCCACTAGTTTAGAAAGTTCTAAAATAGAGACTAGGTGCCAACATAGGAGGGATTATCCCTATTGGAAATTTCTCCTAAGCATGTATGTTTTTCATCTATCTATGTTATTCTTAGCCTTTCGACAAGAATCTTAGGGTATCTAGTAGTCACGATCTATTTTGTCAACATTATATAGCTAGCATTATATCCAATGTTCTTTCACTTTGGAGCCATCTTGGGCATGACAATTCTCCTAATACATCATTGTCTCACTTCTTCTTTCATTGTGCACAGTTGCTCAACAACGGGACATTGGATACACTCCTATTGATTTAGGAGCTTCAATTAGAAAGCATGGTGGCCATCTCTCACCTAGCCTCGCTTACATCACAAATGCTATGATCCATTTGTAGTGAGCATGCCTAGCCTTCCTTTAAGTGTGAAAGATGCATGTTGCAAGCTCCACAATCCATAATGAACTCTCTCGGTTCTTGAACCCTCTATGGCCTTCACATGCAATAGAGGAACATGGACATAGGCATGAGAGAGCACTAGCAAGAAGAAGGAAGGCTTCACGACTTGGTTCCTCACTGTAATATTTCTGCTGAAAAATATTACGTGCACGCGTGAGTCTCATGCAATGACGATGCTGGCATTGAAGATACGGACGGTGCAATCTTTAAAAGTGCACACGACATATCCTGATCTCCATTGGCCAAACGAGACAAGGTTTAAAGAAACCGGCATATCTTCGTATGAACCTCCTCTTGGGAGGAGGTCAAGAGGATAATGTCATAATTAGTGCAATTTTTTTAAAATTTCCTTCCCCCAACCGAAGTGTGGTTGAGGGAAGGGGATGACTGAAATGGGAAGGAGAGAGGTGGCAGGGGGGAGAGCCACGCAAGGCAATACGTGGAAGGAAGCCCTTACCCCCCTCTTCCTATAAATACCTCCCCCCTCTAAGGGGTGAAGGGGAGAGGGAAAAGCTGTGAGGGTCGTGAGGATAATTAAAAGCAATCAGGCGTGGAGGAGGAAGAAGCCGTCGCCAGGCCATGTCGTGAGAGGTGGGGCTGAGAAGGCCGTGTGCCGTGCTGCCGCCGTTGGTATCCGGAGCAGCCGCCAGCTCCGTCTGGGATTCGTTGCCACCTGGCCATGCTGGCCACTGTCATCAAAGCCCATCTCCCTGCCACAATAGTAGTTAGAAGCTTTAGAAGCTTCTAGAAACTTCTAAGGGCCTCCACCAAGCCCCCCTTGCCGTGGGCTTCCACCCAAGTCAAGTTAAACCCCCTTCCTGTGGATTTCCCCCCCTTGCATTCCCATTAAGCCACAGTAGCCGTGTTTTAAAGGCCTTTCCCTAGCAATTCCACAAAGCCTTTTTACACCCCCGATTTCCTTTTAAATCCTTCCCACACAAGTCCTCTAATAGCCATTTTATCCCTTCCCGTGGATTTCCCCCACTCAAGTCCTTTAAAGCCATTTAAACCCCCTTCGTGTGGACTTTTATAATCCCTTCCCAAGGGGTCTTTATAATCCCGGGATTTAAGCACCCTTTCCCCCCTTGCATACTACGAAGCTATTTTTCTCATTTCCGTGGATTCCCACACTAGCCAGTTTTAAGCCCTCTTTTTCCACTGGATCTCCTTAAGTCCACTTTACCCTTGGCTTTCTTTGAAAGCCCTTTCTATGGACTCTCATAAAGCCATATTAGCTGGGTTTTTAACCCCTTTCCCTTCGTAACTCCCTCAAGCCATTTTACCCCAGGATTTTTCTTAGGCCCCTTTCCGTGTAGACCAATTGTATTCCCAAGCTTCTACGAAGGGAAGGGGAAGTTCATAAGTCCCCATTTCCAAGGCCGATTCCAAAAGACGGTGCTTCGGTCAAGGAAGCCGATTCTCAAAGGGAATTGCGCGTGCAAGGGAGACGGGCCAAGATCATAAGTCAACAGATCCAATTAGGCAAGAAGATCGAATTCGCAATGGCCCCTAAACAAACATAAGGCTCAATTGCAAGAGGATCATCTCCTAGCATTCATGTGGACATTTCACCGAATCCACAAGTCTAGGTTTCTTCCTAATTTTGATTTACGTCATAATATTACAATCGTGCATAGATCATTTATGGAATTAGGATGAATTTTTTTCGATTGAAATACTTTGGCTAATTTAAAGGAAATAGCTCATGATTGAAGAATTCGGTCATTGGTATTTTTCAATGAAACGAACAAAAAAAAAAGAGCATAAGATCTCTATGCATTCTTAGCAAGTGGTTTTTATGCATTGCAAGGTAATGAATTTAGATCAACTAATGATCATCTTTACAAAGTTAAAATTATTGTTGTACACTTCGATTATGCATGGAAAGATAAAATCGCATGTTGCATAATTGGACACATCTTTCTTCGCAAGGATTCATTAAAGAAGATTGCTAACAAACTGTATGAATTTGTAAGGCATGGAAATGATTCTAGGGCTGCATTAAGTAGATTAAACTCTAGTCAGTTGTGGCATAAATCTCAATCAATTACGTAAGTAGTTACGAAAGGTTGTGCAATGCTCATCTCATTCAGAAATGAAGTTAGGAAAAGGCTGCATGGTTTGTTTTAACATAAACCCTAAAAGTTTAGTGGCATGAATCTTGATTGCATGTTATAGAAGGATTAATAGGAATTATGCCATAACTTAACATACGCTTTGATCTTAACCAGAAAAGTTAGGGATTGTAAATCTAATCATACATAGGCAATAAATTGTGTGTTTACGAGAATGGTATCATAATGCAACTAGCTTTTCCCCTATTTGATCAAGACAATATCTTCATGAATAGACAAGTAAATTGGTTTACCCTAAACACCTAAAACCGCGATGGAATCACTTAGGAAGGGTTAAATCGATGCAACATATCCCAAAGTGCTAACTAGGGTTTAGCACGTTGAGGACGTGGCCTAGTCGCACTTATTGCCAAATTGAAACTCTCATACCCTAAAAACCTGTCCACATTCACGGAATGCAGGGACAATAGGACATACTTGTGAGAAATGATGTAGGGTTTCTACCCTAAGGATCGCTTGCTAAAAAGATGAATTTTGGTTTGAATTTAGAACCCTAGGACTGACAATGTCGGCCCAGTGCAACCAGGAATGGATTTTTATGAAGACACCCTAACCCTGTTTCCTATCTAATTCATGATTCTGTGATTAGAAGATGCCGTTCGATGGGTAAAATAGGCCATGGATTAGATGCGACACTTGTGCAACAAGTTGGAGAGTCGCATGATCTTGTGGTTTGATCACAAGGGAATGGCCAATTCCTCGGAATGAGATTGGCAGATTCTTGCGCAAGTTTATATTGCAAGAGGATGAGTAGTCATCCTGATCTAGCACCTTTCTTGGGAAAGGTGACCAAGATAAGTGGATTAGATAATTGCTTGGAAGCAAAAGACCAATCAGTAAATTGGAATAACATATTTACTACTAATAGAACTTAAGGTATTGGTTAAGTTGGGTTAATAGGGTACGATCCTAACCCAAGGATATAAGGGTTACCAAACAAACCCTTGGAGATCTTGCCAAGTTGCAATTGATCCCAAATCGAGTGTTGGACGCATTCGGAGAGAAGGAATCACTCCTTAGCAGTTGGCCCAATAATGACCATTGGAAATGATTATGCTTGTAACAGTTTTAAAGAGCACTGTTTGCTTTGTTTGCTCAAGGAATTAAAGGATGAAAAGATATGTAATGATTCAGGTTAAAGGCCTGAAGGGAGAGGCAGCCTCAGTTACCCCCGACTGTCTGCCTGACCCTAACCAAGGGGGTTGTTAACCGCGTCGGGAAGGTGGACTGAACCCGCCACATGAGGTCTCTCCATTGAGCGCTACTTGGAGCAGGAGGATGCTTGGGTGCCAGGGGGGGCTCTAGCCGTAAATCCCTTGCCTTCCGGGCCCTGCACAAGAGGCCAACGTGACTCGGGATTGGATCTTGAGGCCTGCATACTAGCCTACGGGCGGAATCTTGGATTAGTAATTCCTGTGGATTGCTGGATAGCCTTCGGCGGATTATGGATACGCCTACGGGCTGGACTTTATAAATGTATTCCAAAGATAAATATGATAAACTATTGAAAAAGAACTTGTTTGACATTGTTTTTCTATGTCAAGTGCTAAGTTTACGTGAAGGAACCAGTGCCTAAGGGACTAATTAAGAAAGCTGCTTGATGCATGTCCAACTAAATGATGCATGTCCAACTAAATGTGGTAGGTAATTAGACAACTTAAAAAACATGAGGAAAGTGTGGTGGATGTGGCCATGGGTCCGTCCTACCGATGGGTGGTCCCGGTTGGCTGGGAACTTTTCTCAATCATAATGGGCAGCAAGAAGATCGTTCAAAGGAAATGAACAGCAAGGGCGCTGACCTAGAGTCTAGGTTACAATAATCCCGATTTATGCTATTTTAGGGGAACGGAATGGGACTATGCCTTATGGGCAGAGAGGTCAAGCCTTGCAGCCCTCTCGTTTCCCATTCTCCTTGAACCAAGTGTAGCGTGAATCTGCTTTGGCCCTGGCATTTTTGCGTAAAGTAGTTTGCTCGGGGTTCGACGCTAGTTGCCGTTTAGGAAATGACCAGTAGGGGAAACCCTGATTCAGGTCGGTCCTAAGTGGGAACGACCAGAATACTTCTATTACGTGGCAGACGTGGGAAGTCCTAGATCGCAAACCCCGTAACATTCCATGGGAGTGCCGGGCGGAACTTTCTAGATCTTCTTTCTGATGGACTGCTAAGGCGTGTCCTGAAGGGAACAGGTGGACACATTATAGTTGGTATCAGAGCAAACCAACGAAGGATTTGTTTTTAAGAAATATTAATAAGAAGAGGTAAAGCAAATGTTGCTGTTCCGAACATTTCCTTACTTTTGATGTTGTCTTGCAGAATTATGAAGCATGGAACATGTTCTTAGTGTTCCGGGTCATGTTTATGACCGCGATGCATTTCCCAGACTATCAACAAAGGGTTGAAATGATGAACATCCTAGATTGTATCTATAATCCATCGCCTTTGTACATGGAATGAAGATGGACGGGTGACTCAGGAATCTACTATATAGCTGCACACCGGTTTGCATACCTTCAAACCAACCTAAAGAGGATCAAGTGGTTGGAAGACCTGAAGATCATGAAGCTTTTCATTTTTGTGGAGGCTCACGTAAAGTCAACTTTACATATTCGAGGTCAGAAGGTTGAGCTGAACTCATATGTATATGAGGAAGTGACCCGTGTAATCCCCGCCGATAGGATCAAGGTGTTGGGGTGCTATGAGAAGAATGGGTTCCAAAGGAAAGGATACCCTAATCTTCTGATGACTTACCGATTCCTGAAGATTCATGACCCGAAACCATACTATTATCCAGTTCCCGTAGATAAATGTAATACAACATTATTCTCCCCAAAGTAAATGTAAACAGTTGCCCTATCATCTCAAGAAATATTGTACTCCGAAAGGGCTAGACCCATATAAATGCAATAAGACTTCTTTTTATCAATGTTTGTTTTGTCCATGAGAATTGATAAAAAGTTAAGTAGCTAGGATTCTTGGTTGATAGTTGAGTTGGGTATGAAATATAAATCATAACGATTAGCGAGTTATAACGTTAAGAATCCTTTATCTAGGCACAACCCCAGGTATAGATTTCGAGTTCGCCTCCTACATCAAGTACTGCAGTAATCCAGGAGAAGAAGTTTATTCTCAAGCAGATTAAGCCGCCTAAATTTGACGGGAAAGGCAGGTTTGTCCAAGCGGATGTTGAAATTTGGATTGAATCCATGGAGGATTACTTTGAAGCAGCTGGTACTGCACCCGCCAACTAGGCTGTGCTCGCCAAGCTGAAGCTCACCGGCGAAGCTAGGCTTTGGTGGAAGCAATGGTGCAGAGATCAAGGGATTGCCGAAGGATCCGTTACTTGGGAGAAGCTGAAGAAAGCCATGCAAGGAAGATACTTACCACCTGCGTATCGCACACAGAAAATGAATGAGTTCTACGAGCTAAAATAGTTGGGACTCACTCTTGACACATACTACTCTAAATTCTCTCACTTCTTAAGTATGCACCACAGATGGATATGACACAAAAGGTGTCAAAATTTTGTGCTGGTTTAAACCCAGTAGTGAATACCCATCTCGAATCTATGTGCCCATCAGATCTTCAAGACGCACTCATTCGAGTTGCGCCTATAATTAAGGAGAGGTGCAGGCTAGGACAAGAGGTAATTGGTCTTATAATGACCCGAACAAAGGAGCATATAGGCCTCAAATGAAGAGAGTTTAAGGTCAGAATCGGGGACAAAGAAAGAAGGCAAGGACTAATAATGTCAACAACTTTGTCCCTATCCAAAGCAATGGCCAAAACCTCCGTTGTTTCCACTACAACGAGCTTGGTCATTTCAAGAGGCAATGTCCCAAGCTTGGAGGAGGACATTGCCAAGCACCTTTCCAAGGAACTGGCCGTGGATAGGGAGCCGCTACCTGAGGCAGAGGAAGAACCGCCTATGTTGCCAATAGGGAAATGTGCAAAGAAGAAGATCCGACCATGGAAGCAGAGTTTGAAAGGGCGACAGTCCATGCCGCTCTTCACAAGAAAGGCCCGAATCGCCAGTTTTGTGTGATTCAGACATCGTTGAACTATCAAGGTAAAGGTTTCAAGACCTTGATTGATTGTGGCAGTACATATTCCTTTATCTCACCAGCTTGTGCAAGAAAATTAGGAATAGCCACAGTAGAAGCACCTACCTTGCTTGTGGAATTAGCAAATGGTCGTGAGGTCACTTGTACCAGGCAAACTGCTAAGATGGAATTCTTTTTGGGAGGAAAGACAACTTCGGTCAAATTTAGAGTCATGAACCTAGGCATCCATGAGTGTCTACTCAGAATGGATTGGCTTAAACCTAATGACGCCCACATTCATTGTGGAAAGGGCCAAATTTCCTTTCGGAACTCTGAAGGGGAATTGGTCACAACTCAAGGAGAGGCTGGAAAGCCAAGAATACAATTGGCCAAAGCATCTCGGATTATGAAGGGAGTTAGAAAGGGACTACTTGTCTACTTGATTAAGCTCAACAAGTTAGATCAGAAGCAGGAGTCTAGTGAAGAATCATCATGGCTAAAGGAATATGTGGACGTATTTCCTGAAGAGTTGACAGAACTCCCACCTCAAAGAGAAGTGGATCATGAGATCAAGCTAGTGCCAAGAGCTGCACCAATTGCAAAGAGACCTTTGAGAGCGGAATTTAGGTGCCAGAAAGTGCTTAAAAATAGCTAAAAATTATGAATATTAAGGGAAAAATATTCAACGTCGAAGGCGGCGGCTCGATCTAGGACGATTTTAAGCGCCAAAGTGCTTTAAAGGCGGCCGAGCGACACTTGTTGATTTTTCATAATTTTTCAGACAGTCGTGTGGGTTGACAAGAGTTACCGACCAATACGAGATGCTAAGCCGGACGCCCAGGATTTTTCAGAGCTCAATTCCGAGTACGGATGGGGAAATGGCCAAGGAAACGGTCAAGATATGAAAAGGTGGACATTTGAGAGGCCAAATTGGGTGTGCCCTTTGGGAGTTAGACCCCCCCCACTAAAAATTTTATGCAACATTGATAAAAAAACGTGGAGAGAGAAAGGAGAAGAGAGCGTGGGGAAAAATGGCGCCTATTTTTGCGCCCAATTCTTGGAGATGGAGGATGGAGCCTGCAAACAACCCCCATCACTGATCATTGCCCTTGCTTCCCTCCTGGATGCTGACTCTATCGCCGCCTCTCACCCGTCAAATGATGGTCTCTTTGAAGATCTCTGATTTCAGTCTTTCTCTCTCCTCCCTCTCTCTCTTCTAAAGGCAGATTCATGTGGGAAGAGGAAGGAAGAAGAAAGAATGGTGGAGGCTTGTTCGGCATCGATCGGATTGTTCCACGGGCTAGAAATGGTGATTTGTGATCGTCATGAGCATGAAGTGCTGCTGATTTTCAGATTTGCAGCCATGGACATGAAACCCGAAACACACAAATAAGCGGTAATTCAATTTTTTCAAAGGAAATTTGAGATTTCATGGCTTTTGATTGATAAAATGTTGTTCATGTGGGCTAAAAATTGTTTATGTTGCTGTTTTCCATGAGTACTTGTTGATCATAATCAAAAAATCCAAAAAACATGCATCTTATGGCTCAAAATAATACACTAAAACACGTAAAATATGAAAAATCAAGGGAAAATGATGTTTTTGGGCATAAAAATGGGAAAATGAATAGGAACACCAACTAAATTTTCATTTTTGCTGCAAGAAGGAACTAAGGGCCATAGCCCATAACCTATCTTGAATTTTTAGTAATTAAATAATGCAAAAAATAAGGAAAAATACAAGGAAAATAGAGGAAAACCACAAAAAATAGGGGAAAAATGCATTTTGGGTGCAAAAAATTAATGAAAATTAAGAACAATGTTTGTGAATGTTTGTGGGGACTGAAGCATGAGGATTTGTCTCAGTTCAACCCCACCTTCTTGTTCTAGTGTGTTTTTCTCGCTTTTTACACATAAAATGATGGCAAAATGCCCTATAAATCCATACAACAATGCAACATTTGATCGATGGGAGAGTAGAGTGGTTAAAATGTGTCTAAATGTGGAGTAAAATGATGAAAAGATTGCTGGTTTTTGTTTGCATGCCATATAGGTCGGTGAATAATTATAAAATAAGAGCCTAGTAGCACAAGGGTTTCCTTGGTGCTAGGTTCGTGCAACGCTGCATAAGAACGGTAGTTGAAAACCATTGAAAGGATGTTTTCCACATGTGCACAATATTGATTTCATAATTGTTTGAGCACTTGGCATCCACAATATGCACAAATCATGGAAATATTTAAATGTATTAGAAATCCTGGATGCACAGCAATTGCTTTCATTAGAACTTTGACCCGCGTTGAGTGAGAAACAGGACACCCTAAGCCATAGGCTAGTCGTGGGGTCTAGGGGAAATAGAATAATGACAATGGCACATTCTTGTATACGATTAAATGGTAACTTGAGTGGATTTTGTGCGAAATGTTTATATGTTGAGCGACGCATCGAGGGGCCAATCCCCAAGGTGTAGGAGAGTCGCAGAGGGGTGGCGGCATTCAGCCGTTGGAGGACCCCCTATGTCTGTGCTTCCTGCCATTAGGCAATGTGTAAGGGCTCTGAGGAGTAGTGGGTGAGAGAAGAGTGGACTACAAACGACGTAATACAAACGCAAGATATTTAGGAAGGCAATGTATGTGTCATCAACGCTCCTGGTCGCGAGGCCGTGGGGTTGTTGAGTGCATGAGATAGAGGTCCGGCTAGTGCATGAGCCAGTGCCGGCCCGTTCTAGGTTCCATCAGTGGTGCGTCTGCCGGGAGCTGCCGATAAGTGGCGGTCTCCGAATCTTGGTCTCATAAGGGACCTGTTAGTTTCATTGGTCAATAGCCGCCTTGAAGCGGTGGATATCAAGTTAGTCTGATAAAAACTTTGGTCATTAGTATGATGGTCAATCCAAGAAATTCCCAACACCCAAAGGATACTTTGTCTATCTTGAACAGTCTATTGGGATCTTTAACACGTTGGGTGATTGACTATTTTACGTTTTGCCCTGAAAGTGATACCATGCTTGAGTTTGGGTCCCTATGGGAAAATACCCATGGAGCTACCTCTAAGATTAATAGCCCATGGAGATTAGAGAAAAGGGAAAGTTAAAGTAGTGCTATGATGATACAGTCATCTATTGTAATTCATGATGATAATGTCATAGAAAAGACTGTGACAATGATGGTTAATATGCACATAGGAGGACATGATGATTATGATCTAAAGATACATCCGATGCTAGTGCCCGACGCAGTTGGGTACTGTAGTGTGATTGCCAAGATCCATAAAGCATTGGATGATGTCCATGTGTGTGGAAAACCATTGTTAGTAAGGAAGATTTCATTAGGACCTATCCTAAGTTCTAGCAAAGTGGTGGTAGATGAGAATAGGCTTACTAGAACACCACTAGCAGATGATGGGATAGATTCCCTATTGCATAGTGTTGGACTCCCTAAACCACTTTGTGAGTTGGCGGAAAGGGAAGTTCATGGAATTAGTGACTCTTCCACACTAGTAAAGGTGGAAATGGAAGAGGTTAAAGACCCTAATACACTGGTATTAGGTCAAGAGGAATACGAAGATTTTAATGACCCAGTCTTGATCCCAAAAGGGAGGACTAAATGTCCTCCTCTTTATAGGGATCTCCCAGTGTTTTATGGGTTTCCAAATGAGGATCCGATGATTCATTTAAGAGAATATGACCTAACTTGTATTGCAAGTGGGTTTGACGATATACATCGGATGCTTGTATTCCCAAGTACCCTAAAGGGGGAGGCAAGGAAATGGTACTGGAACCTCCCAAGAGGGTCGATCAAATCATTTGAGGAGTCTTGTGATAGATTTCTAGATGAGTATGAAAAGAAGCTCCCTATGATTCAGGTCTTAGGGCAGCTTATGCAGTTTAGACAGGAGTCTTATCCTTCTGTTAAAGAGTATGCTAGAGCCTTTGATAGTATTCTTAGGCTTTGGCCAAGAAGAGCCAGTGCACTACCAGATGATGTGCTATGTGAACTCTTTCTGAATGGCTTAGAGATTAATACGCAAATCCAAGTGGGACTGCGGAATCCTAAGTCGTTAAGGGAAGTAAAAATGCATGCCATCGATTATGAGGGTCATATTCAGAGATGTTGGGAAAACTTTTGGAGTTTTCCCTGCTCGGTACACGTGCATCCTAGCTTCCAACCATTTCTGCAAGAAGACAGCTCACTTGTTGATACCAAGGTAGCCTATGAGGGGAACCTTGGTGGCCAAAATTTCAAAGCAAAAAATGGTCATCTTATGAGTAGTAATGACATGCCTCTCAGTGAACAGGTTCCAAGCCATGTAAGTCCCAGTAGGGCTTGCAACACTTCCACGAGAGATAGTTGTGATGGAAATATGGATCGCACCAATGGGCCTATGAGTGTTGATAAGAATTCTGTGTGTGGTTCTAATTTTGTTGCTAGTAAGGCTTTTGAGAGACCTTTATCATCTCTAAGTGAATCATGCTTCTGGGTGGATGTTGTTCCTTCCATTGAAAGCATGGTTCTTATGGAAGAAAATTTGCAGTATGGACGTAAACAAGTAAAGACATCTTTTGTAAAGAGGATGCAAAATGCTAAAAGTCCACCTGTGCTTCACAAAGGTCATAAGGATGTGAGGCCATTTTGCCATAGGGATAAGTTTGCATTGAGTTCGTTAGACAAGTGCAGCAAAGTGAGGGAATGCAAGAATATTAAGGGGAATGTGAGATGGGTTTGGAGACCCAAAATCTCCAAAAGTGTGGCAGGAGTGTCAGATGCAAGGCCAAGGATCCCATCTGGATATATTCTGTTGAACCCCCAAGAGGGTAAGATTGGATATACATCTGACCATATATACTGCCTTGGGATACACCCATGTGATATGCTTAGGCTTGAAGTTCTACCTAGTTTGGGTCGCAGCACTGATCTACGTGAAAACCCAAATAGGGGAGGTTTGAATGAGTACAAAGCTATGATTCTTTCTCCCAAAGGAGCCACTCAACCGCTTGAACGACCAGGTTATTCGGATTACAATAAATGTGGGACATGCAAGCCCACTAAGGTTGTTCATTCAGCTCATAGTGCCCAAGAAGGGATCGGTCTTATTGATGAGTTATTTGTGGAAAGGCTTGGACTTGTAGCTCTACAAGAAGGAAACCATAAGATTAAAAAGAAAAAAAGAAAAAAAGAAAAAAAATACAAGATCAAGCTTTTAGCTAACTTGCATGAGTAGCATGGGGCTAGTCGACCTATGATATGCTATCTTTGACACCTTGGGTAGTCTAAGAGGGTGTGATGTATATGCCAAGGACATCAGTATTACGTAGACTAAAATGACTTATCTAGTTTTAAGCTAGGAAGGCTAGCTGCTTTGGATATTACCTCCAAATTTCGTTAGGCCAAGAGGGCCGATTTAGTTTTGTAGTGAAGTGTTTTATTTCATTAGGCCAAGAGGGCCAGTTGTCTGTTTAGTGCAGGTGCAGTTAATGGTCTCTTGTTTAAGTTCTGTGCTAGACAAGTTTGAAGGCAAGCTTGGAGGGAGCCTTTGTCGCGGCATCGATGCTTCTTGTGGCCCTATCTAGGTGATATCTATCCTTTATGAGTACTGTGGTTGTTTGTTATATGTGGTTGAGTACTTGTTAAGGGGTTTTTCATTTCTTATTGGGGACTGACATCCAAGGCATGAAGTCCCGAGGTTTCGGTTTAGTATGTTTGAGGGAGGTCGGAGTAGTCATTGCCTCCTGTAAAGACATTGCTAAGCATCAAAAGACCTGTTTTAGAAAGAAGTCCAAGTGGCCCTGTTCTGCTAGCCCGCTAGGCAGCCCTTCTAGGAGTTCTTGTTAGTAGTGAGGCAGTTAGAGAAGCCTGCCAGAAGATAATAATGATGATGTCAAGAAACCCTGGACATCCTAAAAGATGAATATAAATACGAAGGTGTGTAAAAAGGGGTTCTAACCCCTATCAAAGAAAAGAAAAGAAAAGGAATGGAAATATATAAGCAGTTGATCATTGCCTTGTGAGGGCCTAGTAGGTTCCTGGGGATGAGTCAGACCCGGGGCCGATACCTTGCCTTCCTAGGGGTGGCTTCTTGCTGAAAAAAATGACAAAACAAGGAAGGTTGGAGCGAAAATAAAAGTGAGCGTTAGAAAATGATTAAGTGTCGCGTTGCGAGGGCTTGGTAGGTTTTTGGGTGCCGAGACAGGTCCTGAGACCGATGCCCTGCTCTCCTTGGGTTACTACGCTTAGCTCCCTCCTTTTTACATGCCCAAGTATGTTCATACAATACAAACCCTAAAAGAAGAAATGTACTGAAAGAAAATACTCCTTGATCAGGCTATAGGAGTCATCACCTTGTAGGAGCTCCTAGTTGTGTTGTCTTTAGTTGGTAAGTAGTTCAGACTACCATTTAGGGCAACCTCTTTGATAGGGTTTTTAGTTTGGCTGTGTTGGAGCAATTGGTTAGCGACTCACTTCGAATCTTCTATTAGATGATGCTAGGCCTACTCCTTGTGGATGTCATGCCTTGGTTCTGTCCAGGGGTAGGGGGAGCATTGTGCTAAGTTTTATTATATATTTGTTTTGTATCAGGTTGATACTTCTTTGGTTGTTTATGTGCAGATATGTTCGTGGATTCGACGGGCTGAGTCGCCCTATCCCGTGGTCGCCAATGAGAGCGGAATTTAGGTGCCGGGAAGTGCTTAAAAATAGCTAAAAATTATGAATATCAAGGGAAAAATATTCAACGTCGAAGGTGGCGGCTCGATCTAGGACGATTTTAAGCGCCAAAGTGCTTTAAAGGCGGCCGAGCGACACTTGTTGATTTTTCATAATTTTTCAGATAGTTGTGCGGGTTGACAAGAGTTACTGACCAATACGAGATGCTAAGCCGGACGCCCAGGATTTTTCAGAGCTCAATTCCGAGTCCGGATGGGGAAATGGCCAAGGAAACGGTCAAGATATGAAAAGGTGGACATTTGAGAGGCCAAATTGGGTGTGCCCTTTGGGAGTTAGACCCCCCACTAAAAATTTTATGCAACATTGATCAAAAAACGTGGAGAGAGAAAGGAGAAGAGAGTGTGGAAAAAATGGCGCCTATTTTTGCGCCCAATTCTTGGAGATGGAGGATGGAGCCTGCAAACAACCCCCATCACTGATCATTGCCCTTGCTTCCCTCCTGGATGCTGACTCTATCGCCGCCTCTCGCCCGCCGTCAAATGATGGTCTCTTTGAAGATCTCTGATTTCAGTCTTTCTCTCTCCTCCCTCTCTCTCTTCTAAAGGCAGATTCATGTGGGAAGAGGAAGGAAGAAGAAAGAATGGTGGAGGCTTGTTCGGCATCGATCGGATTGTTCCACGGGCTAGAAATGGTGATTTGTGATCGTCATGAGCATGAAGTGCTGCTGATTTTCAGATTTGCAGCCATGGACATGAAACCCGAAACACGCAAATAAGCGGTAATTCAATTTTTTCAAAGGAAATTTGAGATTTCATGGCTTTTGATTGATAAAATGTTGTTCATGTGGGCTAAAAATTGTTTATGTTGCTGTTTTCCATGAGTACTTGTTGATCATAATCAAAAAATCCGAAAAACATGCATCTTATGGCTCAAAATAATACACTAAAACACGTAAAATATGGAAAATCAAGGGAAAATGATGTTTTTGGGCATAAAAATGGGAAAATGAATAGGAACACCAACTAAATTTTCATTTTTGCTGCAAGAAGGAACTAAGGGCCATAGCCCATAACCTATCTTGAATTTTTAGTAATTAAATAATGCAAAAAATAAGGGAAAATACAAGGAAAATAGAGGAAAACCACAAAAAATAGGGGAAAAATGCATTTTGGGTGCAAAAAATTAATGAAAATTAAGAACAATGTTTGTGAATGTTTGTGGGGACTGAAGCATGAGGATTTGTCTCAGTTCAACCCCACCTTCTTGTTCTAGTGTGTTTTTCTCGCTTTTTACACATAAAATGATGGCAAAATGCCCTATAAATCCATACAACAATGCAACATTTGATCGATGGGAGAGTAGAGTGGTTAAAATGTGTCTAAATGTGGAGTAAAATGATGAAAAGATTGCTGGTTTTTGTTTGCATGCCATATAGGTCGGTGAATAATTATAAAATAAGAGCCTAGTAGCACAAGGGTTTCCTTGGTGCTAGGTTCGTGCAACGCTGCATAAGAACGGTAGTTGAAAACCATTGAAAGGATGTTTTCCACATGTGCACCATATTGATTTCATAATTTTTTGAGCACTTGGTATCCACAATATGCACAAATCATGGAAATATTTAAAGGTATTAGAAATTCTGGATGCACAGCAATTGCTTTCATTAGAACTTTGACCCGCGTTGAGTGAGAAACAGGACACCCTAAGCCATAGGCTAGTCGTGGGGTCTAGGGGAAATAGAAGTAATGACAATGGTACATTCCTGTATACGATTAAATGGTAACTTGAGTGGATTTTGTGCAAAATGTTTATATGTTGAGCGATGCATCGAGGGGCCAATCCCCAAGGTGTAGGAGAGTCGCAGAGGGGTGGGGGCATTCAGCCATTGGAGGACCCCCTATGTCTGTGCTTCGTGCCATTAGGCAATGTGTAAGTGACTCCCTTTGAGGAGTAGTGGGTGAGAGAAGAGTGGACTACAAACGACGTAATACAGACGCAAGACATTTAGGAAGGCAATGTATGTGTCATCAACGCTCCTGGCCGCGAGGCCGTGGGGTTGTTGAGCGCATGAGATAGAGGTCCGGCTAGTGCATGAGCCAGTGCCGGCCCGTTCTAGGTTCCATCAACCTTATAGAATGTCCATCCCGGAAGCAATTGAGCTGAAGGAATAACTCAAGCAACTGCTAGATCAGGGCTACATCCGTCCTAGCAATTCACCATGGGGAGTTCTAGTACTATTCCGAAAAAAGAAAGATGGAATGCTTCGACTGTGTATTGATTACAGAGGGTTGAATCAATCAAATGTCAAGAACAAGTACCCTATTCCTAGAACAGATGAGCTTCTTGATCGTCTTCAGGGTGCGAAGATCTTCTCCAAGATTGATCTCAGGTCTGGTTACTATCAGATAAGGATCAAGGAAGAAGATATCCCAAAGACGGCTTTCAACACAAGATATGGGCATTTTGAGTTCCTAGTTATTTCATTCGGGCTTATGAATACACCCACCTTCAACAGGTTAATGTAGGATATCTTTAGGCTATATCTTGATGACTTCGTACTCGTCTTCTTCGATGACACTCTAGTCTATTCCAAACAGGAAGAAGATCATGAACCCCAACTTCGAATTGTCCTTGAGACAATGAGAGCACATAAGCTCTATGCTAAGATGAAGAAGTGTGCATTCCTCAAGCGTCAGATTGAATATTTGGGATTCATCGTATCAGCGGAAGGAATCTCAGTGGACCCGTGGCCAAAGTCAGAGATGTGCTAGAATGGCCAATACCAATAACTATCAAAGAAATACACAGTTTTCTTGGATTGACATGATGGTATAGGGTCTTCATAAAAAATTATGCTTTGATTGCAGCACCTTTGACGGACTTACTAAAGAAGCAAACATCCATTGCATGGTCAACTGCCGAACAAACTAGCTTTGATAGATTGAAGCAAAGTTTGGCATCAGCACCTATCCTAAAACTTCCAGACCTCAGTAAGGAGTTCAAGGTAGTAACTGATGCTAACATGCTTGCCTTAGGATATGTGCTCATGCAGGAAGGTCATCCTGTAGCATACTCTTCAAGGAAACTGAAGAGCCATGAGAAGAATTATTCTACCCATGATCTAGAACTGTTAGCTGACATCCATGCTCTAAAGCTTTGGAGACACTACCTGTTGGATAACAAGTTTACTCTAGTGACTGATCATAAAAGTCTCAAGTGGATCTTTACCCAGAACGAGCTCAACATGAGGCAACATCGGTGGATTGAAGTTCTGGAGGAGTATGATTTTGAAATCAAGTACAGACCAGGAAAGGAGAATGTAGTTGCCAATGCACTCAGTTGCAAGGCATTCCTTAATTCTCTAATCTTGCAAAATCCATCAACAACTAGATCTCTAGCCACAAAGGTGTCCATGCCAAACAACCCAATACTTGAGGTAGCTAGAGAAGAAGCATGCCATGATCCATCCTATCAAAAGATGCTAAGGGAGATCCCTATCAAGGACCAGGACCAAAAGCTACAGGCTAAATATCATGAATTCTCTATCAATAGTGGACTTGTCTACTATAGAACGAGAGTGTGTATACCGGAAAGCCAGTCACTTAAGCAGAAGATATTGTGGGAAGCTCATGATTCCCCTTTCTTAGGACATCCTGGCTATGCCAAGACTCTCAATGCAGTTAGGAAGAGCTACTATTGGGAGAGGCTTAAAGGTGACATTCTCAAATATGTCACTGAGTGTTTGTCTTGTCAACGTATCAAAGCCGAACATGTCAAAATGCTAGGAAAGTTACAACCACTCGACATTCCCCAAATGAAATGGGAATTCATCAGTATGGACTTTGTCATTGGCCTACCCCAAGTTCAGGGAGGATACAACTCCATCATGGTTGTGGTTGATATGCTTACTAAGATTGCATATCTTATTCCAGTAAAGACAAATTATAAAGCCTCACACATTGCAAGGTTGTCTATCAAGGAGATATTCAAGCTACATGGGCTACCCAGAAGAATCATTAGCGATCGTGATTCTCTATTCACATCACACTTCAAAAGAGCTATCTTTGAAGCCATTGGGACTCAACTCTGTTTTAGCACAGCTTACCATCCCCAAACTGATGGCCAAACGGAGCAAGTCAATCGTCATCGAGGATATGCTTAGGGCACACTGCTGTCGTGAGCCAAAAAGTGGATTCAATACTTGCCTTTTGTTGAATTTTCCTACAATGCTTCTTACCAACAAAGCATTCAAATGACCCCTTTTCAAGCATTGTATGGTCATGACTGTCGAAGTCCCCTAAACTTCTCAGATCCAACTTTGAGGGTTGAAGCTTCAAGGCAGATGTTGGAAGAGATGGATGACCAAGTAAAGTCAATAAGACAGGACATCCAAGCTGCTAAGGATAGACAGAAGGCATACACAGATTTGAAGCGTCAAGATAGAACCTTCAAGGAAGGAGACATGGTCTTCATTTGCGTACACCCAAAGAAGAGTTTCCTATCCTTAGGAGATTGCAAGAAGCTAAGTCCAAGGTATTGTGGACCATACAAGATCCTCAAGTGCCTAGGACCTAATGCTTATAGACTACAACTCCCTGAGAACCTGAGGGTTCATAATGTATTCCATATCAGCCTATTGAAGAAGTATGTACCTAATCCTAGTAATGTACTTGATGAACCAACAAGTTGTAATGCCTAGTCAAGGAGTCCTTGAGCTACGGCATGACAGGATCTTAGATGTTAGGGACAGACAACTGAGATATTGAACCTTGAGAGAATGCCTTGTCCAGTGGAAATATTATCCCAAGGAGGATGCCACTTGGATGGATGAAAGCACTCTCAACCATCAATATCCCCAGTTTATCTTGAGATGAGGACATCTTGATTCCTCCAAGGGGGAGAGAATGTAATATTTCTATAGAAAAATATTACGTGCATGCGTGAGTCTCATGCAATGACGATGCCAGCATTGAAGATACGGACGGTGCGAACTTTAAAAGTGTACACGACGTATCTTGATCTCCATTGGCCAAACGAAACAAGGTTTAAAGAAACCCGCATATCTTCGTATGAACCTCCTCTTGGGAGGAGGTCAAGAGGATAATGTCATAATTAGTGCTATTTTTTTTAAATTTCCTTCCCCTAGTCGAAGCGTGGCTGAGGGAAGGGGATGACTGAAATGGGAAGGAGAGAGGTGGCAGGGGGGGGAAAGTCACGAAAGGCAATATGTGGAAAGAAGCCCTTACCCCCCCTCTTCCTATAAATACCTCCCCCCTCTAGGGGGTGAAGGGGAGAGGGAAAAGCTGTCAGGGTCGTGAGGATAATTGAAAGCAATCAGGCATGCAGGAGGAAGAAGCCGTCGCCAGGCCGTGTCGTGAGAGTTGGGGCTGAGAAGGTTGTGTGCCATGCTGCCGCTGCTGGTATCTGGAGCTGCCGCCAACTCCGTCTGGGATTCGCTGCCACCTGGCCACGCTGGCTGCCATCATCAAAGCCCATCTCCCTGCCATGACAGTAGTTAGAAGCTTTAGAAGCTTCTTGAAACTTCTAAGGGCCTCCTCCAAGCCCCCCTTCCCGTGGGGTTCCACCCAAGTCAATTTAAATCCCCTTCCCATGGATTCCCCCCCCCCCCCCCCCCCCTTGCATTCCCCATAAGCCACAGTAGCTGGGTGTTGGGGTAAAGGCGCCTCCGCCGTGCCGCCCCATGTATTACTACATTGACAGTACCCGCCACTGCCCACTGCAGGTGGCGGGCGCCCATCACGTCACTTTATTCTTTACATTCATTTTAGTGACTAGTAAATAAAGGAAGGCCCGGTCACACATTGTGACTGTTGGAGTTCCCATTTCTTGTCTCTCTCTTTCTTTCTCTTGCTCTCCCGCCATAGCTCGCGTGCAAGCTTTGATCCTTCTCACCTTTCAACTGGTATCAGAGCTTGGCTTCCTCTTGCTCGAGCTCAACTCAGTGCTTGCTTAGCTTCGCATTGACTCCCTTCTTGCATTGGATCTCCATCCCGGTAGCCATATCTGATCTCCCCGAGCTCCCGTCACTCCTCGACTTCTCGAGCACCTTTCCGGCCTATTGAGCCACCTTCAAGGCATTGGTACTGAGGATTGGGAAGTAACATAGTTATTCTAGCAAGATTCACTCATATTTGATCATTTTTTCAAGGTTTTATTTCAGTCTATAGGTTGCAAACAGCAAGGGCAGCCATGGCTTCAAACCCTTGAAGCTTATTCCCCTCATATTGTGCCTTACACCTATCAAGGCTCAAAGAGGCTTGTCATAGGCCTTTGATAGACCCTTCTTGAGCCCCCCATTACCCCCTTTCAGCCCACGTGGAGCAGTAGCAAGTTCAGCACCAATAGGACAGATTGCGCCATTTTTCCAGGCTGTTAGCACTTGTCTACTTCAGCTCCACGCTTGGCCATTGCTTGTTGCTCTCTACCTTGATCAAGAGGGCTATTAGACTTCATGTTTGATGTCATTCAAGCTGTGGGTATTGGTCTTGATCATTCAGGGATAATTTCTTCAGATTTGGGACTGTCATAAACTGTCATAACAGGCTGAAAATAGGGCAGCATCATTGGCATTAGCATTTGTTGCTTACACTCCATTCCGGTTGTGCTATTTGATGCCCGTATGCGGCCTACATGATGCCTAGTGCCTTGGGAATGTATGCACATGATTATGCCATGATTTTGGCTTGAAATATTGCCTAAAATTTCTCAGTTTTGACAGTCAAACTTGGCTGTAATAACAGTGGGCTAAAGGTACTTTGGATGCTTTGTCACTTACCTATTGGTACCGGATGTATGCTTTGGGATTTGCCATCATGTGTCTGACATTTGGGGACAACTTTGAGTTCATGTTTGAATCTATGGAATGTATTTGAGCTAAGCATAAGCTCCGTCTTGGTTGGTATTCACTGGCATTTGGACCAACTTGGCATGCTCTTGGACCGCTTATGCCTCATGTCTATGCTTGACAGTTAGGCTTCATACATTACATGCTTTGGTTCGTGATATATGCCGCTTGGTTCGTCTATGCTTTACCGACATTGGGAGCTTTGCGTTGGATGTATTTGAACATTTCTGACTCAGTTTGATCATTTACTTGGTTGCTTCCACCATCAGTTGCTTCATGTATGTTATGCTCTTGGGATGCTTATGACGCATTGACTTGGTCACTTGTCACTGGTGCTTTGTCTTGGGTTGCTTGAGCCCTTGAGCTCATTTGTACGCCTTTTGTGCTAGTGGGAGCATCTTGCATGCTTACTTGACCTTGAGTAGGGATTACATGCTATTGGAGCAGTTACATGTATTGGAGCAGTCTATGTCATTGAGCAGTTACAGATGTATTGAGACTTTGGGATTATACTCCGACAATTGGATGTTGCATTGAGTATATGTCTTGGTTCACAGGATGCTTATGAGCTGAGTCTCAGTTTTGGATCCACTTTCTTTTGAGCAGACACCTATTTGTGTCAGGTTTTGGTAGTTGTAGGTACATTTTGCCTGGATTGTCTGGGGGTGTGCCTCTTACTGGCAGATGCTATTTGATATCTCTGGTGTTATGCTCATGTATTTTCACTGTCATTTGGCTTTTCTTTGTCCTCTTTATGCCGGCTTTGGACCTAGCATTGTTTAGTTGACATTAGATCCAGTTTTGGGACAGTTTGCTCTCATTATTGCAATTCTGAAATTTATTACAACAAGCATTTATTGGTGGACTGAGCAGTATTTTTTATGCTGAAATATCCTGATTTGGTGTACCGCACCTAGTACTAAGTGGGCAGCATCTTTTGGCATACTTTTCTCGCCATTTGAAGCTCATTTCAGTGGATTTTGAGCATTTTCTGTAGAGTAAAACAGCCAGAAATTTTACATTGTCTGTGCATTTCTAGGCTGCATTATGGCGTCCTCTTCGACTGATAATGCCATATTTAACATCACAAAGTTGGATGGTACCAACTACTCTTATTGGAAGAGTCAAATTTGGCAGGTCTTGGTGCATAAATCTCAGATTAAGCCACTTTGGTTGAGCGGGGAGCAGCCTGAAACTATGGATAATGACGTCTGGCTTGAACTTGATGAGCTATGTAAGTCCACGATTGTATTGTCTCTCACTGAACAGGTACATTATAATGTATTTGAGGAAGCATAGAGTGCATGGGATCTATGGAATAAGATTAAGAAACTTTATGATAAGAAAAGTCCGGCGAGTCAAATGTACTGGTTGAAGCAGCTTATGGATCTGCGCATGAAGGATAATGCGACTATGTTTGCTCACTTGAGCCAGTTCCATGCTATACTGAAGAACCTGACTTCGCACGATATCACCTTTGGAGAGGAAGTAACTCCTCTTTTCTTGCTTGGGACTCTGAATGAGTCATGGGATGTATTCCGCACTGCCCTATGTGCCTCTAGTGCTACTCTGAAATTGAATGATGTTGAGAGTGCTCTTCTGCAGGAAGAGATTAATCTCAAAAACTTGGATGCCTCTCGTGTTTCACATGCTTTGACAGTTAGATGCAGGAATGACAGGAATGATCGTGGTCATGGCCGTGGTCGTGACTCGCAGAAGGATCGGTCTAAATCTCATGGAAAGTCGCGTGGGTGCAACACTAATGTCACTTGTCATCATTGTGGGAAAAAGGGCCATATCAGACCACAGTGTCATGAGTTGCGCAATGAGAAGAGCAAGGACAAGGGGAAAGAGAAAGTGCAGGAGAAGTCCTCTGATCGCAGCATAGTACCTGCGAAGTCTAGCGTCAAGATTGAGGAAATTAATGTCACGCAGACCGATGATTCTGATGGTGGTGATGAGTTCACACTTGCAGCTAGTTCTTCTGATGCCTCACACTTGACTGAGACACCTAGTATGTATGCACAGTGCTGGTTATTGGATTCAGGTGCGTCCTTCCATGTGACGCCTTACCGTGAGTGGTTTCACTCTTACCGTACTGTATCTGGATCAGTCAGACTCGGAGATGACAGGTCTCTTGATATTGTGGGCTGTGGAGATATTCAGTTGCAGTTTTCCACTGGCAGTTTCTTTTTGCTCAGAGATGTACATCATGTACCTGCGCTTACGCGCAGTCTTATGTCTGCATGACAGTTGGATGATGCAGGGCTTCATGTCTGTTTTGGGGATTTTGCCTGGAAGATTACCAAAGGCAGACTTGTGCTTGCTAGAGGTGCCAAGGCTGGCAGCCTCTATCCTCTTGTTGTATCTGGGTCTTCTGTAGACCATGTTTTGGCAGTGGGCTCTATCCCACATGTATCACTTTGGCATGCCCGTTTGGGGCATATGTCTTTGAAGGGAATGAAAATGTTATCTGGTTTGTAGTATCTTCTGCCTTTGGACTATGCACGTTTTGACTCGTGTGATCATTGTCTTTATGGTAAGCAAAATAGGTCTACGCATAAGAAATCGGGTAGGCCATGCATGAGTGAGCCCTTGGCTTTGGTGCATTCAGATGTTTGTGGGCCCATGCCGTGTATGTCTATCGGTGGCGCGAAGTACTTTGTTACCTTCATTGATGATTTTTCTAGGAAAGTGTGGGCTTATCCCATAAAGCAAAAGTCCGATGTCTTGATAGTCTTTCAGTGTTGGCTTGCTCTTGTTGTTGAGAACCAGACTAGGTATAGGCTGAAATGCCTTAGGACTGACAATGGGGGAGAATATGTCTCACGTGCTTTTGAGCAGTTTTGTGATGACAGGGGTATTAAGCATCAGTTGACCGCCCCTTACACCCCCGCCCAGAATGGTTTGGCTGAGCGCATGAACATGACTATTTAGGAGTGTGTTCGCTCTATGCTTAGCCATGCAGCCTACCACAGAGCTTTTGGGCTGAGGTAGTTAGTATGACAGTGCATGTCATAAACCGATCGCCTTCTAGTGGATTGGATTTCCAGGTTGCAGAGGAAGTTTGGGCTGGTAAGCCACCCTCTTATGTGCATCTCCATGTCTTTGGATGTGAGGCATTCTGCCATGTGCCCAAGGACAAGAGGAGTAAGTTGGATTCAAAGAGCATTAAATGCATCTTTCTTGGTTATGGTGATTTAGGAGAGATGGGCTATCGCCTATGGGATCCGCAGCCACGAAAAATAGTACGCAGCCATGATGTAGTCTTCCATGAAGACAAGATGCACAGGCAGCCTGAGAAGCTGGTTGAGATCCGCAGAGTGATCTTTCAGGAGGAGCCTAGAGCTCTTGCATAGCCAGTTGGACAGCCTACAGCTGCAGCAGATACTCATGGTCAGGGTGTTGGCCAGGCAACTGGGCAGGCAATAGAGCCTGCAGTGAGACGATCTGCTAGAGACAGATGTCCACTTGATAGATTTCAGCCCTCTATGCATTATGTTTTGGTTACAAATGCAGGAGAGCCTTTCACTTATGATGAGGCTATGCGCAGGGGTGATAGTCAATCACTCCTGGGAGAGGGCTATGTAGTCTAAGATTGACTCCTTGCATAAAAATGAGACTTGGGATTTGGTTGCCTTGCCTAAGGGCAAGAAGGCTTTGCCATGCAAGTGGGTGTACAAGCTGAAAAGTACCCCTGGACACCCCAAGCTGGCATACAAGGCTAGATTGGTAGCAAAGGGTTTTAAGCAGGAGCATGGTGTAGACTTTGATGAGGTCTTTTCTCCTGTGGTTAAGATGACCACCCTGCGCTTGGTCTTGGCTTTGGTTGCTCAGCTCGACTTAGATCTATATCAGATGGATGTCAAGACGACTTTCTTACATGGGGACTTGCATGATGAGATCTATATGGAGCAGCCTAAGGGCTTTGTAGAACCTGGCAGGGAGCACCTAGTGTGCAAGTTAAAGAAAAGTCTTTATGGCTTGAAGCAGGCACCTAGGGAATGGTATCATAAGTTTGATGCCTTTATGCAGTCACAGGGCTACAGCAGGAGTGCTATGGATCCGTGTCTTTACAGAAGAAAGCCCGTGATGGTTCATTGCTTATTTTGGTACTCTATGTGGATGATATGTTGATAGCAGGGAAAGCTCATGATAAGCTAGATGCTCTTAAATCTCAGCTGAAGAAGAGCTTTGAGATGAAGGATTTGGGACAAGCCTCTCACATACTTGGTATGCGCATTAGACGCCACAGGCATCAGGGACTCCTCTACTTGTCACAGAGGGAGTATATTCATAAAGTCATTGAGCGCTTCCACATGCAAAACGTAAAGCCTATTGGCTGTCCATTGCCTTCTTATGTGAAGGTATCACATGCCGATTGTCCACAGACAGATGAGTAGAGGGCTGAGATGGCCCAGATCCCTTATGCTTCAGCCGTGGGTAGTTTGATGTATGCCATGATAGCCACTCGTCCAGATATCACCTTTGTAGTTGGTGTTGTGGCACGCTATATGGTTACACCTGGCAGGAAACATTGGGATGCCGTGAAGGGAATCATGAGGTACCTGAAGGGCACAACAGATATGTGCATTTGCTATGGCAGCCAGGATACAAGGTCCTTTAAAGCCATTTAAACCCCCTTCGTGTGGACTTTTATAATCCCTTCCCAAGGGGTCTTTATAATCCCTGGGATTTAAGCACCCTTTCCCCCCATGCATACTACAAAGCTATTTTTCTCCTTTCCGTGGATTTCCACACTAGCTGGTTTTAAGCCCTCTTTTTCCACTGGATCTCCTTAAGTCCGCTTTACCCTCGACTTTCTTTTAAAGCCCTTTCCGTGGACTCTCATAAAGCCATATTAGCGGGGTTTTAAACCCCTTTCCCTTCGTAACTCCCTCAAGCCATTTTACCCCGAGATTTTTCTTAGGCCCCTTTCCGTGTAGACCAATTGTATTCCCGGAGCTTCTACGAAAGGAAGGGGAAGTTCATACGTCCCCATTTCCAAGGCCGATTCCAAAATACGGTGCTTCGGTCACGGAAGCCGATTCTCAAAGGGAATTGCGCATGCGAGGGAGACGGGCTAAGATCATAAGTCAGCGGCCAAGGCAAGAAGATCGAATTCGCAATGGCCCCTAAATAGTCACAAGGCGCAATCGCACGAGGATCATCTCCTAGCATTCATGTGGACATTTCACCGAATTCACAAGTCCAGGTTTTCTTCCTAATTTTGATTTACGTCATAATATTACAATTGTGCATGGATCATTTATGGAATTAGGATACAATTTTTTTTAATTGGAATACTTTGGCTAATTTAAAGGAAATAGCTCACGATTGAAGAATTCGGTCATTGGTATTTTTCAATGAATTGAACAAAAAAAAAGAGCATAAGATCTCTATGTAGTCTTAGCAAGTGGTTTTTATGCACTGCAAGGTAATGAATTTAGATCAACTAATGATCATCTTTACAAAGTTGAAATTATTGTTGTACACTTCGATTATGCATGGAAAGATAAAATCGCATGTTGCATTATTAGACATCTCTTTCTTCGCAAGGATTCATTAAAGAAGATTGCTAACAAACTGTATGAATTTGCAAGGCATGGAAATGATTCTAGGGTTGCATTAAGTAGATTAAACTCTAGTCAGTTGGCATAAATCTCAATCAACTACGTAAGTAGTTATGAAAGGCTGTGCAATGCTCATCTCATTCAAAAATGAAGTTAGGAAAAGCCTGCGTGGTTCATTTTAACATAAATCCTAAAAGCTTAGTCGCATGAATCTTGATTGCATGTTATAGAAGGATCAATAGGAATTATGCCATAACTTAACATACGCTTTGATGTTAACCAAAAAAGTTAGGGATTGTAAATCTAATCATACGTAGGCAATAAATTGTGTGCTTACGAGAATGGTATCATAATGCAACTAGTTTTCCCCCTATTTGATCAAGACAATATCTTCATGAATAGACAAGTAAATTGGTTTACTCTAAACACCTAAAACCGCGATGGAATCGCTTAGGAAGGGTTAAATCGATGGAACATATCCCAAAGTGCTAACTAGGGTTTAGCACGTTGAGGACGTGACCTAGTCGCACTTATTGCCAAGTTGAAACTCTCATACCCTAAAAACCTGTCCACATTCACGGAATGCAGGGACAATAGGACATACTTGTGAGAAACGATCTAGGGTTTCTACCGTAAGGATCGCTCACTAAAAAGATGAAACTCGATTTGAATTTAGAACCCTAGGACCGACAATGTCAGCCTAGTACAATCAGGAATGGATTGTTATGAAGACACCCTAACCCTGTTTGCTATCTAATTCATGATTCTATGATTAGAAGACACCGTTCGATGGGTAAAATAGACCATGGATTAGATGCAACATTTGTGCAACAAGTTGCAAGAGTTGCATGATCTTGTGGTTTGATCACAAGGGAATAGCCAATTCCTCGGAATGAGATTGGAAGATTCTTGCGCAAGTTTATATTGCAAGAGGATGAGTAGTTATCTTGATATAGCACCTTTCTTGGGAAAGGTGACCAAGATAAGTGGATTAGATAATTGCTTGGAAGCAAAAGACCAATCAGTAAATTGGAATAACATATTTACTACTAATAGAACTTAAGGTATTGGTTAAGTTGGGTTAATAGGGTACAACCCTAACCCAAGGATATAAGGGTTACCAAAAAAACCCTTGGAGATCTTGCCAAGTCCCAGTTGATCCCGAATCGAGTGTTGGACGCATTCGGAGAGAAGGAATCACTCCTTAGCAGTTGGCCCAATAACGACCATTGGAAATGATTGTGCTTGTAATAGTTTTAAAGAGCACTGTTTGCTTTGTTTGCTCAAGGAATTAAAGGATGAAAAGATATCTAATGCTTCAGGTTAAAGGCCTAAAGAGAGAGGCAGCCTCAGTTACCCTCGACTGTCTGCCTGACCCTAACCAAGGGGGTTGTTAACCGTGTCCGGAAGGTGGACCGAACCTGCCGCATGAGGTCTCTTTGTTGAGCGCTACTTGGAGCAGGAGGATGCTTGGGTGCCAGGGGGGCACTGGCTGTAAATCCCTCACCTTTCGGGCCCTGCACAAGAGGTCAACGTGACTCAGGATTAGATCTCGAGGCCCGCATACTAGTCTACGGGTGGAATCTTGGATTAGTAATCCCTATGGATTGCTGGATAGCCTTTGGGTGGATTATGGATAAGCCTACGGGCTGGACTATATAAATGTATTCCAAAGATAAATATGATAAACGATTAAAAAAGAAAAATTTTGACTTTTTTTTCTATGTCAATTGCTAAGATTACGTGAAGGAACCGGTGCCTAACGAACTAATTAAGGAAGCTGCTTGATGCATGTCCAACTAAATGTGGTAGGTAATTAGACAACTAAAACAACCTGAGGAAAGTGCGGTGGATGTGGCCATGGATCCGTCCTATGGATGGGTGGTCCTGGTTGGCCGGGAACTTTTCTCAATCATAATGGGCGGCAAGAAGATCGTTCAAAGGAAATGAACAGCAAGGGTGCTGACCTAGAGTCTAGGTTACAATAAACCCGGTTTACGCTATTTTAGGGGAACGGAATGGGACTATGCCTTATGGGCAGAGAGGTCAAGCCTTGCAGCCCTCTCATTTCCCATTCTCCTTAAACCAAGTGCAGCGTGAATCTGCTTCGGCCTTGGCATTTCTGCGTAAAGTAATTCGCTCGGGGTTCGATGCTAGTTGCTGTTTAGGAAATGACTAGTAGGGAAAACCCTGATTCAGGTCGGTCCTAAGTGGGAATGGCCAGAATACTTTCACTACGTGGCAGACGCGAGAAGTCCTAGATCGCAAACCTCGTAACATTCCATGGGAGTTCCGGGCGGAACTTTCTAGATCTTCTTGCTGATGGGCTGCTAAGGCGTGTCGTGAAGGGAACATGTGGACATGTTACACTCACTTACACTCTCACTCCCTTCCTCTCAATCTCACAGTCTCATGGACATAGGCATGAGAGAGCACTAGCAAGAAGAAGGGAGGCTTCACCACTTGGTTTCTCACTCACACCCTCACTCCCTTGCTCTCACTCTCATAGTCTCCCTTACTCTCTCTCAATGGAAAAAGCAAGAAGGCAAGAACAAGAAGATTGTGCACACCTGAATAACTCATTCTATTCAATCTCATCCTTTAAATGCACCTTTTTAGGATTTGGGCTTTCCCATCCCCCTTAGGCATCTAGCCCTCGTTTTGATCCAATGGCCAGTCACCTCTTATTGCATGCTTTTCTTATGGTGAGAATAAAATAGAACCTTTTCTATTTTGCCTCAAGAGTCCATGCTAATATTACAAATTGCATGAGATCGAGCCCAACTTGTGAATTCACATGGCAACTTAATACAACTCATGTAATTTCTTGGAGATTTAATTATACGAGTGGTTTTGCACATTTCAAACAATGATCTTTGAATTGTCATGGCACAATCCAAAAAATATGCTCCATTTGTGCCAATATGTTATGCTCCAATGTTACATTCAATCATTACTTGTTGCAGCCAACATTTATCACCCTGCTAAATGAGTGCCAATCCCATGACACTCATTATTGTAGGTGGCATGATCATACTTGCATTGAAGACTGTGGTATCTTGATTTTGACTTAAAAATTTTACAACTTATAAACTCAAATTATTAAATAGAGATGATCTTAAGCAAAAAGACTCGAGGATTGTAGCCCGACATTTTTTGGATTGACAAGGACTGTAGACACTCATCACGAAAGTTACCACGTAAATGAGAGTTATGAGCCATATTAGTCATTAGTGTCAATGTATATAATATGGATGGTCCAAAAATATTAGATTTTTGGACAAGACTAGCATATTTTAGATATTATTTATTGTAAATATCCTAAAAAGACATGAAAATTTTTAGAACAGGATGTCATGTAGAGAAAAGTAAGTGGGTTTTTTTTCAGCCAGTTTTGGAGATTTTATGTAAAAAAAGGATTGCTGAAATTGCACACGTTGCGATCGTAGTTTACAGGCAACAACCATCACTTCAAATAGGGAGAAGAAGGAGTGATCTAGAAGATTTCTAACCAAGCGTCTTGGTGTTGGGGGTAAAGGCGCCTCCGCCGTGCCGCCCCGTGTATTACTACACTGACAGTACCCGCCACTGCACACTGCAGGTGGCGGGCGCCCGTCACGTCACTTTATTCTTTATTCTTTTAGTGACAGTTTGAATAAAGGAAGGCCCGGTCACACATTGTGACTGTTGGAGTTCCCATTTCTTGTCTCTCTCTTTCTTGCTCTTGCTCTCCCGCCATAGCTCGCGTGCAAGCTTCGATCCTTCTCACCTTTCAACTGGTATCAGAGCTTGGCATTCTCTTGCTCGAGCTCGACTCGGTGCTTCCCGACCTTCGCATCGACTCGCTTCACGCATTTGGGTCTCCATCCCGGCAGCCATAGCCGACCTCTTGAGCTCCCGACTCGCCCCGGCTTCCCGAGCTCCATCCTGGCCTTCTTGAGCTTCATCAGGGCCTTGCCCTTGAGGTATTGCTTCAGCATTTGTAGGCATTTGAGTGTATTCTCAGATTGAAACAGGGCAGGAATAAAGGGCAGCCACTCTTCTTGAGCTCCATAGCTCATATCTTCCCTCCCCTTTGCATTGGGCCTTCATGGCTTGGTATGTGCCTACCTTGGGCCATCATTGAGCCCCCCATTACCCCCTTTTCAGCCCATGTGGAGCAACAGCAAGTTCAGCACCAACAGGGTAGATTGCATCATTTTTTTCCAGGCTGTGAGCACTCATCTACTTCAGCTCCACACTTGGCCATTGCTTCTTGCTCTCTACCTTGATCAAGAGGGCTATAGACTTCATGTTTGATGTCATTCAAGCTTTGGGTATTGGTCTTGATCTTTCGGGGCTGATTTCTTCAGATTTGGGACTGTCATAAACTGTCATAACAGGCTGAAAACAGGGCAGCACCATTGGCATTAGCATTTGTTGCTTATACTCCATTCCGGTTGTGCTATTTGATGCTCGTATGCGGTCTACATGATGCCTAGTGCCTTGGGAATGTATGCACATGATTATGCCATGATTTTGGCTTGAAATATTGGCTGATTTAGGACTGTTATTTACTGTTATACAGTGCTGGAAACAGGGCAGCCACACTTGGCATTGGCATTTAATGCTTATACTCTACTCCGGTTACCTTGTTTGATGCCCGTATGCGGTCTACTTCCTACCCGGATGTATTGGGGATGTATGCATTTGGTTTGACCATGATTTTGGCTTGAATTTGGGACTGAAATCTACTGTTTAGAACAGTAAATACATGCTGGAATAACAGTGGGCTGAAGGTACTTTACATGCTTTGGCACTTACCTACCGATACCGGATGTATGCTTTGAGCTTTGGCATGATATCTCTGACATTTGGGGACGACTTGGAGCATATGTATGAGATTATGGGATGCTTTTGAGCTTCGCATTAGCTCCGTCTTCACTGGCATTTGGACCGACTCGGCATGCTCGTGGACCGCCTATGCCTCATGTCTCTGCTTGACAGTTAGGCTTTTGCATTACATGCTTTGGTTCGTGACATATGCTATTTGGTTCGTGTATGCCATACCGACATTTGGAGCTTGGATTTGGATGTATTTGAGCATTCCCGGCTTACTTGATCACTGATCTTGGTTGCTATTTGGATGTCATTGAGTTGACCGAGAGCTTATTTGGGCTTATGTATTGCTTCATGGTTAATACGACCGGTGCTTCATGTATGTCATGCTCTCTTGGATGCCCTTGATGCATTGACAGGGTCACTTATCACTGGTGCTTTCTCTTGGGTTGTCTGAGCTTCTAAGCTCGCCTTGTACGCCTTTTGTGCCAGTGGGAGCATTTTACATGCTTGCTTGACCTTTGACAGTTGCATGCTATTGGAGCACTTACATGTATTTGGAGCAGTTTATGTCTTGAGCAGCTACATACGCATTGAGACTTTGGGATCATACTCCGATCTTTATGGATATGCATTGATGTACTATTGGTTCACAGGATGCTTATGAGCTGAGTCTCATATTTGGATCTTTCTCTTTGAGCAGACACCTATTTGTGTCAGGTTTTGGCAGTTATAGGAACACTTTGCCTAGAGTGTCTGGGGGTGTGCCTTTCACTGGCAGATGTTATTTTGACATGCTTTGGTGTTGAGCTCTTGTTCTTTTCATTGTCATTGGCCTTGCTTATGTCCGTTTCATGCCGGCTTTGGACCTAGCATTGTTTGCTTGACATTGGATCCTATTTTGGGACAGTTTGCTCTCTAGACTGCATACCTGCAATTTATTACAGCAAGCAGTTATTGGTGGACTGAGGTGTACTTTTCATGCTGAAATATCCTGATTTGGTGTACCGCACCTAGTACTAAGTGGGCAGCAACTTTTGGCACACTTTGCTCACCCTTTGGACCCCGTTTTTGATCATTTTTGGGCAGTTTCTGCAGTAAAACAGCAAGCAGTTTTGGACTGTTTGGGCATTTCCAGCCTGCATAATGGCGTCATCTTCGCATGATAGTGCCATCTTTAACATTACAAAGTTGGATGGTACCAACTACTCTTACTGGAAGAGTCAAATATGGCAGGTTTTGGTGCAGAAATCTCAGATTAAGCCACTTCGGTTGAGTGGGGAGCAGCCTGAAACTATGGACATTGACGACTGGCTTGAACTTGATGAGCTATGCAAGTCCACGATTGTATTGTCTCTCACTGAACAGGTACATTATAATGTATTTGAGGAAGCACAGAGTGCATGGGACCTATGGAATAAGATCAAGAATCTTTATGATAAGAAAAGTCCGGTGAGTCAGATGTACTGGTTGAAGCAGCTTATGGATCTGCGCATGAAGGATAATGCGACTATGTCTGCTCACTTGAGCCAGTTCCATGCTATACTGAAGAACCTGACTTCGCAGGATATCACCTTTGGAGAGGAAGTAACTCCTCTTTTCTTGCTTGGGACTCTGAATGAGTCATGGGATGTATTCCGCACTGCCCTATGTGCCTCTAGTGCTACTCTAAAATTAGCAGATGTTGAGAGTGCTCTTCTTCAGGAAGAGGTGAATCGCAAAAACTTGGATGCCTCTCGTGGTAGTCATGCTTTGACAGTTAGAGGTAGGAATGACAGGTATGACCGTGGTAATGGCCGAGGCCGTGACTCGCAGAAGGGTCGGTCTAAATCTCGTGGTGGCAAGTCACGTAGTAAGTCGCGTGGGCGCAATGCAAATGTCACTTGTCATCATTGTGGGAAAAAGGGCCATATTAGACCACAGTGTCATGAGTTGCGCAATGAGAAGCGCAAGGATAAGGGGAAAGATAAAGTGCAGGACAAGTCCTCTGATCCCAGCATAGTACCTACGAAGTCCAGCGTCAAGATTGAGGAAATTAATGTCACGCAGACTGAGGAGTCCGATGGTGGTGATGAATTTATACTTGCAGCTAGTTCTTCTGATGCTTCACACTTGACTGAGACACCTAGTATGTATGCACAGTGCTGGTTATTGGATTCAGGTGCGTCCTTCCATGTGACGCCTTACCGTGAGTGGTTTCACTCTTACCGTACTGTATCTGGATCAGTCAAACTTGGAGATGACAGGTCTCTTGATATTGTGGGCTGTGGAGATATTCAGTTGCAGTTTTCCACTGGCAGTTCCTTTTTGCTCAGGGATGTACGTCACGTACCTGCGCTTACGCGTAGTCTTATGTCTGCAGGACAGTTGGATGATGCAGGATTTCATGTCTGTTTTGGGGATTCTACCTGGAAGATTACCAAAGGCAGACTTGTGCTTGCTAGAGGCGCCAAGGCTGGCAGCCTCTATCCTCTTGTTGTATCTGGGTCTTCTGTAGACCATGTTTTGGCAGTGGGCTCTATCCCACATGTATCACTTTGGCATGCCCGTTTGGGGCATATGTCTTTGAAAGGAATGAAAATGTTATCTGGTTTGCAGTATCTTCCGCCTTTGGATTATGCATGTTTTGACTCGTGTGATCATTGTCTTTATGGTAAGCAGAATAGGTCTACGCATAAGAAATCGGGTAGGCCACGCATGAGTGAGCCCTTGGCATTGGTGCATTCCGATGTTTGTGGGCCTATGCCTTGCATGTCTATGGGTGGCGCGAAGTACTTCGTTACCTTCATTGATGATTTTTCTAGGAAAGTGTGGGCTTATCCCATAAAGCAGAAGTCCGATGTCTTGGCAGTTTTTCAGAGATGGCTTGCTCTTGTTGAGAACCAGACTGGGTATAGGCTGAAATGCCTTAGGACAGATAATGGGGGAGAATATGTCTCGCATGCTTTTGAGCAGTTTTGTGATGACAGGGGTATTAAGCGTCAGTTGACCACCCCTTACACCCCATCCCAGAATGGTTTGGCTGAGCGCATGAACAGGACTATTCAGGAGCGTGTGCGCTCTATGCTTAGCCATGCAGGCCTACCCCAGAGTTTTTGGGCTGAGGCAGTTAGTACGGCAGTGCATGTCATAAACCGATCGCCTTCTAGTGGATTGGATTTCCAGGTTGCAGAGGAAGTTTGGGCTGGTAAGCCACCCTCTTATGCGCATCTCCGTGTCTTTGGATGTGAGGCATTCTGCTATGTGCCCAAGGACAAGAGGAGTAAATTGGATCCAAAGAGCATTAAATGCATATTCCTTGGCTATGGTGAGTCAGGAGAGATGGGCTATCGCCTATGGGATCCACAGGCGCGGAAAATAGTACGCAGCCATGATGTCGTCTTCCATGAAGACAAGATGCACAGGCAGCCTGAGAAGGTGGTTGAGATCCGCAGAGTGATCTTTCAGGAGGAGCCTAGAGCTCGAGCACAGCCAGTAATACAGCCTGCAGCAGTTTCTCCACAGGGCCAGGGTGTTGGACAGGCAGTTAGACAGGCAGCAGAGCCTGCGGTGAGACGGTCTGCTAGAGACAGACGTCCACCTGACAGATTTCAGCCCTCTACGCATTATGTTTTGGTTACAGATGCAGGAGAGCCTTTCACTTATGATGAGGCTATGTGCAGGGGTGACAGTCACTCCTGGGAGAGGGCTATGCAGTCTGAGATAGACTCCCTGCATAAGAATGAGACTTGGGATTTGGTTGCCTTGCCTAAGGGCAAGAAGGCTTTGCCATGCAAGTGGGTGTACAAGCTGAAAAGTACCCCTGGACACCCCAAGCCGGCATACAAGGCTAGATTGGTAGCAAAGGGTTTTAAGCAGGAACATGGTGTGGACTTTGATGAGGTCTTCTCTCCTGTGGTTAAGATGATCACCCTGCGCTTGGTCTTGGCTTTGGTTGCTCAGCTCGACTTAGATCTATATCAGATGGATGTCAAGACGACTTTCTTACATGGGGACTTGCATGATGAGATCTATATGGAGCAGCCTAAGGGCTTTGTAGAACCTAGCAGGGAGCACCTAGTGTGCAAGTTAAAGAAAAGTCTTTATGGCTTGAAGCAGGCACCTAGGGAATGGTATCATAAGTTTGATGCCTTTATGCAGTCACAGGGCTACAGCAGGAGTGCTATGGATCCGTGTCTTTACACGAAGAAAGCCCGTGATGGCAGTTTGCTTATCTTGGTACTCTATGTTGATGATATGCTGATAGTAGGGAAAGCTCATGATGAGCTAGATGCTCTTAAATCTCAGCTAAAGAAGAGCTTTGAGATGAAGGATTTGGGACAGGCCTCACATATACTTGGGATGCGCATTAAGCGCGATAGGCATCAGGGACTTTTGTATCTCTCACAGCGGGAGTACATTCATAAAGTCCTTGAGCGCTTCCGCATGCAGGACGTAAAGCCTATTGGCTGTCCATTACCTTCTTATGTGAAGGTATCACAGGCCGATTGTCCGCAGACAGATGAGCAGAGGGCCGAGATGGCCAAGATCCCTTATGCATCAGCCGTGGGCAGTTTGATGTATGCCATGATAGCCACTCGTCCAGATATTGCACATGCAGTTGGTGTTGTGGCACGCTATATGGCTACACCTGGCAGCAGACATTGGGATGCCGTGAAGGGTATCATGAGGTACCTGAAGGGCACAACAGATATGTGTATTTGCTATGGCAGCCAGGATACAGGGGTCGTGGGGTACACTGACTCCAATTATGCAGGACATGCAGATAGTAGGAAGTCCACTTCTGGCTATGTATTCACCTATGCTGGAGGGGCTATCTCTTGGATGTCCAGGGTTCAGAAGTGTACGGCTTTGTCTACCACTGAGGTCGAGTATGTTGCAGCCACTGAGGCTTGCAAGGAGGCCATATGGTTAGGCCGTCTAGTTGCTGACCTTGGGATTGATGCTACACCTACACTGCATTCGGATTCTATGAGTGCCATTCAGTTGGCTAAGAATCTGGTCTTCCATGCGAAGACAAAACACATTGAGGTGAGGTATCACTTCATACGTGGTGTCGTGGAGGATAGGTCTGTTGACCTTGTCAAGATCTCCACTGACGAGAATCCTGCAGATTTGCTCACGAAGAGCCTCACTACTGAGCGCTTTGCCTTCCTCAGGAGGTTGATGGGCGTTGGATGAGATGTCACCTTTCCTCACCTATGTACATTTGTACTGTCTTTTCTTTTTCTTTTCTCTCTCACTAGGGCAGATTCGCCTTTAAGTGGGAGGTTGTTGGGGGTAAAGGCGCCTCCGCCGTGCCGCCCCGTGTATTACTACACTGACAGTACCCGCCACTGCACACTGCAGGTGGCGGGCGCCCGTCACGTCACTTTATTCTTTATTCTTTTAGTGACAGTTTGAATAAAGGAAGGCCCGGTCACACATTGTGACTGTTGGAGTTCCCATTTCTTGTCTCTCTCTTTCTTGCTCTTGCTCTCCCGCCATAGCTCGCGTGCAAGCTTCGATCCTTCTCACCTTTCACTTGGGTGTCTTGGAGTTTTACCCCCCTTTCAAAGCCAATGAAACCATCAGATTTGTGATATGAGCATCAGATTACTGATTTTGCCAAGATCTCCTCCATAAATAACTCTTCTTCTTAGCCACAACCCTTCCTCTCTAATTTAGCTATAAATAAGAGGCATGGGGAGCCATTGAGAGAGTAATCCGAGAAAGATGGGAGAGGCCCTTCTTAGGAGTATAGAACAAGAGGGAGTGAGGAAAGAGAAGTGCGAGCACATGAATTTCTTGTTAAGAAGGCAAGGAGCTTACTCCGTGAGCTCTCAAATTCAATTCCTTCATCCCTTCTATCGTGTTCCTTCCTATGGAATCAGGATTCTCCTCGATTTCTCAAAAACTTTGGTGATCACCCCTCCCCCCTGATCAATCAAAATTCTGTCAATCTAATTACCCCCAAGCTCATTTGCCAAATTCCCTTTTTTTGTGGTCTCGCAATAAAGACCATGGGTCCAAAGAAGAAAGCTATAAAGTTTGCAGAGGCAAGAGCTACCAATAATGCTGCAGACAAAATTACTACAAATAGAATGGCAAGTACGAGGATTACAAATGAAACCGCAAATACCATCAATTAAGAACCCGCTGGATCTTTGTGAAATACGTGGGATCTAGAGCATGGCAAATGCGAAAGCTATGGAGGTTGAAAGAGGAAAAAGAAACTCATAAAGACATTGACCTTGACTAGGACAAATTGTTACACAAGTGAATTAGGTTCCAAGATTGAGACTTGGACTCATAAACACAATCTTGTGTTTTGACAGTGACATGAGACTTTACTAGAAAGAAAAGAGTACTATCATTGCATTAGAAAGAGAGTGCAAGTACAATGCTTTATAGGAATTGAGTGGTGGTACTTTCTCCTACTGTGCATATGGGATTCTGGCCCTGAGCCCTCATTGCTTCTCACAAAGGGACTACAGTAGGTGTGATTGCAAATATCTCAACATCCCTCCTCAATCACAACCAAAAGTACAAAGTGTGTAGAGGCTTTAGTGAAAGCAACACCTGCAAAGTGTGGGCACACCATAAACATGGCAAAAACACCAGAGGCTGTCATAGAAAAGGCTAAGTGTGGGTACCACAAACATGATGGACATCCAGATGCTCCATTTTCTTCTTCTTCTCATGGTGGTCTTCTTCTTCTTCTTCTTCTTCTTCTTCTTCTTCTTCTTCCTTTGCTCCATTTTCTTCTTCTTCTTTGACTGCAACTAGATAGGCCTTTTGGGACCTCTTTCTGGCGTGGCAGAACTTCTCGGTGTGTCTAGTCCTTTTGCAGAAGTCACAGAAGAACTGATCCTTCTTGCCTTTGTACATGTTGCCAACATATAATGCATGCTCATATCTAGAGGTACTTGGTTCTTCCTTAGTTTTTAGCTTCTTTTCCTCCTCTAACAGTGATGCCTAGATATCAACAACTTCAGGATTTGGCATGTTGATTAAAGTTGTTGATACATTATTATATTCAGGAGGCAAACTCTTAAGTAGAACACCGATGCAAACATCTTCTTCCATTTTAATGTTGATTCCTGCAAGTTGGGTTAGAAGTCCTTCCATGTAATTTAGATGTGTGGCAAGTGATGTGCTGGACTTCATTTCAAGCCTAAAAAACTCAATCAGAAGACCATACTTTGATGATTTAGACTGTGCATGGAACAAGGTGTCAAGTCTCTTCCATGTATCCTGTGAGGTCTCACAGTTATCCACATGGTGGATATAGTTGTCGTCTAGCTCCAATTTGATAATGGCCTGAGCCTTATCATTGTTCTTTTGCCAAGTGACAGCAAGATCCGCATCACGAGGCTTCATTTCTTTTCCAGTGGTAATAGCCCAGAGGCCCTTCTTCATCAAGATCAGTTTGATGTGGGTCTGCCAGGTATGAAACCCGACTCCTTTGAAATGGGCAATTGGAGAATCTTTGCCCATGTTCAACTTGAGAGACCAGCAACAAGTTAGCTTCAAACGAGTGAGAATAACTAACAATGAGTTGATCTTTGTATATGTCAAAAGATGTCAAGATTGTGGGAGAGAAGGAAGGAGTCTCACTTGAAGCTTTCTTGCTTGCACGATGGGGGAATACACACAAGGGTGGAGGCTCAAAACAGTTTTCCTCTTCTTAGTTGTGTAAGCCAAAAGAACTCAAGTACAAAGAAATAGAAGAACCCTATATATGGGTCTCAAACCAAACTCAACTAACTAAGGTGGCATACTAACTGAGCCACGAACTAGAGTAGATAAGGATAGCTATCATGTAGCTATTATTCATGGGCGGTGTACCAACCGCGTCTGCAACTGACAAGTCGGTGACATAAATACACAACAGTCACCCTGGCATATCATGAGTGGAGCTCGATATCTCAACACTCCCCCTCGAGCTCAACCCCAATTCCTGCACACCAAGCAGGTCTCTGAACTTGCGCAGCTTCTCTGCGCCCAATGCCTTCGTGAATATGTCAGCTACCTGATCCTCTGTGCTGACATAAACTAGATCAATAAGACCTAGTAAAACCCTCTCTCGCACATAGTGATAATGCACCTCAATGTGCTTTGTTCTAGCATGATAGACTGGGTTATTTGCCAAGTGTATACTATTCATGTTGTCACAATAAATGACAACTGGCTCATCTGTAGACTGATGCATATCATAAAGTAGCTTATGCAACCAAGCTACCTCACATGCAGCCATTGCTGCACCCCTGTACTCAGCCTCTATGCTCGACGAGGCAACTGTAGGCTGTTTCTTGCTGCTCCAAGTGACTGCAGCACTCCCAAAAGAGAACACATATCCACTGGTAGATCGTCTATCAGAAATACTACTAGCCCAATCAGCATCAGTGTATCCATGCAACTGTATCTGAACCCCAGTCTCATAAAATAGTCCATACTGTAATGTGGACTTCACATACCTGAGTATGCGTCTAGCCGCATCCAAATGTGGTTTCCTTGGAGCCTGCATAAACTAACTTACCAATCCAACAGCATAGCTCAAATCTGGCCTAGTAATAGTCATATAAATCAAACTTCCTACTATGCATCTGTACATAGTAGGGTCTTCTAGAAGCTCACCTGCATCTATGCTTAGCTTCACATTCTGCTCCAAAGGAACTGAAATAGGCTTACAGCTTGTCATCCCATATTTGGACAGCATGTCCAATCCATACTGCCTCTGCAAGAGCTGTATCCCACTTGGTGATCTAATCACCTCAATGCCCAAGAAATAACGCAGCTCTCCCAAATCCTTCATCTCAAACTTTTGCTTCAATAGCATTTTCACATGAAGGATATCTTCATCACTGTCACCTGTCATAATCAAATCATCAACATAAATGACAAGTAGCATAATACCTTTCTCTGTTTTTCTCACATAAAGTGAGAAATCTGCCTTGGAAATTTGAAATCCAATAGTGACAAGATACTGTCCTATCTTGTCAGACCATGCTCTAGGTGCTTGCTTCAAGCCATACAAGGCTTTCTTCAACCTGCAAACAAACTCAGGATGAACAGCATGCACATAACCTGGTGGCTGCTCCATATATACCTCTTCTTGCAAATCACCATGCAAGAAGGCATTCTTTACATCCATCTGATGTAAAGACCATCCCTTTGATGCAGCCATAGCAATGACTGCTCTTACGGTTGCCATCCTTGCGACCGGACTGAATGTTTCTTCATAGTCAATGCCATATGTTTGTGCATACCCCTTGACTACTAATCTTGCCTTGTATCTGTTCACAGAACCATCTGCATTGTGCTTCACCTTATAAACCCACTTACAGCCAATTGCATTTTTACCTTTAGGAAAAGGTACCAATTCCCATGTAGCATTTGCTTCCAAGGTCCATTTCTTCATCCATGGCTTTCTCCCATTTTTCTTTTCCCATGGCTTGCTCAAAAGAAGTGGGTTCTGGTTCCTGTATCACTTTGACCATATATGCATAGTGAATGGCTGTAAATCCATCATATTTCAGCCTATCCATAGGATACCTAGCTCTCGTAGACCTGTGCAAAGTAGTTTCACTCCCAGGTGCTCTCAAAACATCCCTGGTCTTCCTTACTCCAGGTGTAACAATAGAAGGAATACCCAACTCATCATCAATGCTCTGTTCTGAGCCACTGGATTCACCATCCACATAAGAGTGACCTGCATTCACATCAAACATGGGCTGATCAACCTTCTCTTTTCCTTTCCGTGATACCTGCATACCACTATCTGCATTACTTTGAGAAGATTCTCCTGATCTCAATCTGCCTGTCCATGGCGAAGAATGTGAACCACTGCTAGAGGACGCTCCAGGTCCACTAATATTTTGTGACTGCTGCTGTGAATTCTGTGCAGCATTACCATTTTGTGCATCTACATCATCAAACACATTTACTGGTTTATACCAGCTACTCATCTCATCAAAAACAACATCTCTGCTCACTGTAAACTTACGACTAGAAGGCTTATAGCATCTATACCCTTTTTGCTGCAGAGAGTAACCAATAAAGATGCACTTCTCAGCTTTTGGATCCAACTTGGATCTCAACTGATCTGGCACATGTACATAGGCAATGCAACCAAAAATTTTCAAATGAGAAATATCTGGTTTCCTACCAGTATACCTCTTCTCTGGAGTCATTCCATGTATTGTTGCAGTGGGAGTCCTGTTCATTATGTAGACTGCTGTAGCAACTGCTTTAGCCCAATAAAAATCTGGCAAGTCTTTTTCATTGAGCATGGCACAAGATACCTCTCCAATATGCCTATTTTTCCTTTCTGCAATTCCATTTTGTTGTGGGGTATGACTGCATGAATATTGCTGCTTTATGCCATGCTCCTGCAGGAACCTTGCAAACTCATTTGAGAGGTACTCTCCCCCTCCATCTGACCTTAGGCATTTTATTTGCAGGCCTGTTTCTTTTTCAACCATAGCTTTAAGGGTTTTGAAATGCCCAAAAACTTCACTTTTCTTTTTCATAAAATACACCCAAACCTTTCTGCTGTAGTCATCAATAAAAGTGACAAAATAATGACAGCCTCCATGAGATGCAGCTTTAGTAGTCCACACATCAGAGTGGATTAATTCCAATGGCTTCTCACTCTCTTGAACATGTCTAGGAAATGGTTTCCTTGCCTGTTTTCCAAACTGACAGGCTTCACATACCTTATGCATTTCTGCAACCTTGAATTTGGGCAATCCGGCAACAATATTTTGGGCCTGCATTGATTTAAGTCGCGTACATTAACATGACCAATGCGTTTATGCCAGATATCAATATCTGCAACTACACCGGTCCCAAGTGCAAACATTGCTGCACTCAATTCAGACATGTCTGCATCCAATGTAAACATTCTGCCCTCTTCTTTCCTTTTGCTATCAAGCGACCTTTATTTTTCATATCCTCAACAAAGCATCTATGAGGATTAAATCTGACCTGCAAGCCCTGCTCAACCATTTGACCAACAGAAACCAGATTCTTGGTGATATTCGGGACATGAAATACATCGGACATGTATTTCTTTTTCCCATCCTGCATAGACAAAGGATTTTTTCCAATCTGCACAATAGGATGTGCAGTATCATCACCAGTCTCCACAAATCCTAGTTTTTCCATTTTTCTTGCATCCTCCATCCATTCTGCATGACCTGTCATGTGGTTTGATGCACCTGAGTCAACATACCATACATCATTGCTTTCTTCTACACTTGTCACAGAATTGTTCATGTGCTGCACCATAAACAAGTGCTCATTTCTGTCATCACCCTGTCTACTAGAAGATGCATAATTCCCTTGTTGCAGTTTTCCATTCATGATGTCATTCTGCTTTTTATAGCAGACTTTAGTCATTTGACCCATTTTACCACAGTAGTAGCATTCAACATTACTATTTGCATTTTGGCCTCTTTGCCATCCACCACGACCTCTTTGGCTCCCCCTGCCTCTAGAGTTACCAGGTCCTCCTCCATAGGACTGGTTTTCTTGAGTTTGCTGCATATTCTGATTTCTACCACGGCCTCCATATCGGCCTCCTCTACCTCTGCCTCTACCTCTTCCAGCATTTGAGTAGAAGACAGCTTCTTTTGAAGTTCCTCCTGAAGAAGATGCACCACCATTTCTCTGCTCCTCAGAAATTAGAAGAGCAATCAACTCCTCAAAATCAGGAAATCTTTCACGGACGGAAATGGATGTTCGGAACTATGCATAATCCTTTCCTAGACCATTCAAGGTCACAGAAACTAAATCATCATCTTCCACTAGCGACCCAATGGAAGCAAGTGCATTTGCAATCTTCTTCACCTTCATGTGGTAGTCATTGATGCTCATATTTTCTCTTTGCACATTGTGCAACTCTTGCTTGAGCTGCATTTTCCTGGCTTGCGTATTTGTGCTATACATTTTTGACAAAGTATCCCATGCCTCCTTTGGCGTACTTGCATCCTGAATATGCACAATCATATAGTTTGAAATACTGATAGAGACAGCTAGGACATAACTTTCCTAGCTCTCTCATGCCATGCTTTGAATGCTTGCATTTGTTGTTGATTGGGAACATCAGGAAGAACTGGTTCTTCTTCATTTTTTGCAACAAATTCCCAATATCCTTTTCCCATAAGGAAATTCGTCATTCTAAACTTCCATGCTTGGAAGTTGTTCTTGTCAAGCTTTTTAGTGACAATCTGTGAAAGAGAATCAGACGCCATTACAGAACACTGCAAAAAATTCTGTCACTGCAAAAAACACAGCTTCACCCTCACAAGGGAAAATCTGCAAAACTGGCGAAAGTGGTATTTGACCACACAGTCACTTCCTAGTGACGATTTTGCATAAACAGAAACCAATGATGATTCTGTAACTCCAAATGTCTCTGCACACAAGCATACGATGCAATTTCTGTGGTAACTGTTCACCGACCTGTAGAATAGTGGTCGCACAGCATAAAACATGGCCTTTTCCTGAGTGCGTGCAAAAAACTTCCGCCTCCAAAACAGGCCCCGAAATGGCCTCAAATAAAAAAAAACAAGGTTGCCAAGGGCTAAAGCCCTTACCCGCAGCATATACTGCCCTCTTGCTTCACCGCGAAGGGCGTCTCAACCTGAGACAATGCACTCCTGCACTTTCCGGCTGTGCTACCTGCAGAGATCTGCTCCCAAAACAGAAAATGAAAGCAACATTGCTCCTCTTACCAGAACACCGCGAGCTTGTCTTGCTTTCTTGAGCTCCTTACCACGAACAAGGCTCTGATACCATGTCAAGATTGTGGGAGAGAAGGAAGGAGTCTCACTTGAAGCTTTCTTGCTTGCACGATGGGGGAATACACACAAGGGTGGAGGCTGAAAACAGTTTTCCTCTTCTTAGTTGTGTAAGCCAAGAGAACTCAAGTACAAAGAAATAGAAGAACCCTATATATGGGTCTCAAACCAAACTCAACTAACTAAGGTGGCATACTAACTGAGCCACGAACTAGAGTAGATAAGGATAGCTATCATGTAGCAATTATTCATGGGCGGTGTACCAACCGCATCTGCAACTGACAAGTCGGTGACATAAATACACAACGGTCACCCTGGCGTATCACGAGTGGAGCTCGATATCTCAACAAAAGATACAAGCAATGGCATTGAAGTATCAAAAGATACTAGTTTGAAATTTGATGTTTGTTGCTTGAGTTTGACTTGATGATCTTCAAAAAACTCTTCATAGATTTTCCTCCTTGCCGATTTGATGGTTGAATACTTGCTGAAAACTTTAGATTAGAGTGGCCTTGGCTTGGTTTAAGTGAAGGAAAAATGAGCTTGAAGGTAAGTGGCTATGGCTGTCCTGTTAAAACAGGGACCAATGACTGGTAAATGAGCTCCCACACGCTCCACAGGTTGAATCTACTCAAAACCTTTGAGATGGAGGACCCTCACTAATGGATCCAAGTCCCCCTAAGAGGGTTTGTACTCATTTTGCCCGAGTTGAGAGATTTAAGCTTTCAAAGTGGTCACTATCAAAACTATGCCCAAATTTGGAAAAATGCAAATACCGGGCATGGTGTGCATCAATCTCCTTGATTTTTGTGCCAAGAAGTTGTGCCTTGACCTGAAGAACAACTCTTGAGAAGAAAATTTGAAGAGATATGGTCTGATTGATGAGATATAGTTGCTCCAACAGAGGTAGGTAGGTGCTATCCACAGACACACTTATGGCAGCAACTCTGAAAAGAGGCAATGCTGAAGCTATACTTTCCCAATCTCAATGATTGAGGTGCCAACGAGGAGATTTGGAAGTAGAAAAACACTTCTCTAGAAGGAAGTTCAGAGTGATTTGGCTTGTGGAGAGAGATATGAAAGCTTCAAGCTGATAGGGTATTGCTGTCTATGGCTGCCATGGAAGCTTCATTGAAGGTAGGAATACAAATGAAGTTGGGGATAGGGTCTAGTACTTAAACTGAGCTGAGCAAAGATGGAAAGGAGCTAAGAGGAGTGAAAGGAGAGTTGGGCCATGCTCAACTGAGCTCTGATACCATGTGAAATACGCGGGATCTAGAGCATGGAAAATGCGGAAGCTATGGAGGTTGAAAGAGGAAAAAGAAACTCATGAAGACATTGACGCTGACTAGGACAAATTGTTACACAAGTGAATTAGGTTCCAAGATTGATACTTGGACTTATAAACACAATCTTGTGTATTGACAGTGACATGACACTTTACTAGAAAGAAAAGAGTACTATCATTGCATTAGAAAGAGAGTGCAAGTACAATGCTTTATAGGAATTGAGTGGTGGTACTTTCTCCTACTGTGCATATGGGATTCTGGCCGTGAGCCCTCATTGCTTCTCACAAAGGGGCTAAAGTAGGTGTTATTGCAAATATCTCAACAATCTTCAGGCACTAATTTTCTTAAATAAAAGTAGCAAGCATGCCTTTATTCCGTGAATAGGCAATAGAAGCTATATGCGAAAAATAAGATTTTATTTGATTCATGCATATAATTTCTTTGAGGAATTCTCAACCGTCACAAATTCTAAGGGTTAACTTGGGTCTATGGTACAAGATGAACATATGCAAGTACAAGGAAGGTATTGTGTCCCTAAAAGATTTAATATTTTTGATTTTTGTGTTGATCAAATGAAATGTTTGAATCATAAAATCCTCAATATATAAGAGACATTGAGATCCAATTGCCAAATGATACTACTCGTAATTAAACTAATCAAGATTTTGTTTTATTGCGGGCAAAGACCCACGAAACTCCAAGGGAGTTATCCTTAAGTATGAAACTCTTACTTAAATTCAATCCAAACTAATCCCTAAGGAAGAGGGAATCCAAGAAGACTATGGGAAGGTGTTACCACTTATGTTGATTTGTCTTGAAGTTATTTTGCCACTAAGTTATTTTATCACTTATAGTTATTTCGCTACTTATGCTAAATTGCCTCGATGTTATTATTATTTGGAAAGAAAAGATTTTTCTTGGAAATAAACTTATTAAGAATTTATGTATAATCCATTCAAAACAAGATGTTTGTGATTGTAAGCTAGGCACTGATCTTTCCTAAAATCATCATGCTAAAAGATGGATGATTGAGTACAGATTGCTGATTGAGGCAGTATTCAGGTGAAGACAGAATGCCGATTGAGATAGTGTTCTTGATGATGCTAGACCTCCCCAAGGCCAGCGTGAATAAGGCCTACTCCAAGGGGTTTTTCTTTTTTTGTTTTGTGTTAGTGAGTTTCGACCAATCATGATGCGAAAGGTCTTGTCATAGGGAACTCTAGTCGGTAAGGGGAGGTGAGGATACCAGCTTTGGTCATAAACTCCTTATGCTCTTATGAACTACCAACTACCCTTCGATTTCCACATTGTGTTTTGGAAGTTCCAATACTAGTTGGGGAACGGAACTTGGAGAGAATAATACTTCGAATAGAAAATATGGTAAAAGTCATTTTTTTTGAAAGGAACTATTAAGAAGGAATTGCTTTACTTTGTTTTTGTGTCGTAAATTAAAGGCGTGTAATGAATTTGTATCAGGAGATAATTCAAGGAAGCTAATTTTATATGTTGAACCTAAATTGGTAGGTAATTAAATAACTAAAACTACTCTCTTGAGGGAAGCGGGAGGATGGGATCTAGACCTATGGTTGGGTGGTCTCGATAAGTTGAGAGCTTTCTTAAGAAGGAAAAAAATTCACTCTTGATGGACCATTAGAAACCAGAAATACTGACTCACATCACTTTAGAATATGCTAATATTAATTAGCCAGTAGTAATAGATTAGACGAGAAAAACTCAGGTCGATCCTCGTGGGAGTAGCCGAAACTTTCATTGCGGGGTAGACTCACGTGAGCCTAGTTAGCAAACTCCAAGGTTTTATCAAAATGCTAGATGGCACTTCCTAGATGGGCTACTAAGAACATACTACCAAGGAATAGCTTGGGTGGCATGTTATAGTTGGTATCAAAGCGTATGTTGATGTATGACACAATGCAAGTAAATAAGACTAGTTATATTTATTTAAAAAATATTTTCTTAAGTAGTGAAATCTTCTCTTGTTGATATATGTTCTTGATTTCTATCAAAAAGACAAACCTTGGAAATGATTCTTGATTTTCCAAGTTATGTTTATGTTAACAATGCACTCCTCTAGATTTAGCTAGAGAATCCAGATGATGTAGATATTAGATCAAATATACGATCCTTCGTGCATATATTACGAAAGGCGATGGATGTTAAGCAGCGGGTATTGTTACATTGACGCAAGACGCATTGCTTACCTCTAGAATAATTTAAAGAGATTAAGGTGGATGGAAGCCCTTAAGTTTGCCAAGATTTATCTCTGCTATGAGGCCAAAATAAACTCAAACATGTTCACTAGAGGACAACATGTCAAACTAAACCGATATATCTATGAGGAGGTTATAACGGTTATATCAGCTAATTGAGTCATGGTTGTAGGCCACTCTAGTTGCCACAAATCCAAGAAAGATGGATTATCCAAATTTCCTTTGAAATATAGATTTTTGGATATCTATTCTCAGAATCATAATTACTATCGATGGATGTATCACAAGGCCATGCTTAGATTGTAGTAGGAAAATCTTTTCCAAGAATAATATGAGCTCCTGAACTACTCAAATAATGTATTCCTTTCCTATTGATGTAAAGAATTATTTTTGTCTATCCATTTGTCTCCTTAATAAATAAAAAATAGTAAATAATTTTTTTTCTTGATTAAAAATCAAATGTAGTGGGAAGCCTTATATCCACATGGAGGAGTAACGAGACTTCAAGGTGTTTCTATTGCAACGAACCGGGGCATTTCAAGAGGCAGTGGTCGAAGCTTCAATTTAGCAAGCAATGCCAAGATGCCAAGGGAAATGTTGCTGGAATAAACCTAAAGGAGGACAGTAATGATAAAGATCCCACAATGGAATCCGATATGGAAAGAGCCAGAGTACATGCCACTCTCAATAAGAGGGGTCCAAATCACCAATTCTCAGTAATTCAAACACCAATAGATTATCAAGGTAAACCCTTTTGAATTTTAATCGACTAGGGAAGTACCCACTCTTTTGTATCACCAAAATGTGTAAAAAAGCTAGGCATAAGCACTATCCTTGCACCTAGAATGCTTGTGGAATTAGCAAACGGTAAAGAAGTTCTATCAACACAACAAAGTAGCATGGTAGAATTTAGCTTGGGCGGAAATTCTTCCAAAATGAACTTTCGAATTATGAACCTTGGGGCTTATGAGTGTTTGCTAGGAATGGATTGGTTAATTCCAAATGCCCATATCCATTGCGGAAAGGGCCAAATTACATTCCAGAACTCAAAGGGAGAATAAGTAACCACTCAAGGAGAAGAAGGAAACCCTAAGGTTCAGGTGGTTAAAGCCTCTTGGAGAATAGTAAAATGATTGAAGAAAGGATTACCCGTCGATCTAATTAAACTCAACAAGGCTAAGCAGGATAGTGAAGCCAATGATCAACCATCTTGGCTAAAAGAACATGTGAAGTTTTTCTAGAAGACTTGATAGAGCTCCCACCCGCAAGGAAAGTAGATCATGAAATTCAACTCATTCTAGGCACTACCCCCATCGCCAAATGACCTTATTGAATGTTAATTCCTGAGGCCATTGATCTAAAAGAATAACTCAAGTAGCTATTAGACCAGGGATACATTTTCAACGAAGTAATTCACCATGGGGAGCCCCAGTTTTATTTTAGAAAAAGAAAGACAGACACTATGCCTTTGTATCGATTACCATGGATTAAACCAGGTTACAATGAAAAACAAATATTGAATTTCCAAGATAGATGAGTTGCTTGAGCGACTCCAGCGATCAAAGATATTTTCAAAGATCGTTCTTAGATTAGTATATTATCAAATAAGAGTTAGGGAGAAAGATATTCCTAAAACAGCTTTTAACACAAGGTACGTTCATTATGTTTTATTGTGATGTCATTTGGGTTAATAAATGCTCCTGCCACCTTCAACAGGTTGATGTAATACATTTTTCGACCCTACCTTGGTGACATTGTTCTCGTCTTCTTTGATGATATCTTAACATATTCCAAGAATGAAGAAGACCATGAACCATAGCTATGAACAGTTCTTGAAACAATGAGAGTCCACAAACTGTATGCTAAAAAGAAGAAATGTGCTTTCTTTAAGAAGTAGATTGAATATCTAGGATTCATAGTATCGACAGATGGCATTGTAGTGGATTTTGCCAAGGTCCAAGATGTACAAGACTGGCCAGCCCCAACAATGGTTAAGGAAGTGCAAAGCTTTCTAGGGCTAATGGGTTGGTATAGAGTCTTCATTAAAGATTATGCCTCAATGGTCGCACCTCTTACCGACCTTCTAAAAAAGCAAGTATCCATTACATGGACGTCCGCCGAACAATCTAGCTTTGAGAAGCTTAAGTAGAGTTTAGTAACTACCCTTATCGTAAGGCTAGCTGACCTTAGCAAAGAAATTGAAGTTAAAATTGATGCAAGATCTCTTGCTTTGGGCTGTGTGCTTATGCAAGAAGGACATCCAGTAGCCTATGCTTCAAGAAAATTAAAGATCCATGAAAGAAACTCTGCCACACATGATCTAGAATTACTTGTTGTAATTCATGTCTTTAAACTATGGAGACATTACCTACCTGGTAATAGGTTTTCTCTAGTTATTGATCATAAGAGCCTAAAGCGGATTTTTACTCAACCAGATCTCAATATGAGATGCCGATGGATTGAGACCTTGTAAGAATTTGACTTTGAAATCGAGTATAGACTAGGCAAGGAGAATGTGATTGCAGATGCCCTAAGCCGTAAATCATTCCTTAATGCTCTAATCTTAGAAGAACCCTCTAGAGCTGGAACTCTTACCACAATGATTTCAATGCCCAGTAACTCTCTCCTAGAAATGGCTAAACAAGAGGCGATGAAAGAAACAAGCTATCAGGACTTGTTAAGAGAAATTTCTGTCAAGGATTCAAATCCAAAACTAAAGACTAAATATCAAGATTTTTCCATAAATGAGAAGCTTGCCTATTACATGACAAGGCTATGTATTCCTGCAAGTCAAGAACTCAAAAGGAAAATACTCTGGGAAGCTCATGATTCCCCATTTTCAGGTCATCCTGTTATGTTAAGACTCTTATAATGGTCAGAAAAAGCTTCTACAGGGAAAGACTTAAGGGTGATGTACTCAAGTATGTCACCGAATGCCTAAATTGCCAAACGAATTAAGACCAAGCGCATCAAGATGCCAGGAAAGTTCCACCCACTTGACATCCCTCAAATGAAATGGGAGTATATTAGCACTGACTTCATAGTTGGATTACCCTCGGTACAAGGATGATATAACTCCATAATGGTAGTCATTGATATGCAGACAAAAGTTGCACACCTTATTCCTATAAAAACCAATTACAAGGCTTTCGATATCGCTAGGATTTTCATAAAGGAAAGTTTTAGGCTACATGGATTACCCCAAAGAATCATTAGTGATGATTGCGGTTCTCTCTTCACCTCAAACTTTTGGAAGAGTTTGCTTGAAGCTCTAGGAACATAGCTCTGCTTCAGTACTGGTTACCATCCCCCAAACTGATCGTCAAATAGAGCAAGTTAACCATGTTATTGAGGACATATTGAGGGCTTATTGTAATAGGGAACCCAAACGGTCGATCCAATATATACTCTTAGTTGAATTTGCATACAATGCATCATACCATCAAAGTCTTCAAATGACTTCTTTTTAGGCACTATATGGGCAAGATTGTCTTACCTCGTTAATTTTTTTAAATCGTACCGTACAGATAGAAGCATCTAGGAAAATACTAGAAGAAATGAATCAACAAGTGAAAGCTATAAGGCAAGATATTCAAGCCGCCTAGGATCGATAAAAGGCATATGCTGATCAACGAAGACAATAACACATCTTCAAAGAAGGTGACATGGTTTTCGTACTATGAGTTCACCCAAAGAAAAGTATAGGACCAAATTCCTACAAGCTGCAACTCCCTAACAACTTGAAAGTACATAATGTATTTCATGTCAGTCTACTGAAAGCATATGTCCCTAACCTTGACCATGTACTTACTGACAAAAAAATTGTAATGCCAAGTTAGGGAGTTCTCGAACTTCAACTAGAAAAGATACTTGACATGTGAGAGAAGACTCTAAGAAGCAAAACCTTTAGAGAATATCTTGTCCAGTGGAAAGACTACCCTGAAGAGGATGCCACTTGGATTGATCATGAATTGCTATGTAACCAATATCCCTAGTTTCATTCGAGATGAGGATATCTCGATTCCTCTAAGGGGGAGAGGATATGATATCCCGACTTTAATTTAACAAATTTCCAACTTCTCAACTCTAAAATTATTAAATAAAGAAGATCTCGAGAAAAAAGAAACGAGGATGGTAACTCGACATTATTTGGATTGACAAGGATTGTAGCCACTCATCACGAAAGTTACCACATGAATGAGAGTTATGAGCCATATTAGTCATTAGTGTCAATGTGTATAATATGGATGGTCCAAAAATATTAAATTTTTGGACAAGATTTGCATATTTTAGACATTTTAAATATGGTTTATTGTAAATATCTAAAAAGATATGAAAATTTCTAGAACAGGATGTCATGTAAAAAAAAGCAAGTGGTTTTTTTTCAGCCAGTTTTGGAGATGTGCATGTCACGACCACAATTTACAGGTAGCAAACAACACTTTGAACAGGGAGAAGAAGGAGTGATCTAGAAGATTTCTAATCAAGTGTCTTGGGATTTTCCCCCCCTTTCGAAGCCAATAGAACCATCAGATTTGTGATATGAGCATTAGATTATTGATTTTGCTAAGATTGCCTCCATAAAGAACTCTTCTTCATAGGCACAACCCTTCCTTTCTAATTTAGCTATAAATAAGAGGCATGGGGAGCCATAGAGAGTAATCTGAGAAAGAGGGGAGAGGCCCTTCTCAGGAGTATACAATAAGAGGGAGTGAGGCAAGAGAAGTGTGAGCATAGGAATTTCTCATCAAGAAGACAAAGAGGATACTCTGCAAGCTCTCAAATTCAATTCCTCCATCCCTTCTATCCTATTCCTTCCTATGGAATCAAGATTCTTCTTGATTTCTCAAAATCTTTGGTGATTGCTCCCCCCTCCTGGTCAATCAAAATTTCGTCAATCTAATTACCCCCAAGCTCCTCCACCAAAATCCATTTTTTTGCGGTTTTGCAATAATAAAGACCATGGGTCCAAATAAGAAAGATACCATTGGTGGCACCTAATGAGGGTGGGGCATTGATCATATCTAAACCCCCCCCCCCCCCCCCCCCCCAATGTCCACACATAAGTGAGCTATCTCCTCAGCCTAATGCTAAGTCTCTGAAGATGAACTTGAAGCAGATCCTTCGTAAGTGCTTTGGCGAAGATATCTGCTCCATTCTCCTCTATTGGACAATAGACTAGTTCCACTATCCCATCCTCCATCAAATCATGCACATAGTGATACTGGATCTCTATATGTTTGGTGCATGCATGAAACACTGGATTTTTGGCAATGGTGATGCAACTCTGATTGTCACATCTCAGCATAGTTAGTTCTTCATCTTGCACTCCCATATGCCATAGAATCCTTCTCAACCATACTAGACATGCAACAAAACAAGCTGCCTTGTACTCTGCTTTGGTAGAAGACAATGCCACTGTTGGCTGCTTCTTACCAATCCAAGAGAAAATTCCTGAACCCAAAGAGAAACAATAACCAGAAACTGACTTTCTGGAATCACTGTCTCTTGCCCAATCTGAGTCACAGTTCCCCACAAGAGAAGTTCCAAAACTGTATGTGATACCATAGTCAAGAGTTTCCTTCAAGTATCTGAGTACCCGTATCCCAGCCTTCCAATGACTCTCATGAGGTGTGTTTGAGAACCTGCTCAAAACACCAACAACAACATTGATATCTGGTCTAGTGTTACACAAGTAGATTAGACTGCCGACCAACCTCCTATACCTCCCAATGTCTGCTAGTGCTGCTGTATCCTCGACTGATAACTTTGAACTTTGCATTCACCTCCATAGGTGTAGCTATCTTCTTGCACTCGGTCATGCCAAATGCCTTTAAGATCTCCCATGCATACTTCTTCTGAGAGATGAAGATCTTTCCTAGCTCTTGCCAGACTTCAATCCCCAAACAATAGTGCAGCAAGCCCAAGTTTGTCATTTCAAACTCAGAACTCAAAGCCTTTCGAGTTTGGTTGATCATATCTTCATAGTCACCTGTAATAAGAAGGTCGTCCATATATAGGACAATCAATACAGACTTTTTACCATCCTTGTAAACATACAACTTAGCGTTTGAGGCACATCTTTTGAAGTTTAGGTTTAAAAAGGACTTATCTATCCGTTGGTACCATATTCTGGGGGCTTGTTTCAGCCCATACAATGCCTTCTTTAGCTTACACACTTTGTTCTCAGAATGGGGGACCTCAAACCTTGGTGGCTGAGCCACGTACACCTCCTCCTTGAGGTCACCATTTAAGAACGCTAACTTAACATCCATTTGGTACACTGGCCATTGCTTGTGGGTAGCCATTGCAAGTACCGTGCGAATAGTGGTCATTCTGGCAATTGGGGCAAATGACTCTTCAAAATCAAACCCTTCAACTTGTGAAAATCCTTGGGTAACCAATCTAGCTTTGTACTTTTCTAAGGTACCATCAGCCTTGTACTTTTCCTTCCAGATCCACTTGGTGCCAATTAGCCTTGTACTTTTCTAAGGTACCATCAGCCTTGTACTTTTCCTTCCGCTATGTTGGTCGATCCACTAGCTCCCAAGTGTCATTCTTCATTATGCTGTCATACTCTGCTTGCATAGCAGCCTTCCATGATGGATCTATAAGTGCTTCTTCTAAGTCAGTTGGTTCCTTTACTTCTCTCATAATCTCAACATCAAGGCCATATTGACTATGTGAAAAGAAGCCCTCCTTTTCTCCTCTATTCTCTGAAACCTCCTTGGTCCGTCTGCCTTCTCCTCAATAGATGCAGGCATAGGATTATTGTGGTCATAGAGTTGCTTCACCCAACGCGGCAATGGATTTTTCGGTGGGGTAATGTCAGGTTGGTGAACTTTTTCCTCATCATCTGAAGATGATGCTTCTTCCTCCTTAAGGATAGGGACATCTCTCGGGACAGGTTCATAGTGGACTACTTCTTCGCTTGATGATAAAGTGGAAGAACTTGCCTTCTCCTCCTCCACTGTATGTGGCTCCTCCTTGAACACCACATCATGGCTTGCGATGATCTTCTTTGCCTCTTGGTCATATAATTTGTAAGCCTTCTGCTCATCACTATAACCCAAGAAGATACATTTTCTGCTTTTTGGTTTTAACTTATTTCTCTTCTCATCTGGAACATGTGCATAACATTCCCATCCAAAAATTCTGAAATGTGAGACAGATGGTTTCTTACCAGTGTAAGCCTCATGAGGTGTTTTTCCCTTGAGAGCCTATGTGTAGCTCCGATTTAGAATGTAGATTGCAATATTAACAGCTTCAGCCCAAAAATGGTTAGGCAATCCCTTGCCCTTTAGCATGCATCTTGCCATCTCCACAATGGTGCAATTCCTGTGTTCCACAACACCGTTCTGCTAAGGTGTGTGAGGCATCGTCAATTGATGCTTGATCTTCAAACTCCTTTGAGTTGAACTCACCACCACCATTTGTTCTAAATTTCTTCAAACTTTTTCCTATTTCATTCTCAATAAGTTTTAGCCATTCTTTAAACTTACCAAAAGCTTGAGCCTTATCACGAAGGAAGTACACCCACATCTTCCTACTGTAGTCATCGACAATCAACATAAAATAAGAAGATCCCCCCAAGGCCTGTGTAGGCATCTTACCACACAAGTCAGCATGCACCAACTCTAGAGGAGCCTGTTCTCTATTCTTGCTTTCTTGTGGAAATGCCTTTCTCTGTTGCTTGCCCATCATACAAGCTTCACATGGTTCCTTCAATTCAGTTATTGTAGGTAGGTGAGCAACCATACCTTGTTTTTGCATCTCCTTCAACACTGCAAATCCGATGTGTCCAAACCTTTCATGCCAAAGCTTACTTGTGCCCACTCTAGCAGTGGCTGTAAGAGCACTTAGCTCATACAGGTTGTTCCTTCTTTCTCCTTCACCAACAATTGTGCCAGAACTATCAAGAATTTGTGCACCTATCTTCTTGAACCTCACTTCATGACCAAGATCAGTTATGGAAGCAACTGATAACAGATTTCTCCTAATTTCGGGAACATACAACACATTTGAAAGCTTTTTGACTTCACCATTTGTAGCAACAAAAGAAATAGTACCTGTGCCTGCACAGGACATTTAGCATCATTTCCAACCATCACAGTGATGGATTCTTGTAGAGGCTGCATAGAACTGCATAGACCTTTCTTGTTGGTCATGTGACGGGAGGCCCCACTATCCAACACCCATGAGTTAGTGGTAGATTCTTCTTACACGGAGGAGCACACTTCCTCAATGGTTGCCATGAATAATTCCAACTCTGCTTCAGCCGTATTGGCTGTCTCTTTCCCTTTACTTTTAAGGGTACCATTCTTTTCATTTGCCTTCTTGACATGACAATCTGCAATTGCATGTCCTTTCTTCTTGCAATAGAAGCACTCTCCTTGAAACTTCTTGCCGCCCTTCTTCTTTTTGTCACCATCATTTTTGGGGGAGGAACCACCTTTGCCTTTTGCATTGGTAGAGAATGCAGCATCTCCATTATTGCTTCCTTCTCAGGCTTTCAGCCTCAACTCCTCCTCCATCAATAATGCGCAAAACTCCTCAAAAGTCAAAGCTTGAGGTCTCACCTGAGTATTAAGGGCAGTTACTAGTCCATCAAACTTTTGTGGACAAATCTGAAGACACCTCCGAGCTAGCTCTTTGCTAGTCTTTTGTATCCCAATGCTAGCCATCTGGTCGCGTAGATTCTTAATCCGAGTGATGAATGCTTCAACCGTCTCTCCTTTAGCAAAATTCTCCGCTACTAGTTAATTCTCCAAGTTTTGAATCCTTGTTTGGTTTCGTGTTTCATACTAACTCCTTAGTACATTCCAAGTCTCTGACGCTTTGGTTGTATGATGAATCAAAGTCAGAACACTATCAGAATAGCTTGTAACTAAGGCACACAATGCATTTGTATTCCTTCATTTCCAAGCTTGTAGAAGATCTGCATTCGGAGAAATTATCACACTAGAATTTGATGGGTCGGGGATAGGTTGTGGTTCTGCGTCAGTTCCCAGCACAGTCTCCAGAAGCTCATAAGAATCAAGGATAGTTGTAATTTTGAACTTCCACAAGGTGTAGTTTGTACCATCTAACTTGCCTTCGCTGAAGGTTGGTGGACGAATCCTCAATGTTTGAATAGCCGGTACAGTAGCACCACCTCCTGCACCGCTTCTTGATGCACCATAACTGCTTCTAGAAGTTGACATAGTTTCTCTTTGCTGTTGAAGCCTTTGCCTCTTGCACACTCTCCGATCTCTAGAGCCCCCTGGGCTCTGATACCATGTAAAAAAATTACACGACACAACGAAAAGAATCTGAGAAAGAGATAGAGAGTACACAATAGATAAGAGGAGAATCAGTAAATTCTTTAGCTCCAAACAATTGATACAAAGATGGCTCTGTCCACCCGTGCGCTTCCATTGTGTGAAGCTTAGATGGTGATCTAGACAGAAGATAGGTGAAGAGCTTAAGGCTAGCTGGAACAACAACTTTGATTGGGTGAAAGATGAATGATGGATGGTTGTGAAGGGGTTTAGGTTTTATAGCCCACAAAGGCTGTTAGGTCGGCCTGACCGATCTACCATATAAGCCTCCACTAGTCGCGCATGGAATATTCTAGGGAATATTACCTTTACATGTTATGTTGGGGAGGGGGAATATTCCCTTTACATGTTATGCTTCCGTGGCCCCTGGACCCCAAAATAGGGGCCCCTTTTAACTCCCTTACCCCACAACTCGATGCAATGCGCCTCGAGTTGCTACCGGCTTAACCACTCCGTCTAACCCAAAGATTAGACCCACAACAGTCACCTTTTTTGCCATCCGGTCACATAGACCTCATCTGATATACAAGTCAAGACTCAACTAATGTTTGAGCTCACATTTGGCTTCTCCTCATAATGGGGGTCTTACAACTTTGAGCACCGTGGATCATTGGTGGCACCTAATGAGGGTGGGGCATTGATAATATCTAACAGAGCTGCCAATAACATTGCAGACACAATTACTACAAATGGAATGGCAAGTACGGGGATTACAAACAAAGCCGTGAATAACATCAACCAAGCACCCGTCATGGATCTTCAGGTACTATTTTTCTTGAATAAAAGTAGCTAGTATGCCTTTATTCCATGAATATGCAACAGAAGCTGCATGCAAAAAATAAGATTTTACTCAATTCATGTATATAATTTATTTGAGAAATTCTTAATCACAAATTCTAAGGGTTAACTTGGGCCTGTACAAAATGAACCTATGTGACTACAAGGAAGGTACTGTGTTCCTAAAAGATTTAATATTTCTGATTTTTGTGTTGATCAAATAAAATCTCTGAATCACAAATGCTAATCCTCGGTATATAAGAGACCTTGATATGTAATTGCCAAATGATACTATTTCTAATTAAACTAATCAAGATTTTCTTTTATTGCAATCAAAGACCCATGAAACTCCAAGGGAGTTACTCTTAAGTATGAAACTCTTGCTTAAATTTAATCCAAACTAATCCCCAATGAAGAGAGAATCTAGGAAGACTATTGGAAGGTATTACCACTTATGTTGATTTGTCTTGAAGTTATTTTTCCACTTATGCTGATTTGTCTCAAAGTTATTTTGTCACTTATAGTTATTTTGTTACTTATGCTAAATTGCCTCGATATTATTATTATTTGGAAAGAAAAGATTTGCCTTGGAAATAAACTTGTTAAGAGTTTATGTATAATACATTCAAAACAAGATGCTTGTGATTGTAAGCTAAGTACTGATCTTTCCTAAAATCATCATGCTAAAAGATGGATGATTGAGTATAGATCGCCGACTGAGATAGTATTTTGGTGAACACAAAACACTAATTAAGGCAGTGTTCTTGATGGTGCTAGACCTCCCCAAGGCTAGCGTGAATAAAGCCTACTCCAAGGGGTTTTTCTTTTTTTGTTTCATGTTAGTGAGTTTAGACCAATCATGACGCAAAGGGTCTTGTTGTAGGGAACTCTAGTTGGTAAGAGGAGGTGAGGATACTAGGGGGGACTCTAGTCATAAACTCCTTAGACTTTTATGAACTACCAACTACCCTTCAATTTCTAGACTGTGTTTTGGAAGTTCCAATACTATTTGGGGAACGAAACTTGGAGAGAATAATACTTCAAACATAGAAAACATTGTAAAAGTCATTTTTCTGAAAGAAACTATGAAGAAGGAATTGCTTTACTATGTTTTGGTGTCATAAATTAAAGGCATATAATGAATTTGTATCAAGAGATAATTCAAGGAAGTTGATTTTATATGTTGAACCTAAAGTGGTAGGTAATTAAATAACGAAAACTACTCTCTCAAGGGAAGCGAGAGGATGGGATCCAAACCTATGGCTAGGTGGTCTCGGTAAGCCGAGAGCTTTCCTAAGAAGGAATAAAAATTGCACTTGATGGACCATTAGAAATTAGAAAGACTGACTTACATCACTTTAGAATTTGCTAATATTAATTGGCCAACACTAGTAATAGATTAGACAAAAAAAACTCAGGTCGATTATCATGGGAGTGGCCAGAACTTCCACTCTGCGGGGTAGACTCAAGCGAGCCTAGTTAGCAAACTCCAAGGGTTTTATCAAAATCTCGGACGACACTTTCTAGGACATCTCTTGATGGGCTACTAAGAACGTACCACCAAGGAATAGCTCAGGCGGCATGTTATAAAGACATGGATGCTAGGGACAAATGTGGTGACCATGGAGGAGTCCTTTAGGTTGTTACTGGCCACTGGAGCTTCTTGGTATAAAGTAGGTTGGGGTTAGAGTGGTGGTATGGTGACATGACTGTTGAAGTTTAGGGCATTCATGGGATTTTCGTGGTGAGTTTTGATGGTAAGTCAACGTTGAAGGATCATTGAAGAAGAGCTAAGTGCGCATGGATTCTTAGATTCTTTCATACTTGTAATGAAAAAACTCTTGTACAGTCTCTCTCTAGGGGGGAAAATGCTAATCTTCTTGTTTTGCACAAGATATATGTTCATGGTTTGGGAGATGAGTCAAACTCCAATGGTTGATTGTTGCATTAGTTAGCATGAGTTTGGATTGTTTAATCATGGTCCATGCATCATAGGTAAGGATGTTTTAGTAGGCACAACCTTGACCATGCATGTGTAGATGTTATGCTTAGTAGGCACAACCAAATTGTTATAGGATTCCATGCCTTTCGGATAATCCTGATATAAGTGAGTTTAGCTCCACTCAATAAATTGGTGGTTGATTGAAACTTTGGTGAGTTTTTTTGTTTTGGGACATTAGTGGACCAAATGGTCCAATTGATTGTACTCCCAACAAGTTTTACGTATGCATAGTCATACATTTGGGAATTTTAGGAGTAGCAAGTCATAAAATGACTATTAAACATCCATGTTTTGTACTCCCTCTAATTGATGACACATTCTTTGTATTACTAGTTGTATTCAAACTAGAGGCTCATTTTTGTAGGTCTAGTCACTCTTAAATTGGTGAAATTTGATCAAGGTTCTAACAAAGTTTCCATTATTATTGATATCAACCAATAACAACCACAACTAAAATTCACATGTTTTTAGTACTTGGTGTGCATTCTAGGCTTTCTTCTTTCCAAATAATTTGTGATTTCACACAACAACTTTACAGTATTCGTTGAGCAATCAACACACAAGTCAAATTTGGTCTAGTTTTTTGGTCCATTTGGCTTGCTTGGTTTTTTAAATTCAACCCTTCACTTTATGTTCAATCCACAAAGTATGTTCATTATCATTTAGTACACTCATTGGATCCACTTGCATTGGTCATCTGTACAAGGATGTATGCATGCACAATGGTGTGATTTGACCTATATGCCCTATTCCTATATGTGTGTGGTGGGTGGTATAATTGAGCTGGTGGTATAATTGAGCTGGTATGCCAAGGTGTGGGGTGAGTGCATAGGAGTTGTTGTGTACTAATTCAACATATGTGCAACATCCTAAGAAATATGTGCTATATTCACGTGCAATGTGAGTACACAAGGGTGGACTAGGATGTGTGGTGCACAAATATCCAATGTACTAGGGTGTGTGGTGCACAAACATGCAATGTACTAGGGTTAGTGTGCTTTAAGGGATTGGGGTATGCAAGGGTTATTTACATGGTTGTACCAAGGTAGGTTCCCTAGGTTAAGGTATGTTTTGAAATGCAACTATAAGCAAGGGATCACATGTTCTACTGTGCTAGGTGAGTGAACTAAGTTTTTGCACAAGGGTAGACTAGTGCATCCTAAGCATTGTATTATAGGTGAGTATGGTGCAATTACAATGGTCTAGAACTCAAGGCAATATTGAGAAGGTTCAAATAATTTTTTGTAAAATCATTCTTGAGTGTCGGGCTGACTCCCATGCAAATTGTAAATTAATGTGCATTTAAGGGGGCATGAGTAGAGTGAGTTACGATGTCTAGACAAGTCACAAGACTCTACAAGTTGGCATGAAGAGACCATGGGTGGTGATCACACTTGAAATATAGGCCCAGTCCAAATCTTAAATCAAAGGTCACATATATATGGTGAGAAAAAACTTATTGTAACCATTCCATCAATTAATGCAAAGCAGGTAGGCATGAAGAGACCATGGGTGGTGAGCACCCTTGAAAATTTGAAATATAGGCCTAGCCCAAATCTTAAATCAAATGTCACATATATATGGTGAGAAAAACCTTATTGTAACCATTCCATCGATTAATGAAAAGTAGGCTTATCTCTTTTCTTTTTCATAGTCTCATTTTCTTCTCCGTGTGGCCATCTCTTGCCTGCAAGATCTTAGAGAGATAAGGAGAGTCTTGTGAGAGCTTGTGTGATTGCTCTTGGTTACTCTTGCAAAACTCCATTGCTTCCCTAGACCTTCTTGGGGTCTTCCTAGTTTGAGAGGTGGAAGAGTAGAAACTTTTTTGGTTACTCTTGCAAAAATCCATTGCTTCCCCAGACTCTTGCAAAACTCTATTGCTCTTGGTTACTCTTGCAAAACTCCATTGCTTCCCCAGACCTTCTTGGGGTCTTCCTAGTTTGAGAGGTGGAAGAGTAGAGACTTTTTTGCATAGACAAAGAGCCACAAGGGGCTTCGAAAAGAGAGAGAGAGAGAGAGAGAGAGAGAGAGAGAGAGAGAGAGAGAGAGAGAGAGAGAGAGAGAGAGAGAGAGAGAGAGAGAGAGAGTTGCATAGGCTTGGAGGAACAAGTGATGGAGACCAACTCTTTGTGTGCAAAGGACGATGACGGAGCAAGAAGTGTGGATCTTGTGGTAATGTGCATCCTGACAGAGTCATCAGAGCTTGGGAGCTCTCAATGCGTTTTTGGCCACCTACTTTTGGTTAGAAAGCTCCAGTGCCTCTTCATTTTTACCACAAATTCTTTATTTTCTACTTCAAATTTGGTGCCTAGTTGCAACTCTCAGCATAATGTGACTTCTACTACAAAACTATGTTTGCTATTGCATTTCTAGTTTTATTGTATACACAAATTTTCCTAGTTGAGGATAATATTGAGTTCATGTGCACTACTGAGGTGCATGAAAGTGAGGTGTATGAATACATGCTTGCTAACATCACTAAGTGTGTGCTGTTATGGAAAAGAGGGTGCTCCAAATGCTAGTGAGTCATTCTCTATGAGTGTGAATCCTAGGACATACTAGACAAGGATGTTGAGAATCAAGCTCATGATTAGTATCACTGACATGACCTTATCTAGACAGTTGTCTTCTTAGCTGTCACTCTACATGTGTGTTGTAATAACTAAGTCGGTCAGACTCAACCATGGTTAGTGGTATGGTTAGTTAGTGACCTAGTGTGTTTTCAATTATGTGTGATTAGACTTTAGTAAGCATTATGAAATAATGAGAAGAAGAGAACAATGAGAGTTCATGACTCTCTATTATAGCTTCAAGTTTTTGTCTCTCTCTCCCTTTGAATCTTGAACATGGTATCAGAGCTTGAAGCATGAAGAGTTGGTGGTGGCATTGGCATCAGTTTTGCAAGAGCCGGAGCATGAAATCAGGAGCTACACTATGACCTGCAAAAGTTCATGTGTTGATAGCCATTAGATCAGTTGGAAGGTATGTTTCTTGTGGTTTATCATTTCACAACCTATTGAGGCTTCCTAAAGGGGTTCTCTGCTTGAATGAGCTCTGTTGCATGAGCATTGAGGGAAAAAACAACAGCAAGGTAAAAAACATGACCTACATAGATTGTGTCAGTTTGCAGGTCATCTTCTCCTACTCCAACTCAGACATTGACTGCCATAAACAACTTGTCAGTGATTGAAGAAAGATTCATAGCATTGGTATCTTAGTTCTCAACTCATTTGTGGGATATTTGAATTAAACATTAATTGGAAAATAGAGTAGGTCTGTTGTTAATCATACATGAGAGCATACATCTACTTGGTTGTAGCTCATTGGGAGCTATATTGATCTCTATTGATGTCTACTAATGCTTGGCAATGCATTGCTCTCATGCATTTTGGCATGGCTTTGAAGAGTTCAACACCCAGATTTAAATGGTAATTAATAGGCTGAAATTTGTTGTGGAATTTTCAGCACACTAAGTAGGGCATTGCTTGATCAAAAAAGGATTGAGAATGATGTAGACAATCATCCTAGATGCTTGGCAAGTGTCAACACTTGTGTATACATGGGCATGATATTGGAGTGTTAAATACTCAATTTTGGAGCTTATTTGCAGGCTGGAAATAGTGAATTGGTTGCTGTCCTGAATACATGATAGCTTACACATGAAGTTTTGGAGTATCTTAACACCTATTTGGTACCCGTAAATGCTTGCATGTTGTTCCATGAATAAACGATTTTTTTTGGATGTAATGGAGCATTAAATGCTCAAATCTAGGCTGAAATATTATTGGTTATAGTAGTGGACTGGCTATAAACAACCTGTGGGAAGGGTATTTGGCACTGCTACTTGCATACAGTATAAACATTGATGCTTATTTAGTCACATTGAATCCCCAATGTACTGGGACATGTCTATGGTGATTTAAGGATATTTTTGAGCTAAGAATACCATGATTGTTGTAGAGAGTTTATGCTCCTTGCCATAACAGGCTGCTTGCCTATCATAAAATGTGGGAAAGTCTAGTGAATGTCAGCATCAGTTCTATGCATCTATTGATGCTTGTATATGGACATAGTTTGTTGCTGGATTATTTTGCCACTACCATAAAATGTTTTGAACTAATTTGAGTCTGGTTTATGCTCATTTGACTGTGTTTTTTCATTGTTGGAATACGGTTTACAGCAAGCAGGTTGTCAAGAAATTGTACCTAAACAATTGTAGGAAATTGGTCCTGAATTGCAAGAAATTGTTCCCAAACTGTAGGAAGATTGTTTATGAATTGCAAAAAGTCTATTCTTGAACTGTAGAAAGACTATTCTGAACAAAAAGTCTATTCCTAAACTATGGGGAGTCAAGCACTTACAGATTGCATATAGCATTGAATACCTTAGTTGCAGATATGGCAAATGCTCAAGGCACTGATAACATCACTCAAATTGTTGGTGAGAAGCTCGACAATAAACATATTGCTCTATGGAAGTTTAGGATGTAAAATTTCTTGATTGGTAGAGGCTATTGGGATTTATGTACGGGAGCTAAATTTGAACCCAAATTACTTGAACGGAATCTGATACAAGAACAATTGAGAGCTCATCGATGGTCGAAAAGAGCTAGTAAAGTACTGCAATGGTTTTCTTTGTGCATTTTTGATGCAATGGCTATGTAGATTACCATTTGCCATGCCCTGAAGGATGCATGGGATGCACTCATGAAGAATTATGGTAATGTCACGCATGCAAGGAAGATACAACTGAAGCAGCAATTCAACAACATGTCTAGGAATGGCAGGAGCATTCAAGCATACACGATAGAAATAAAGACCATAGTTGACCAGTTGGCTACTATTGGATCTTGTGTTTCAGAGGGGGATGATATGATTGCAGTGACATTGAATGGGTTAGGCAAGGAGTATAAGGCATTTGATACGTCCATTTCTGTGAGAGTAGAACCCCTTAATTGGGATGACTTACTTGCATTGCTGGAAGAGGTGGCCCTTGGCAGTCGCATGAGCAATTTAACATGGATAAAGACTGTCATTATTGTAGAAGATATGGGCATATTATGAAGGATTGCCATAAAAAGCAAGCTGATATGAAGGGGAAAGGTAGGCAACATGGAAATTGCGCATCTTCCAGTGGTATTCAAGATGACCAAGGGGATAGACTATTTGCTACTATGCAACATGTATCAAAGAATATGCCTAAGCAAGGCAAAGATGAGAAATGGTACATAGACTCAAGAGCATCCAATCATACGACTCCTCATGGTGAATGGTTTGATGAGTTAGTAGCAAGGTCTCATGGATTTGTATGTACTGGTGATGATACATAGCATGATATTTAGCATATAGTTGTGGTTCTATTGCTCATGCTCTTTCTGCCTAATGGCAGAAAGAAGAGCCTACATGATGTACTACATGTACCTTCTATTACGAAGAATTTACTATCGGTTGGACAGATGGATCAGAACAGCATTTGCAAAACAAGGATGGTTATTCTATTGAAGAATATGGCAATAGTTGTAAATTGATTGCCAAAGGCAAGAGATGGCAAAATGTTTACCTTGGATGCATCTATCCCGGAATGAAAGGAAGCCATGTTTTCCCATGATAATGGAGCAATTCAGGATGCAAAAATCAAGCACAAATGCATTGGTCATGTTAATGTACAAAAGTTGAAAAATATGCAATAGAAAGAGGTTGAACTTGGCTTGCCGAAGTGCAAGTACACTAATCTTGGATATGTATGCTTTGCTTGTTAGTTTGGAAAATAAGCAAGATTATCGTTCATGAGACATGTTAGAAACAGTTCTTCGCCTTTGCAGTTGATACATCAGATGTATGGGGTTTTGCCCATAATGTGTCTTTTGGTGGTGCCAGGTATTATGTATCCTTCATTGATGATTTCAGTTATTGATACACATGGCTATACATTTTGAAGCAAAGCAAAAGGATAAGGTGCTCGATGTCTTTAAGGACTTTAAGAAGTGTGTTGAAAATGAACTTGGTTGTTGTATCTCATGTTTGAGATTTGATGAAGGTGGAGAATATATATCAAAAGAGTTTGATAGGTAACTTGCTAAATATGACATAAAAAGGCAGCTCACATGAATGCAATTACATACCTCAATAGAATGGTGTGGCAGATAGAAAAAATTGGGTGCTTATGGAAGCTGCCAGGGCAATGCTTAATGAAAAGAATTTGCCAAATGCTTATTGGGCTGGAGTAGTGGTTATTGCCGTTTATGTGCTAAACTAAACACCTATAGCTAGACTTCATGATTTGACTCCATGTATGAGAAATTGTAAGGGCACAAGCCCAACATTAGTCACCTAAAAGTATTTGGCTGCATTGCCTATGTACATGTGCCTAATGAAAACATGAAGAAGTTAGACCCAAAAGCTATCAAAAGTGTTTTTCTTGGCTATGCACAAGAGATAAAGGCTTACAAATGCTATGATCCATCCACTCAGGAAACCCTGATCAGCAGGCATGTAGTTTTTGATGAGCTAGCCTCATGGTATGGTAACTCAAATGCAATGGTATTTGATGGACTAGCCAGCCCTACTTATGCTAAAAATCATCCTTCACCTAGTATGTCTATGAGTGGACCGATAGGTGATGATTTATCTATTGTTAATCCTTGGATTGGACGACTCCGCAGTCATGGTACTACATCCACTAACATGGATATGTCAGTGAGGGGGAGATTGGATAAAGAAAAAGAAAAGATGTTTGACAATGTAACTGGCTTGCTTACAGTTGGATATGAGTCACTTGGTAGTGATAGTCTTGACAATGAATTGGGCATACTTTTAGTGATGACGCCTGGTGCAAGGCAAAACATGTATGTGCTACCTCATGAGAGGCAAGCCCAGAGTGCACTACAATTGAGGATGTTTGAAAGGATTAGAAAACTAGTTGATAGGCTCACATACAGTGGGTATTCAGCCAGACATGATGCATATATGACTAAAGTGTCAGGCTACAACAAGCCTACGAAGTTTAGTGAGGCAGATGAGAATTGGTGTGTCACCATGGATGAGGAATACATAGCATTGGTGGAAAACGAGACATGGGAATTGGTCCATTTACCTGAAGGCAAAGTACCCATTGGCTGGAAGTTAGATGGTTCATTGGAAATGTTTAAATCCCGATTGGTCGCAAAGGGATATGCATAACAATATGGCCTAGATTATAAGGAGACATTCAGCCTGATTGACAAGATGGAAATGGTGAGAATAGTCATTGCATTACGGGCTTCTAAATGCTAGAATTCATGATAGATGGATGTCAAAAATGCATTCTTGAATGGTGAATTGCTTGAAGAGGTGTATATGGAGTAGCCTAACGGTTATGTACACCCTAATTATTCGACATATGTGTGTAAGTTGAAAAAGGCATTGTATAGGCTGAATTAGGCACCAAGAGCACGGACACACTTGAAAAAGTCATTGTATAGGCTGAAACATGCACCAAGAGTATAGAATGCTTGTCAAGAATCGTGTGGTGGGGGAACTTGCTTGAGCTGCTGTGCCAAACACACACTATATACAAAAGAGGAAGCTCGCTCAAGAACACAAGAAGAGAGATGGAGGCCTAAACGTTTTCTTGTTGGTTTTTTCTTCTTCTCCCACACACTATACAATGTACACAAAATATAGATAAGATACAATATAACGGAAAGTGGCCTTCTAAGTCAAACAATGCATAATCGACTACACTAATCGACTGGCATTATATCTTTGTGTAATATTTTTGCACGAAATATTAATAGTACTAGACCCTGCACATCTCGTGCAAAAACAGTACAAAGTAATCTCCTGCAATGGAATAATATTGGTGGTTAAGTGCTCCGTTCGCGTGCATCATCAAATTCCAACCTGCATTGCGCACAAGAGTCCGTGGATAAAAACCCGCAAGCCCACACGAGAACACCCTTCACAGGAAAAGGCAAATGAATAATGGTTAAATTTTGTGAAATTTTTTTAACTATTAATCCTCTCCCCTTAGCCGATGCATGGCAGGGAGAGGGAGTATGATGGGACCTCAAATGGGCCGGCACTAGCTATGGCACTAGCCGGACCTCATGCTCATAATAGACAAACACATCCTCACGGCCTCATGGGCCAGGAGCATCTATCTACTACTAAAGGACGAACTGTCTTAAAGCCTAATCTATGCATTTATAGTTTTGAAGTCTAACGTTTCCCTCGCTGCAGCTCTCCTACATCGCAGGGATTAGCCGCTTGATGTGCTGCTCAACATATAGAACAAACGAACAAACTCCACTCTTTTACTTTTAAAGTATTCCAGGAGATACCATGTGTCCTTACCAAATAATCTCCCAAGAAACGAACGTCTATCCTACGGCTTAGGTTGCCTTTCCACACTCAAGCGTGGATCATTGTCATTGAAAATAGGTGCTATGCATCCAATCCTTATTCTGATACCATAAATGACATGCACATGCAAAAGTGGATGATCCTAAAGTGCTCAAACATAATTTTCAATCAGAATTGTGTTGTGCACAACCAGGCTTTCCAATGCTCATTCACTAACTCGTTGCGGCGATGTAAGGATAGCACCGAGACAACACTCGTGCTACTATCCTCTTAATTAAAATACAACGAACTCTATGTCATAATATGCATCAGAAAATCAGCAACAATCAGCATGCAAATCACACCATTCAAACCTCCCAACCCCATATGTTTAGGTATTGCTTTTGTTGCATAGGTATATAGGTTCATTTTGTCATGTTTCGATGTATAAAAAGCGATAAATCACAAAATTTGACAAAGAGATAGGGAAAACTAAGGCTTAACCTCATGCTTTGCCACTACCATACATCCACAAACAATCATTATATTTTTCCTTATTTTTGTAAGACGTATTTCTATTTTTCCCCCTTATTTTCTCTATTTTCTTGATTTATTTGGTAATAAAATATACAATTTCTAATTTTTCTTGTTCCAATCACTTCAGCATACTATCAATCAATTTATCTTCCATTTTCCCCCCATGGGAACACCTTTTACCCACCCGAAATGGAAAAACTACCATTTTACCGCTTAAAGACCACATTCCGGGTTTTTGGGAATTAAATAGAGCATGTAAATTATTGAAAAATCAGAAATTTCTAATACACAGCAATTAATCATGATGCAACCATCACATAAACAAATTTTCATCCAATAAGAACATCATTATCATCATAAACTATAAAAAACCTTCATTTTCTTCATAAAATGGTCATACCGTGTTTTTACGTAACCTAAGACTCCTTGAATGACTGCATAGCTAGCAGACGGAGCCTCCATTGCTCTCAATCAAATGCTGCACATCAATCTTCAACATCTCCATCAATCTCCATCACCACTTCCTTCATTCTCCTTCCTGGTTCCTCCTTCAAGATAGTGCACATGAACAACCCATAGAGGGGAGAGAGAGGGAGGAGAGAGAAAGACTAGATTATGATCTCTTCATCCAGACAGCCATATCCCGTGCGAAGACCGGCAATAGAGTCAGGAAAGAGGGAGGAGTTGATGGGTATTGTTGGTTCCATGGGTTGCTTGCAGCCTCAAATCATGATTCATGAGGGGGGGCGCAATTTTCGGCTACCTGCTGCTCACGCCATCTCCATGCTTTCTCCACGTTTTTTTCTTTAAAATTGAGGGAGGGGGGTTAAAAGTCCCAAAGGGCACCCCCCTTTGGTCTAAAATTTTGTCCACCCTTTCAAATCTTGGCCAATTTTAGGCCTCTTCCGTGTCCGGGCTCCATTTCAGCCTCTGAAAAATCTTGCGTGTCCGTCTCGGCATCCCGCACTGACTGACAGCTCCCGGCATCCCGCATGGCAGTTGAAAAAAGTATAAAAAATCCACAAGTGTTGCTCAGGCACCTTTTAAAAGCCGTCTTTCACTTGGTGCTTAAAATCGTCCTAGCTGCAGCCACCGCCTTCGATGTCGAATATTTTTCCCTTAAATTCTAGATTTTTTGGCAAATTTTAGGCACATCCTGGGCTCAAAACTGCATTCTCATTGGCGACCATGGGATAGGACGACTCAACCCGTCGAATCCCACAACAGACTTGCACAAAACAACCAAAGAAAGCATCAAACTGATACAAAATAGGTACATATTAAACCACAACACAATGATCACCCTACCCCTTGACAAAACCAAGGCATGAAATCTACAAGGAGTAGGCCTAGCATAATCTGATAGAAGGTCTGAAGCTAGTCACTAATCGACTGCTCCAACACGGCCAAACTAAAAAGAACTATCAAAGAGGTTTCCCTAAGTGGTGGTTTGAACTACCTACCTAACTAAGGACAACACAACCAAGAGCTCCTACTAGGCGAGGACTCCTATAGCCTGGGCAAGAAATATTTTCTTTTAGCACATTTCTTCTTTTATGTTTTTATTTTCCTATACTCAAGCGTGTAAAAAGGAGGGAGCTGAGAGTAGTGACCCGATGAGAACATGACATCAGCCTCGGGTCCTGTCTTGGTACCCAAGAACCTACCAAGCCCTTGAGAGGCGACACTTAATCCTTTTCTGACGCTCACTTTTATTTTCATTCCACCCTTAATTTTTTCTTTTCCAGTGAGATGCCATCCCTAGGAAGACAAGGCATCGGCCCTGGGTCAGACTCGTCCCCATGAACCTACCAGACCCTCGAAAGGCGATGATCAACTGCTTATAAATTTTCCTTTCTTTCCTTTTCTATTTTTATAGGGGTTATAACCCCTTTTAACACGCCTTTGTATATATTTATTTCCTTTGAGATATTCAGGGTTTCTTTACCTCTATCATCATCATTTGTTTCCTTCTCTGGCGGGCTTCTCTAACTGCCTCACAACTAAGCAAGAACTCCTAGAACAGCTGCCTAGCAGGCTAGCAGAATAGGGTCACTAGAACTGCCTTCTGAAATAGGTCTTTCGATGCCTAGCAATGTCTCTACAGGAGGCAACGACTACTTAGACCTCCCTTAGACATACCTAACCTAAACCTGGGACTTCATGCCTTGGACGCCGGTCCCCAACAAGAAAAGAAAGTCCCCTACAAGTAAACAGACACATAGAGCATAAAAAACATGGTACTTGTAAAGGAGAGATATCACCTGGATAGGGCCATGAGAAGCTTCAGTGCAACATAGGCTACTTCCAAGCTCTTCTTTGAACCTGTCTAGCACAGGACTAAAACAAGAAACCATTAACCACACCCGTACTAACCAGACGATTGGCCTTCTTGGCCTAATGAAATAAAGCATTTAGCTAAAAAATGATTGGCCCTCTTGGCCTAATGAAATCAAACAGAATAGCACCTACACTTCCCTCCCCGAAATAATACAGATATACAATGATATGCTCCCTTCCAAGGAGGAAAAATAGGGCTCACAGCCCTAAGCTAAATGCATAAGATTATGACCCATCCCTCTTGCATATATAGCAAGAGGCATACGCATAACATGTTGTCTAATCAACCTATGGGTCTAGGATAACAATGGTAGATGGGTCTTAGCTACTCTTTGCATCACCCATATCAACCATCACCTGCCATATATTGCATGCCTTGATAACATTTCCCACAAGCAACCAGGTCTTGCCTCATTATTGATAGCAATATCCAAACTAGGACCACAGTTGAAGAAAAGGTCTTCTTCATAAGCAAGATTTGCCAGTGAATCTGCAAATTGATTCTAGTAACGTGGAATCAGTTGAAGAGACACTCTCTCAAACTCCTCAAATAGGGTCATGGTACTTTCGATGATACATACAAAGGATGGGATTCTACACTGTGTATGTCCCATCTAGCTGATTCAAGATCAACTGGGAATCCCCTTTTACTAACAACCGTCGAATACCACCTTGCTTGGCAATATGCAGTCCCATAATCAAGGCTTTATACTCCGCCATATTGTTAGTGAATCCTACCCCGAGATAAGCAGCTAACTTCATCGTAACTCTATGTCGGGGATCTCAGATTACTACTCCAATACTCCCCTTTTTATTAGGGCCCCTGGACGCTCCGTCAAAATATAATGTGTACGTCCACAATGGGTTTACACAGCTTGCCATCACGAACTCCTCTACTCGTAATTATGATAGTCAAAATTTAGCATGTTTAGAGGGTGAACTGACAGCTCCATCCCGCCTTCTTTATTGAACTCAACAGGGATACTTGTCAACACTCGTAAGCAGTGCGATGACAGAAGACTTTGATCTCCCACACAAATGTTCCGTCTTCTTGCTCAATCACTTTGTATCCTTTGCTTCACCAGATAAGTTTCCCTTGATGGTATCTCTGCTCCAGATATGGGTGCTCCAAATAAGGAATTAACCGCCCCATCAACCAGCTTTAAGCTCTTTTGCAGGTCTCTAATCAGCCCCAGCATGACCTGCAATGCATTTCTCTGTGTTAGCATACTTAGAAATAATAAGGTTTAATCTTATTAAGATTAAGCTTATTTTTAAACTCTACTCCCTCAGATCAACTAGTAGAGCCGTAGACCTATTTTTCCCTATCCTAACAATCTTGTAGGGGCCATCCCCTCTAGGTTCCAACTTCCCTGGAAACAGCTCCCTACGCGCATCATAATACAGAACTAATTGCTCTTTTTTAAAGGTATACTTCTTTGCTTTAAAGTCATGCAACTGCTTCATCCGATGTTTAGCTATCTCCTGGTGTAATAAGCTCTGCAATTTCAGTTCATCCAGGTGGGCTATGGTCATGAAATGTTCAAAGAGTGCATCCTCCTCTCTCAACGAGTGATTAATTGCAAACCATATGGTTAGCAACTCGATTTCGAGGGGTAACACACATTCTTCCCCAAAAACTAATTTAAATGAAGTATGGCCGGTAGCTCGCTTGAACGTTGTATTGTATGCCCATACTACCACATACAACTTTCTGTCCCAGTCTCGTTTCTTCTCCGAGACTATTTTAGACAAGATACCCACAAGTTGCTTATTAGTACTTTCGACTTGCCTATTGACTTGCGGACTATAGGGGGTCGTGTTGTTGTGCTTGATTTTCCAAGCTTCAGTCAGGCTTTTGATCACTTTATTCAAAAAGTGGGTTCCACGGTCCGACACTAGTTCCTTCGGTGGACCGAAATGGCAGATAATCTGCTCTAAGAGGAAACTCGCAGTCTCTTTTGCATTGTCCTGCCTCGTCGCCCGCGCTTCTGACCATTTTGTAAAATAATCAGTTGCTACTATGATGTACCTCTTCTGAGTAGTAGACGATGAGGTGATATGACCCACAAAGTCCATGCCCCACTTCTCAAATGGAAGGATAGCCATAATAGGTGTAAGTGGGCGTTTCCTATTCTCTCTGCTGTCATGTCTTTGACAAGTATCACATCTCTTAACGTACTCAAAGGAATCTTGGAAGATGGACAGCCACCAATATCCAACTCTTAAAGCTTTCTGTGCCGTCAACCGTCTAGCAAAGTGCCCTCCACAGGTAGAGTCATGGCACTCTTCCAACATGAAACGAACCTCGTCAGGTATCACACATCGGCGATAGATATAATCAACACCCTGCCAATATAGTGTTCCTATGACGATCAAGGAAAACTTCAAAGCCTATTGTCTGATTTTCCTCTTTTCTGACTTTAGTAAACCAGCTCTAGTCTCTCTCGTTGATAGATATTGCGTGATAGTAGCATACCAAGATGGGATAGAAGCTGTATCAATTTTAAACATTTCTCCAATATCACTTCCTTCAGCCAAAGTCTCTTTCGACTCCCTGAAATCTACAAGGAATTCCACAATACCCTGCAACCTCGGTGGCTTACTCTTAATCTCATAATCGAACTCTTGCAAAGTGAATAACCACTTTGCCAAACGATCAGGTGGTTGTAGCTTGTTCATAAGAAATCTAAGCCCTTCCACCTTCGTATAGAATACTACCTTCTCATAGAGGATGTAGTGTCTGAATTTTTTAGTCGCAAAGACCATCGCACGGCACAACTTCTCCATGTAGGTGTAGTTAATTTCTGATATGCCCAATTTTTGACTAGCAAAAGCTATCGGATGATACCACTTTTCCTCTCAAATTCGGGCTAAACAACAGCTGATACTATGCATGGTGGCTGTTGAAAATATGTAAAATACCTCGCCTCTTTTAGGTGCTTTTAAAACTGGTGCTTTTACTAGCTCCTGTTTCACATCCTTGAAAGCTACCTTACAAGGGTCGCTCCATACAAATAGACAGCTAAAGGATAATAAGTTCATTAATGGCAATGTCCTTTCTGCCAAGGCATTTATAAACCTCCGATAGTACCCTTTCGATGACAAAAAGCTATGAACCTCTTTCGAAGTGTGTGGTGGTCTCATAACGACTATAACCTTGATCTTTTTAGGGTCAATTGCCATTCCTACTAAACTGGCTACATGGCCTAGCAATAGCCCATAAGGCACTCCAAAGACACACTTCCGTGGGTTAAGAGTGATACAAAATTGTCTGCAGCGCTCAAAGCACTTTCTTAAGATAATCAACATCCTTTCCCTTACAGTGGTTGCCCCCGAGTCATCGATAAATACTTTCAACTCATCTGGGGAGATGTCGCGAAAGGTCTTGTATGCTGTTCGTTGCCATGATCTAGGTGCATTGCACAAACTAAAGGCCATCACATGGTATGCAAAAGTACCAAAGACAGTAATGAAAGTTGTTTTCAACTTGTCCTCTTCTGCAATTGCCATCTGGTTGTATCCTGCAAAGCAATCCATAAACGAATATATTTCCCTACCTGCTAATTGATCCAAAATCTGGTCAATAAATGGCAATGGGTAGTAATCCTTAACCGTCTGCTTATTTAGCTCTCTAAAATCTACACATAGTCGGATCTAGTTGTTTTTATTCTTCGTGATGACAATTGGTGAACACCATTCCATGTGCTGTACAGGGAAGATTAAACCAGCTTTCTGTAACTTCTGTAACTCCTCAAACAACCCATCCCTCAATTCAAAAGGCATACGCCTTACTTTTTGACGCACAGGACAATTGCCTTCTTTTACAGGAATAGTATGAACAGCCAGGCTGGGAGGAATGCCTCTCAGCTCCGTCATAAATCCAAGCAAAGATGTTGTAGAATTCTTGAATCAAGGACACATAGTTCTCCCTTTTTGCTGAACTGAGCATGGAACCCAATTTAATTGGCCGCGAATCATTCGGCATGCCAAGGTACAACTCAATCACATCTGCATCTCTTATCCTATCTTGCGGCTCTATCGGCTTATTTAGAGTTATCTAATAAATATCCTCTGTGTAGTGGACCCCTCTTTAGATTCATCATTGGATGATGTCTCACTACCAGATGGATCATATGTTGTTTCTAATTCAGTAGAGGATAAAGGAGCTCTCTCACTCTGAGGAGACTTAGGGTAAGCATCGACTATGACTCGATTAGCACCTCTACCTAGAACCACTCGACCGGCAGGTATATCGACTTGACAGCCTATTCGTAAGATCCAAGCCCTGCCTAGCAAGACTCGATAGCTCAGACGTCCTGCAAATCTTATTACCCTAAAGTCCAAGAAGCATTCTACACTTGCAACTGTAACATGGATTTTAGAAACGCAACCTTATGGTTGCCTTAGACTATCATCAGCCATTCTAAGAAGGGTGGAGCTATCTTTTTGGATGCCTAGACCCAACCTCTCCATCAACTCTGAACTCATGATATTGACGGAGGACCCGGTGTCTACGATAGCATGGTCCACTAATATTCCATCCACGTATGTTGGAACCCTAGGGCAATTCTTTTCAGCATGATCAAACCAATCTTCCCCTACTCGTGCTATGCCCAAAGGTTCTACAATATACCCAATACGCAGGATCTTCTTGAATTCCTTGCGTACTCCTGGAGATAATTTAATCAACTGTAAGAGGTTTACATCCGGTTTGACTTCGCAAAGAGAACTTGCTAAATCAAAATCATGATAGGTAGCCAAAGCTCTCTTTTCTCGCCAAACCATCCTTTCTTTTGGTCTCGGGACCAGCTTTGGTGCTTCTTTTTTAGCTCTTGCCTTCTTTTTTGGCACTTCCTCATCCTTCTTTTAGGATCGACTTTCTTGTCAACAGGCCTTAGAGGTCCACCTTCCATGCCAGGATTTAGGACTTGCATCCCCTTATCCCCTTGCTTAGGGTTTTCCTCGATCGGTTTTGCATTATCTTTGTCAACCTCTTTAGCCTTTTGGCCTCTTGTCACGGCTCGTAGGTTAGAGGTTTCAGCGCCATTGACGCGTACAACCTCGATAAGGCTGACTCCATTGCCCTGTGTCAACTCTTCTATAGTGGTCTTTCCCCTTTGTAGTATTTGTCTTGGTCCATCATTTTGCTGGAGGTTATTACCTTGCACTCTATGATTAACTGGACCTGGCTGTTTACTCCCTTGTTGGAGGGAACTAATCTTACTCCAACAGGTAGCGGCTAAGTGGCATGACTTTTCACAAATATCACATTTAATATTTGGACAGTTTCTAGGGAAATGTTGTCCGCCACACCACTTATAGCTGAATCTTGAGGGACCACCCTCTTCAGGATGTCGACTCCCTATCAGATTCTGCTACTTCTTTAGGAAATTGACATCAACAGCTATTTGTTGATATTGTTCAGAAATCATGTTGGTGTAGTGCTTCATCATATCCTTAACTTTGCCAAGGACATTAGAGGCACTCGACTCATAGCCTTGATCGTCTCTCCATCGTTCCATTGGCCTAACAATTTGATTGGGCATTGGTTGTTGACTCACATGAACAACATTAGGGTTTGAAACTTGGCCTCCAACATTTGGTGGAGCCAACTGACTAGCCATAGGCATAGTCACATTGGGAGGAGCTGGCAGCAAAGGTACGTTTTGAACCATGCTTCCTCTCCCATTTGGTGGAGCCAACTGACTGGCCATAGGCATAGTCACACTGGGAGGAGTTGGCAGCAAAGGTATATTTTGAACCATGCTTCCTCTCACATTAGGGTTATTCATATGCATCCCTTGGCTTCCATTCATCAATGGTAAATTACCTCCAGGTACTAGACCCGCATTAAGATTTATTAAAGAGGAGTAGGCCGTTTGTAATCGTGACTCGACTCCTTCTGCCCTCGTGATGGCGGTGTCTATATCAGCCAAAGCCACACTGTTCAATTGCACCTGAATATTGAAATCCAGTCCATGCAAGAAGTATTGCAATTGGGCAGCCAACAGAATAGGAATGTAAGTTTGTAACTTACAAAATACTTCTTTAAGCTTCTTAGCATAGGCTTTCACATTCTCATGGGGTTCTTGGCGTGTTACATTCAAAACACGCAACCAGTATTGGCCACCTCTTTCAGGGGCATATTCTCCTTGGAAAGTTGCATAAAATTGGTTGATTGTGGTTATGGTTCCAATCTCTATGCTATGATACCATACTACATCCCTTCCTTTTAATGTCTAGTTAAAAAAGATCATAAGATGTCCCTCATCTTGGATACGGTAATTAAACATTAGTCTTTGGAATTCACAAATGTGAAACTCCGCATCTTCTTTGGCTAACCCATTAAAAATGGGCAAAGGCACTCCTAAAGCTGGCAGATCCACGGCGTCCGTGCACGAATTGCAATGGTTGTGCCATGACGACAATTGGATTGACAATAGGAGTTTGGACTGATGGAATCACACCCCCACTTGAAGTGGGTTGACTTGGTGGAAGAGAGGAAGGACTTGCGCTTCCTCCTGCACCTAAAGGACTATGTGCAGCAGTTGGGTTACTAAGACCACTGCCTCTTATGTGTATCAGGCTACTCCTTTGAGGAGAATAGTGACTTACAATCTCCAAAGGCCATCTAGCCCTCTCAGCACGTTCTGCTTTTTGTATTTTGGCTTGACGGTCCCTAAAAACCCTAGATTCGAGAACCACCACTTGTTGGCAGCTCCCGAAAGATGCACCACTGATGGGACCTCAAATGGGCCGGCACTGGCTATGGCACTAGCCAGACCTCATGCTCATAACAGATAAACACACCCTCACGGCCTCGTGGGCTAGGAGCGTCTATCTGCTGCTAAAGGACAAACTGTCCTAAAGCCTAATCTATGTGTTTATAGTTTTGTAGTCCAACGTTTCCCTTTCTATAAACTCCACAGAGGGAGAACCCATACACATTGGCAATAAATGCCATGATAATCACATACATGGGAGGCAACTTCTCGGTGGAAACACCGCGGCCTCACTGCAGCTCTCCTACATTGTAGGGATAAGCCCCTTGATGCACTGCTCAACATATAGAACAAACAAACAAACTCCACTCTTTCACTTTGGAAGTATTCTAGGAGATACCATGTGTCCTTACCAAATTATCTCCCAAGAAATGAATGTCTATCCTATGGCTTAGGCTGCCTTTCCACACTCAAGCGTGGGTCATTGTCATTGAAAATAGGTGCTATGCATCTAGTCCTTGTTATTCTGATACCATGGTTGACATGGACATGAGAAAGTGGATGATCCTAAAGTGCTCAAACATAATTTTCAATCAGAACCGTGTTGTGCACAACCAGGCTTTCCAATGCTCATTCACTAACTCGTTGTAGCGATGTAAGGATAGCACCGAGACAACACTCGTGCTACTATCCTCTTAATTAAAATACAATGAACTCTATGTCATGATATGTATCAGAAAATCAGCAACAATCAGCACGCAGATCACACCATTCAAACCTCCCAACCCCATACATTTAGGTATTGCTTTTGTTGCATAGGTATAGAGGTTCATTTTGTCATGTTTCGATGTATAAAATGCGATAAATCACAAAATTTGACAAAGAGATAGGGAAAACTAAGGCTAAACCTCATGCTTTGCCACAAACAATCATTATATTTTTTCTTATTTTTGTAAGACGTATTTCTATTTCCCCCCCTTATTTTCTCTATTTTCTTGATTTATCTGGCAGTAAAATATAAAATTTTCTAATTTTTCTTATTCCAATCACTTCAGCATACTAACAATCAATTTATCTTCCATTTCCCCCCCATGGGAACAGCTTTTACCCACCTGAAATGGAAAAACTATCATTTTACTGCTTAAAGACCACATTTCGGGTTTTTGGAAATTAAATAGAGCATGTAAATTATTGAAAAATCAGAAATTTCTAATACACAGCAATTAATCATGATGCAACCATCACACAAACAAATTTGCATCCAATAAGAACATCATTATCATCATAAACTATAAAAAATCCTTCATTTTCTTCATAAAATGGTCATACCGTGTTTTTACGTAACCTGAGACTCCTTGAATGACTGTATAGCTAGCAGACGGAGCCTCCATTGCTCTCAATCCAATGCTGCACATCGATCTTCAACATCTCCATCAATATCCATCACCACTTCCTTCATTCTCCTTCTTGGTTCCTCCTTCAAGATAGTGCACATGAACAACCCATAGAGGGGAGAGAGAGGGAGGAGAGAGAAAGACTAGATTCTGATCTCTTTATCCAGACAGCCATATCCCGTGTGAAGTCTACTGATAGAGTTAGGAAAGAGGGAGGAGTGGACGGGTATTGTTGGTTCCATGGGTTGCCTATAGCCTCAAATCAATTCATGAGGGGGGAGGGGCGCAATTTTCGGCCGCCTACTGCTCACACCATCTCCACGCTTTCTCCACATTTTTTTCTTTCAAATTGAGGGAGGGGGGTTGAAAGTCCCAAAGGCCACCCCCCTTTGGTCTAAAATTTTATCCACCCTTTCAAATCTTGGCCAATTTTTGGCCTCTTTCGCGTCCGAGCTCCGTTTCAGCCTCTGAAAAATCCTGCGCATCCGTCTCAACATCCCACACTAACTAGCAGCTCCCAGCATCCTGCATGGCAGTCGAAAAAATGATAAAAAATCCACAAGTTTTGCTCGGGCGCCTTTTAAAAGCCGTCTTTCACTTGGTGCTTAAAATCGACCTAGTTGCAGCTGCCGCCTTCGATGTCGAATATTTTTCCCCTAAATTCCAAATTTTTTTGGCAAATTTTAGGCACATCCCAGGCTCAAAACTCTGCTCTCAGAGTATAGAGGGGACCTTGAGTTATGTGGAGAGCATTAGGGAGGGAGGAGACATGGAAGTAAGCCACGTGGGTGGCTATCTTCCCCCCCCCCCCCCCCCCCGCCCCCGTCCTATATGACCCCCCCTGAAGCTTGAGGAGGAGGGGGACGAAATCACGCTACCCGTCACCTGCTGCCACCATCGAGCTGCCATGTCTCTAGGCCATGCCATCGGACTACCACGCCTCGTCCATCATTATCATCGTCAGCATCATTATCATCACCATCTTCGTTTTCATCGTCATCTTCCTCCTTTCCAATCATTCTTTCCCCCCCCCCCCCCCCCCCCCCCACATGTCATTCTGTACTGGGCAAAAGTATAGAAGCTTCTAAAAGGCTTCCATATGCCTTGTTCTTACCATGCCTTCCCGGGGTGCTGTAAACCACGTCTTGTAAAGGAAATTGCTGCGCAAGGGGGAGTAGGTAGTTTTTGGGGCCGATTTGCCAAAGCCTGGAGGGAGTTCGGAGATCGGATAAAGGCAAGGATAAGTTTGCGGAGTCAAGGATCTACGTCATCGATGGATCCAAAGCTAAAGATGCGAGGTGCACATGCGGGAGCCTCCAATCCGAATCCCACGCGTGGACAACGCTACGAGTCCTCATGCCTAGGTTCTTAAAAATTGGTTCCACATGAAAAGAATGCACTAGGCATGTCCAATTCTCGTAAGCAAGTTTAATTACACTTGGAAATTTTAATTGATCACTCAATTTTCAAAGATTTAGTTGCATGATGTGCATTTGAAATTGCTTGTACTTCCAAGTTACAATCCTGAACGCATATTGCATAAGTTAAGAGGTGGATTTGCCTAAATGCATCCTTGATTCCCCCACGAAAAAAACAGCACTAGGCGCATCAATGACCTTAGTCTATTGTTTCATTTTTGTATAGAGGTTAGATTTTTTTTTAATGGCAAAAGCTAGTTTAGTATTAGCCTTGTTCAACTCCCCCTTGGATTGTTGTGTCTCCTCATTAAAAAAGAATAGAGTTACTGAATATAAGCAGTAACTGAGAGTTCAATAGAGCTGTGAATGTCTTTGTACAAAAATGGAATTGCATCTCCTATCACTAGAAATTGCACAAAAGAAATTGAAATATCTAGATTACCATCTCCATGTGCTCTAAAAAGATTGGGTGTGGTAAGGAAGGCAAGAGCTTACTACAAGATTGGATAGGAATTGGAACTGAAGGAGTAAAAACCGATACTCATTCAACCACTCGTTTAAGACATTTTTTACTAAATGACCAAAGGTGATTCAGACTCCATTGGATTATCAAGGTAAAAGCTTCAAAACCTTGATTGATTGTGGTAGTACACATTTCTTTATTTCACCTGTTTGTGCAAGAAGATTAGGAATAGCCACAAAAGATGCACCTACCTTACTTGTGGAATTAGCAAATGGCCGTGAGGTCACTTGTACCAAGCAAACTACTAAGGTGAGATTCCTACTGGGTGGAAAGTCGACTTTAGTCAGATTCAGGGTTATGAACCTAGGTATCCATGAGTGTTTACTCGGAATGGATTGGATTAAACCTAATGATGCCCACATTCACTGTGGGAAGGGCCAAGTTTCCTTTCGAAATTTTGAAGAGAAATTGGTCACAACTCAAGGAGAGGCTGGGAAGCTAAAAATTCAACTGGCCAAAGCATCTCGGATAATAAAGGAAGTTAGAAAGGGGCTACCTATCTATTTGATTAAGCTAAATAAGCTAGATCAGAATCAGGAGTCTAGTGAAGAACCTTCATGGCTAAAGGAATACGCAGATGTATTTCTTGAAGAGCTAATAGAACTTCCTCCTCAAAGAGAAGTCGATCATGAAATCAAGCTAGTGCCTGGAGCTGCACCAATCACAAAGAGACCATATAGGATGTCCATCCCAGAAGCGATTGAGCTGAAGGAGCAACTCAAGCAACTATTAGATCAAGGCTACATTCATCCTAGTAGTTTGCCATGGGGAGCTCTAGTGCTGTTCCAGAAGAAGAAAGATGGGACGCTTCGGTTATGCATTGACTACAGAGGGTTGAATCAATCAACCATTAGGAACAAATATCCCATTCCAAGAATAGATGAACTTCTTGACCTTCTTGAAGGTGTGAAGATCTTCTCCAAGATTGATCTCAGGTCTGGATATTATCAGATAAGAATCAAGGAAGAAGATATCCCAAAGACGGCATTCAGTACAAGGTATGGGCACTTTGAGTTCCTAGTCATGTCATTCAGGCTAACAAATACTCCTGCTACCTTCAAAAGGATAATGCAGGATATCTTTAGGCCCTATCTTGATGACTCCGTACTTGTCTTCTTTGACGATACCTTAGTCTACTCCAAACAGGAAGAAGATCATGAACCCCAGCTTCGCATTGTCCTTGAGACAATGAGGGCACATAAGCTTTATGCAAAAAAGAAGAAGTGTGAAATTTTCAAGCGACAGATTGAATATCTGGGATTCATTGTATCAGTGGAAGGAATTTTGGTAGATCCGAGATGTTTTGGAGTGGCCAACACCAACAAGTGTCAAAGAAATATGTAGTTTTCTTGGATTGACAGGATGGTACAGGGTCTTTATAAAAAACTATGCTTTGATTGTAGCGCCGCTGATCGATCTACTGAAGAAGCAAGCATCAATTGTATGGTCACCTCTGCTGAACAATCCAGCTTTGATAAACTAAAGCAAAGCTTGGTATCAGCACCCATCTTGAAACTTTCGGATCTTACTAAGGAGTTTGAAGTGATAATTGATGCTAGCACACTTGCCTTAGGATGTGTGCTTATGCAAGAAGGTCATCCTTTAGCATACTCTTCGAGGAAACTGAAGAGCCATGAAAGGAACTATGCTACCCACGATTTGGAACTATTAGCTGTCATCCATGCTCTCAAGCTTTGGAGACACTACTTGCTGGGTAACAAGTTTACCCTAGTGACGGATCATAAAAGTCTCAAATGGATTTTTAACCAGAATGAGCTCAATATGAGGCAACATTGATTGATTGAAGTGTTGGAGGAGTATGATTTTGAAATCAAATACTGGTCTGGAAAGGAAAATGTAGTTGCTGATGCACTCAGTCACAAGGCATTTCTGAATTCTCTGATTTTGCAAGATCCATCAACAGCAAGATCTTTAGCCACAAAGGTATCCATGCCAAATAACCCAATACTTGAGCTAGCTAAGGAAGAGGCATGCCATGATCCAACCTATCAGAAGTTGCTAAGGGAGATCCCTATCAAGGATCAAGACCTGAAGCTACAAGCAAAATATCAAGAATTCTCTATCAATAGTGGACTTGTCTACTATAGAACGAGATTATGTATACCGACAAGCCATTCACTCAAGTAGAAGATACTTTGGGAAGTCCATGACTCCCCTTTTTCAGGACATCTTGGCTATGCCAAGACCCTCAATGCAGTCAGAAAGAGCTATTATTGGGAGAGGCTTAAAGGTGACATTCTCAAATATGTCATTGAAATGTTTGTCTGGTCAATGCATTAAGGCTGAACTTGTCAAAATGCCAGGGAAATTACAACCACTTGACATTCCCCAAATGAAATGGGAATTCATTAGCATAGACTTTGTTGTTGGCCCCCAAGTTCAGGGAGGATACACCTCCATTATGGTTGTGGTTGATATGCTCACCAAGGTTGCATATCTTATCCCTGTTAAGACAAACTATAAAGCCTCAGATATCACAAGGTTATTCATCAAGGAAATATTCAAACTACATGGATAACCCAAAATAATCATTAGTGATCGTGACTCTCTCTTCACATCACATTTCTGGAGGGCTATCTTCGAGGCCATTGGGACTCAACTTTGTTTTAGTACAGCTTACCATCCCCAAACCGATGGTCAAACGGAGTGAGTCAACCATGTCATTGAGGATATGCTAAGGGCACACTGTTGCCGTGAACCCAAAAAGTGGATTCAATACCACTAGTTGAGTTTGCCTACAATGCTTCCTACCAACAAAGCATTTAGATGACCCCTTTTCAAGCATTGTATGGGCACAACTGTTGTAGTCCTTTAAGATTTTTGGATCCAACCCTGAGGGTTGAAGCTTCCAGACAGATGTTGGAAGACATGGATGACCAAATCAAATCAATAAGACACGACATCCAAGCCACCAAGGATAGGCAGAAGGCTTACACGGACCTAAAACGTCAAGATAGATCCTTCGCTGAAGGAGATATGGTCTTCATTCATGTGCATCCAAAGAAGAGTTCCCTATGTTTGGGTGAATGCAAAAAGCTAAGTCCAAGGTATTGTGGACCCTACAAGATTGTCAAGTGCCTAGGGCCTAATGCTTATAGATTGTAACTCCCTGAAAACCTAAAAGTCCATAATGTATTCCATATCAGTCTATTGAAAAAGTATGTGCCTAACCGTAATCACATGCTTGATGATCAACAAGTTGTAATGCCTAGCCAAGGAGTCCTTGAGCTACGGCCTGATAGGATCTTAGATGTTAGGAAGAGGCATTTGAGATCTAGGACCTTGAGAGAATACCTCATCTAGTGGAAAGACTATCCCAAAAAGGATGCCACTTGGATGGATGAAAGTACTCTCAACCAACAATACCCCCAGTTCCTCTCGAGATGAGGACATCTCGATTTCTCTAAGGGGGAGAGAATGTAATATATCTGCACGAAATATTAATAGTCCTAGACCCCGCACATCTTGGCAAAAGCAGTACAAAGTAATCTACCGCAACGGAATAATATTGGTGGCTAGGTGCTCCCTCCGCGAGCATCATCAAATTCCAACCCGCATTGCACACAAGAGTCCGTGGATAAAAACCCACAAGCCCACACAGGAATGCCCTTCACGGGAAAAGGCAAATGGATAATGGTTAAATTTTGTGCAAATTTTTTTACTATTAATCCTCTCCCCTTAGCCGATGCAAGGCGGGGAGAGGGAGTATGGAGGGGACCTTGAGTTATGTGGAGAGCATGAGGGAGGGAGGAGGCATGCAAGTAAGCCATGTGGGTGGCTATCCCCCCCCCCCTTGTCCTATATGACCCCCCCCTGAAGCTTGAGGAGGAGGGGGAGGAAATCACGCTGCCCGTCGCCTGCTGCCATAGCTGCTGCCATCGAGCTGCCACGCCGCCAGGCCACACCATCGAACTGCCACGCCTCCCCCATCACCATCATCGTCGGCATCATTATCATCACCATCTTCGTTTTTGTCGTCATCTTCCTCCTTTCCAATCATTCTCCCCCCCCCCCCCCCCTTCCATCATTCTATACTGGGCAGAAGTATAGAAGCTTCTAAAAGGCTTCCATAAGCCTTGTTCTTACCATGCCTTCCCGGGGTGCTGTAAACCACGTCTTGTAAAGGAAATTTCTGCGTAAGGGGGAGTAGGCCGTTTTTGGGGCTGATTTGCCAAAGCCTGGAGGGAGTTTGGAGATCGGATAAAGGCAAGGACAAGTTTGTGGATTCAAGGATCTACGTCATCGATGGCTCCAAAGCTAAAGATGTGAGGCACACACATGGGAGCCTCCAATCCGAGTTCACGCGTAGACAACACTATGAGTCCTCATGCCCAGGTTCTTAAAAATTGGTTCCACATGAAAAGAATGCACTAGGCATGTCCAATTCTCATAAGAAAGTTTAATTACACTTGGAAATTTTAATTAATCGCCTGATTTTCAAAGATTTAGTTGCATGATGTACATTTGAAATTGCTTGCACTTCCAAGTTGCAATCCTGAACGCATATTGCATAAGTTAAGAGGCGGATTTTTCTAAATGCATCCTTGATTGCCCCACAAAAAAGAACAGCACATAATGCATTTAGGTAATAATTTCCTAGTTGCGATTCGTATGAGATAATTGTTGGTGTCCATTAGATGTTATCCAAGTAGTTGCATTAAATGAAAGGGATTTATGTACCTTGCAAATTGCATTTGGTGAAAATTACATCCTAGGTTGGGCTAAGTGCTGAAGGACGAATTAAATCAATAATGGTCCCATGGCATTCGCTCATGCATGGACTTCTTTTTATCAAAATTGGATTTGGGAATGGATGAAATTGTCATATTAAAGTCTAAATTCAATGCATTTAAACGAAGGGTTTATAGGCATAGTTCTTGATGTAAATCAATGTAGGGTATATACGAGTTAGCCCTAAACTATCAATCATTATAGTTTAGGCAAGGAAAAGAAATGCTCATTGTACATTTTATAGATGCATAGAAGGAAAATGTCTATGAATCGTATATTTGCATGGAATGTTATATCTTGCAATTATTTACATCTTTTAGGAAAAATATTAGCGTCTCTAAGAAAATATCACCTCTTGTCACAAGACGAGAAGATCGATTTAGGTAAATCACTTGTAATGGCGTAACCCACATGGGATTCATAAAAGCATAAACAATTAGTATGAGGAACACCTCAAAGTGCTAGGTAGGGTTTAGTTACGTTAAAAATTTTGCCTAGTATCGCACTTGGGATGCCAAGTCAAGACTTTCGATCCCAAAGGTCCTACCCACATTCACGGAATGTTAGGGTTAGCTAAACGCCCATGCAAGAATGGTCTAGGGTTCTCACCCTAATGATTGGATGACCAAATGCTAGACTTCTGCAAGGAAGTTAGGAACCCTAAGGGCCAAAGCATTATCGGCCTAGTAGGGTTAGGGGTTGGGTTGGGTCAAGAGGGCTCCCAAACCCTACATCTTGACCGAAGGTATTCTTGACCAAGGAATACATTTGATGAGATAACTAATCCCGCAAGTCAGATGCGACTCCTATGCAAAAAGTTGCAACGTCACATGTTTTTGTGTCTAAACCACAAAATAGTATTGCCACTCCCTAGAACAAGGGTTGGCAGGTTCTAAGTACAAGTCTAATTTGTAAGAGGATGAGTAGTCATCCTAATACATCACCTTCTTTAGGCTAATTTGCCAAGTTAGGGTAATTATGAATTGCCTAGCAAGCAAGTTAGGGCGATGAGGTTGCCCATGATTTATTGTCTCTAATTTAAGGAAACCTAAGGTGGAAACAATTTGGGTTAACAGAGTATAAACCCTAGCCCAGGGAAAGAGGATAAACTAGCAACACAGCTTACGAAACCCTTGGGATCTTGCCAAGTGGCAATTGATCTCGGATCAAATGCTGGATGCATTCGGAGAGAAGGATTCACACCTTAGCAGTTGGCCGTACCAAGGACCAGTGGATTGATTGTGTTTGTATAGTTTGGAGTACTGTTTGTACTTCTTTGCTCAAGGAACTAAACATGGAAAAATAATTAATGCTTTAGGTTGAAGGCATGGAGGGAGAGGCAGCATCAGTTACCCTCGACTGTCTGCCTGACCCTATCCAAGGGGGTTGTTAGCTGCGCTGGGTACGTGGACCGAACCCACCGCAAGAGGTCTCTCCGTGGGTGCTACTTGGAGCAGGAGGACGCTTGGGTGCCAGGGGGGCTCTGGCCGTAAATCCCTTGCCTCTAGGTCCTGCACAAGAGGGCGATGTGACTCGAGATTGGATCTTGACGCCCACATACTAGTCTACGGGTGGAAACTTGGAAGAGGATTGCTAGAATTGCCTTTGGGCGGATTATGGAATTGCCTTCGGGCAGATTATGGATTAGCCTTCAGGTTGGATTATATGATGTATTCCAAAGACTGATAAATAAGATCCATTGTTGAAAAGGAACTTGTTTGACATTGTTTTCCTATGTCAGTGCCTAAGTTACGTGAAGAAAACTGATGACTAATTGGCTAATTAAGGAAGCTATTTTTGCTTGTCAAACTAAATGTGGTAGGTAATTAGAAAACTAAAGCAACCTGAGGAAAGTGCGGTGCATGTGACCATAGGTCCATCCTACAGAAGGGTGGTCGTGGTTGGCCGAGAACTTTTCTCAAAGAAGACGACAGCAAGGTAACGATGACCTAGAATTTAGAAAGCTAGAGTCTTGATTTATACTGTTTTGGGAGAACAGAATGGGACTATGCCTTATGGGCAGAGAGGTCGAGCTTCGCATCCCTCTCATTTCCCATTCTCCTTGAACCAAGTGTAGTATGAATCTGCTTCGATCTTGATGTTTTTCCGTAAAGTAGTTCATTTGGGGCTCGATGCTAGTTACTTTCTAGGAACTTGACCATTAGGAAAACCCTGATTCAGGTCGATCCTAAGTGGGAACGGTTGGAATGCTTCCACTTCATGGTAGACTCAGGAAGACCTAGATCGCAAACCCTGTGACATTTCGTGGGAGTGCCGGGTGACGCTTTCTAGACTCTCTTCCTGATGGGCTGCTAAGACGTGTCCTACAAGTGGATAGATGGACACGTTACACTTTACTAGCTGTAGGTAGGTGTAACAAACTAAATATATTAAGTGATAAGTCAGTGGCCATGTGAGTATCATAATGACCACCAACATGCTAAGTGTAGACTTGTAGACCCATCTAGCCAGGCGGTCCATCATCAATGTCCGCACGTGTTGAGCTTGCCATCTCAACACTCCCCCTCAAGATCAGCTCTATCTGTGCAACTCCAAGTAAGCTTCGAAACTTTCGAGGCTTCTCTGCACCCAATTCCTTTGTGAAAATGTTAGCTATCTGATCGTGTGTGCTGACATATACCAAGTCAATCTCTCCTACAAGTACCTTCTCTCTCACAAAGTGATAGTGCATCTCAATGTGTTTTGTCCTAACATGGAACATTGGATTCCTAGCTAGCTATATGCTACTCATGTTTTCACAATGAATGAAAACTGGACCATCTCCTTGCATGTCCAAATCACCTAATAACTTTTGCAACCATACCACCTCACATGCTACCATAGCAGCATCTCTGTACTTAGCCTCTGTACCGATAAAGCAATTGTAGGTTATTTTTTGCTACTCCATGTAACTGCTACACTATCAAGGGAAAACATGAATCCACTTGTAGATCTTCTGTTTGACATGCTACCATCCCAATCTACATCTATATATCCAAAGACCTGTACGTCCTTACTTGCCTCATAAAAAAGTTCATAATGTAAAGTGGACTTCACATACCTCAATATACGTCTAACTACATCCAAATGAGGCTTTCTAGGCATCTCATAAATTGACTGACAAGACCAATAGCATAGCTCAAGTCTGGCCTTGTGATAGTCATGTAAATCAAAATCCCTACTATCCTCTTGATAATAGTAGGGTCTTCTATGTCATCTCCAACATTAGCACTCAACTTCACATTTTGCTCTAATGGTACTAAAAGAGGCTTAGATGCTGTCATACCATACTTGGATAACATATCCAAACCATACTGCCTTTGGGATAGCCATATTGTGTATGAGGGGAGGTAATGTGGGCGTGACTTAGGGAGACAGGTCTACTACAGGCAAGCACAAATTCCCTAGGTGTATTCTACCCTTGGATGTGCCTTAAGTGTGGTGTGGGGAAGGGGCTACACATATGATTGTCCCTAGGTGCAATGTATGTGGTACTTTGATGGTACATGAGAATTCCATTTTGTCCTTTTCTTTTGCTTCTCTCCTCTTAGAGTGAGAACAAATGGCAGAGTAGTTGATTCACCTCAAACACTAGAAATAGGAAATGCCTAGAATCTAAAAGGAGCAAGAGTAGATGGTCATGATGTTGTCTCAGTATGAGAATCAAGGCGTAGAGGGGATGAGTCAAAAGGCCAAATCGTGGGAGGAATACACCAATGGAAGACTTAGAGATCTCACCAAACATCTTGCCTTGGTAGAAAGTGAATGAATCATGGCATTGGCAAGGGGAAAAGCAATGGAGCAAGGTCTTGAGATCCAACAGTAGGCCTTTTTGAACAAGTCTTGCATGTGACCCAAGCCAAGGGTGAGATATCGTGGAAGGGTTGTGGAGGAAGCTAGAACTTATAAGATAAGCCTTGAGATACAACCTCCATGAAAGAGTACTAGAAGAGAGCACCAACCTTGATGTTGGATACGAAGCTTCTTCATCAAGAGTACTCAAAGTGTACTGGCTCTCAATGAAGGAGCTAGAGGAGTTAGGGTTTGGAGAGCCAGAATAACCAGCTCAACCACCCACTACAACTCCAATGGAACCACCAAGAGAAGAAGGGCAAGACTTCAAACAAGGCCAAGAAAAAGAAGAATAGCCACACATTCAACTCTTCCTTTTGTTGTTTCCCCTTTCTGCACTCTACATAGGCTTAGGTCATAACCCTTTCTAGCTCCTCAATGAGTTGATCTGTAATTCTCTTTATCTAGTTGAGGTACTCTTACATTTGCTCATTCTACAAGAGGACCAAAAAGTCCTCCTCTAGCATCACATGTTCTCTGTTTCTCTCACCATGGGGCTCTTTTGTGACTTTCTCCTTCATTTTTCCTTCCATTCCGAGCCCCTAAAACAATGTAAGTCGGTTCTACCTAGTGACTCGTTGATCAATTTATTGTATTACTATTTCTATCACCGATTTAGGAAAGCTCTCGACTAATCGGGGCCACCCTACCATTGAATGGACCCGTCGGGGATCATGCCCACCCACTTTCCTTTGATGATGGTATCATCTTTAGTTTTTTAATTACCTACAACACATTTATTGAAACATATACAACCAACTTCCTTGTTTAGTTTGTTAAATCACAGGTTCCTTCATGTAATTTATCTCACAGACAAGCATACAATTCAAACAAACCTTGAGTTTAAAAAAATCCTTTATTATATTGGAAGTTTAATACAATTTCCATATTTTCAATATTGTGAAAGATATATAGAATTCCACGAGGGTATTCTGCCCACCAAGATTCCACCCTCGTAACTAGTATTAGGGTTTCCCATCCTTGGTCATGAAGAGGCTTGTCAGATTCTAAGAGTAATGTGGAATTTATGGCCAGAGCCCACCCTGGCATCCACATTTCCTATTGCTCAAGACCACCCATACAGATAGACCTTTCCTGTACTACGGAGTTGATCTAAGCCTCTCGAAGCGATAACCATGACCCCCTTGGAGTAGGGTCTCTGTAATATTTCCATGCAATAAAAGTTAGTTGGTTAGTTTAAAAGTTAGTTAGCAATTAATAAGTTATTAAGGTTACTAACTAAAGTAAAAAAATTAACTAACATTAATAACTAAATAACATTAGAAATAAATAAATAAATAAATAAATAAAACCAAGAGTCGTAACTTGATATTTTCTCTAAATTAAAAAGAACCATAGCCACCCTTCATGGAAGTTACAACGTGAATGAGAGTTATGAGCTATATTAATCAGTAGTGTTAATGTGTATAGTATAAATGGTCTAAAAGTAATAGATTTTTGGACAAGACTAGTATATTTTAGATATTTTAGATATTATCCTAAAAAAAGATATGGAGATTTCTAGAATTGGATGTCATTTAAAAGAAAAGAAAAGTGATGTGTTATTTAGTTTTCAAGATTTTATAAAAAGAAAAAAGAGAGAGAGAGATTGGCGAAATTGTGTGCACCACGATGTAGTCTACAAACAGAAAACAACACTTTAAACAGGAAAAAGAAGAAGGAGTAAATTGAAAGATTTCCAATCAAGTGTCTTGGATTTTTACCCCCCTTACGAAGCCAATGGAACCATCGGATTTATGATTTGAGCATTAGATCAGTGATTTTTCCAAGATCCCCTCCACAAAGAGCTCCACTTCTTAGCCACAAGCCCTCTTCTCTAATTCACTATAAATATGAGGCATGGGGAGGTACAAGGAAACAATAAGGAGACCCCAAGAGACTGTGAGAGAGGTAGAGAGAAGTATACTCCTCCAAGATATTGCAAGAGAGAGAGAGAGAGAGAGAGAGAGAGAGAGAGAGAGAGAGAGAGAGAGAGAGAGAGAGAGAGAGAGAGAGAGAGAGAGAAGAGTTATCCCAAGAGGCTGTGAGGAAGAGAGTTAGCTCAATTTTCCTCTATCTCGATCTTCGACTAAGCCATCTTCTCTTACTCTCTCCTATCTCGAATCTATTCTGCCTTCCCTATTTCTCAAACTATTCGTGATCGATGGCTCCAAAGCGACGAAGTGGAAAGACCATGGAAACCACCGCAACAGATCAAGCAACGAGTATTGCCAGAGATATGAGAATGCCCAAGGTTGTCGGCATTTTCACTACTAATGAAATATCGGGTGTGGCTAATGCAAGCGCAAATAAAGACGAAATTCCTAATATTGTCAAACCACGTTATTTATTACTAGATTATTACTTTATTATATAAAATAATTACATAAGATATTAGCTTCCATATTCTTCACTTACACAAATTGATAACTCATCTAAAAAGCATACGAGTACAAGCATAAACAATTAATCATTATGAATTGCAGTTAGATTGATTGAGATTCTAAGTCATAGAATCATGTTAGAATTGATTGCCAAAGGTTATTGTACATAAGTCTTTATGCGCATTCGATATAGTTATGGTCAAATATGACAAGGTTAAGAGTTGACTAATGCTTGTTATAGAAACTGATTGTCTATTTAAAAGTCCTATAAGTCATCTCATTGAGTAATTGGCCCAATATATTTATTTAAGGAATTTCACTTATATTGGGCAAGGTAGCCCAAACGGAAAATTCATGCCATACTTAACATGTTATAAGAAATGTACTCAACACTTCTTTATGGGAAGGAGAATTCTCATTAGAATGTAAGGTTACCTTAGGATAAGGTCTACCTTGGATATGTGAAGCTGTGAATTGCATGATGGTGTGATTGCCATTGCATCATTTGATATATACTTGAAATGACTGTTTGTATTTGCTAAAATCTAGACCTCTGATTGAAATTATGGATAAATAGAATAAAAGAAAGGATTGCGCTAGGATACCCCCAAGATAGCGGCGAGACCCTACTCCAAGGGGGTCATGGTTATCGCTATGAGAGGCTTGGACTGGCTCCGTAGGCTAATGGTTTGTCAATAGTGATAGTCTTGAGCAATAGGAAATGTGGGTGCGACTCAGGGGGTCACTCATGAATATATGGTGCACAGATCGGACGCAGGTAGCTCACGTAGTGAATTCCCAAAGGTCCCCAAGAACAAAGCACTCTACTTTTTAGCACAAAAACCAATGTGAAAGCAAGCACGACATGAGACAAGAGACAAATTGGGTTGAATCTCCCCCATGCCTTGTGTGAGCGCTTCACAAAGCATGTATTTAATATATATTTTCAATCTTTTTGCTCAAAAATAGCCCAATTACAAAAATATGACAAGCTTTTAGCTTTTGAGTTTGCTTTCTACCAAAAATAGGAAAATAAAGCTAATGGACGGTGCCCAAAGAGTCTGGCACGCCCAATCTCAATGTCCAAATAAAAATAACATATCCAGGCGCATAAGCGCATACAAAATAATAATAAATAGTCGATGTCTCTATAGACATAATCAAAATATAGGCGTGGCGCCTATCAAAATATAGTCGAAAAATCGGAAACCCGCTAGACTCCAATGCTTTCCTCCGCCACTGCTGCTATCTCTACACATCAACTGAAGCATTCACAATCGTTAGTAAAATAACACAATTAAACTGACAAAAGTGAATACCTAGCAGTCTTCAGCTACATAAATAAATCAACTGGTTAGAAATAAATCCTAACCTTAATTTATTACGAGTGCGCACTCTAAACTCATAAACGTTTATTAATTTAATATGCATTTTGCGGAATCACCCGCTATGGAATCACCCATGTACACACTAAATTAATGAAACGCCCGAAAAGGACAGGCGTCCCCATCAACTTCTCGCACAAAGAATCCTCTTTGCGTATGAGCCCCGGTCATCTAAGTTTACGGAATCCACCATAAATCCTCACGGAATCCACCGTGGAATATGCCTCCTGGCATCATACCCCCGGGGTGGGATAGCAATTGACCTCAATTGCTATTAGCTCAATGTGGAGCTAACAGAGTGGGGAAAGCATTTAGGTCTCTAGCGTGCATCCATTGTGCTTCTTCTACAGGATGGTTCTTAAATTTCACTAGATATCTAGAATACCTTCGGCCAGTTCTAGTGGTCATGTAGTCAGTGTCTATGATGGCTTCTGGTTCAAGGATTTCAGTCTCTTCTTCTAGTAAAGGTGGGTTTTCATATACAGGGTGGATAGGTAATTGTCCTCTAAATGGTCTCAATAAACTAATATGGAAGGTATTATGAATTTTCCAATGGGATGGCAATTCTAACTTGAATGCATTGTCATTAATCTTATGAATGATTCTAAATGGTCCGTAGAATCTAGGGGCTAATTTAACAACTGGATGTCTATCTACACTTTGCAGTCTACGCTTTTCTATTCTAAGCCAAACATAATCATCAACTTTGAAATTCATGGCTTGTCTTTTCTTGTTGGCTTGTTTGGTATATGATTGTTGGGCTTTAGCAATCATATCCTTTACCTCATCAAAAATAGTGTTATGCATAACAGCAATATCATCGGCACTTTGTATTCTATTAGACAAAGATGCAACAGGTGTAGATAATCTATGTCCATAAATAACTTCAAAAGGTGCTTTCTTTGTAGATGTGTGCGGTGTATTATTGTAAGCAAACTGTAATAAATGCAAATGAGTATCCCATGTTTGAGGTTTAGAGATAGTGTATGCACGTAAAAGATCTAAAATAGTGCTATTTGTGGCTTCTGTTTGTCCATTTGTTTCTGGATGAAATGCAGATGAAAAATCAATCTTTGTGCCTAGATTTGCAAACAGTGTAATCCAGAAATTATTACAAAATCTAGAATCTCTATCTGAAATAATCACTTTCGGCAATCCATGGTTAGTAAAAACAGTTTTAAAAAATAACTGTGCTGCTTGTGATGCTGTTAAAGTTTTCTTACATGCAATGAAATATGCTTGCTTACTAAATCTATCTACAATTGTCCAAATCATGTCATGGTTAGATTTAGTATTTGGTAAGCCGGTAATGAAATCCATAGATATATGTTCCCAAGGTTTAGATGGAATAGATAAAGGCATTAATAACCCATACTGTTTACCATGATGTCTTTTTATTCTTTGACAAATCAGACATTCAGAAACAAAATTAGACACATCTGCATCCATATGCGGCCAATAAAAATCTTCAGTTAACATGCGTAATGTAGAAATGATACCTCTATGACCTTGATATGGGGGACAATGAATTTCATTTAAAACAAAAGATCGGAATGGAATAGTAACACACAGTCTCTTTTCAAAGAACATGAATCCATCATTATATGACAATGAATCAACAGGAATGAAATTATTTTGAACTAATTTTTGCCAATCAGAATGAAAAGTAATATCCTGGTGATATGTGTCTTTCATAGCAATCAAAGAATCAAAAGATATGATAGAAATGTTATGAATTGCAGGTCTTCTACTCAATGCATCAGCAACTACATTTTCTTTTCCAGGTTGGTATTGAATGATAGGATGGAAACTTTGAATGAATGAAGCCCATTTGATATGGCGGTCAGAAATTTGAGGTTGGCTAAGTAGATATCTAATGCTTTGCTGGTCGGTCTTTATCATAAATTCTGAACCCATTAAATAATGCTTCCATTGTTTCAATGCTTGGACAACTGCTAAGAGTTCCTTGTCATAGGTGGAATATTTAAGCTCAGAGGGTTTCAGCTTAGAACTAGAATATGCTATTGGATGGTTGTCTTGCATTAACACGGCTCCTATTCCTGATCCGCTAGCATCAGTCACAACTAAAAAGAATGGTCTGTTAAAGTCAGGCAATTGTAGGACAGGGGCATTGGTCAATGCACGTTTAAGTAAATCAAAGGATTTCTGCTGGTTTTCAGTCCATTGATAAACAATACCTTTCTTAAGAAGTTTGGTCAGTGGTAAAGCAAGTAATGAGAAATTACGTACAAACTTCCTATAGAAACTAGCAAGACCAAGGAATGAGTGTAATTCATGTACATTTTTAGGAATAGGCCAATGCAATATTGCGTCAATTTTCTTAGGATCAACTTTTATTCCTTCTTTTGATACAATATGACCTAGATATTCTATTTCTGTCTTAAAGAATTCACTCTTGTCAGGATTTGCAAACAATTGATTTTCTTTCAGTAATTGAAAAACTAATGATAAATGCTCATAATGCTCTTTTTCACTTTGACTGAACACTAAAATATCATCAAAGAAAACAATCACACAATATTGATATTTTAGAAAAATACGATTCATCATTCTACTGAAAGTAGCAGGTGCATTAGTTAATCCGAATGGCATAACTAAGAATTCGTAATGGCCAAACTGTGTCCTGAATGCAGTCTTAAATATGTCGGATCTATCTAGCCTCACCTGATGATATCCAGATTTAAGGTCAATTTTACTAAATATAGAAGATCCTTGCAGTTTGTCCATAAGGTCGTCAACTCTAGGTATAGGATACCTATTCTTTACAGTGATCTTATTTAATGCTCGGTAGTCAATACACATCCGATAAGTATTATTCTTTTTCTTGACTAGGAGCACAGGTGCACCGAATGGGGAACTGCTAGGTCGAATTAAACCTCTATTTAGTAATTCTTCTACTTGAGTCTGGATTTCTTTTTGCTCTATTTGATTGTGCCTATATGGGGCTTTGCAAGGTGGTTGTGTGCCAGGTATTAGGTCAATATTATGGTCTTCTGGACGTGATGGAGGTAAACCTGGTGGTAGGTCTTCTGCAAAACAGTCCTTAAAATATGCAAGAAATTCCTTATGCCTAGGGTGCATATGAGTTTCTTTTGCGTGCAATTCATTCACCCAAATGAGATATGATTTAGTATTCTTGCGTAGTGCACGTTTTGCTTGAGTATGCGAAAGCAGTGGAAACATATGAGATGCATGCATACCAAATAATGTAATAGATTTTCCTTGAAAATTAATATTCATTGTGTGTGTGGAATAATCTATATTGGGATTATGTTGGTGTCTCCATGGCATTCCTAGAATAATGTCGCTAGATTGTAATGGGACAACTAAGAAATTTCTTCTTTCAATATATGGACCAATTTGAATTTCTAAATTTTGAACTTCTTGTGTGCCATTGTACCGAGTACCTAAAAATGCAGCTTTTATGCGATAGTGCGTAGGTACTGTATGCAATTTCAATTCCTTTACCAATTTTGCTGAAATAAAATCATGCGTACTACCGTCATCATGTAATAAAGTTCTTTCTTTTCCATGCACCATACATTTCATAGTCAACAATGAATGTAAAGTAGGCATACCTGGTAAAGTGTCGGAAGTAGTAGTAGGATCATCTTCTTCTTCAGTGAAGTCCGGCATATCCTCATGCGCGTCTTCGTCCATAGCTCCAAGGTAGTTGATATGTGCTAATGGCTTCTTTGAATGACAATTTGCTGCGAGATGGCCTGGCTGGTGACACTTGTAGCATACGATGGGCTTGGCTTTGGTCACATTATTTGCAATGACTGGGAGTCTGGGTATATTTGGATTTGCTTGTTGGATAGGCTTAGGATTTGGATTGACAGTGGATGGTAATGCAGGTGGTTTAGGCCAATTCTTGCGGAAAGATGGTGATGAAAAACGACCTGGATTAAACCTTCTGAAATTTGAATTGAATTGTTTAGATCCATAATTACCGTTTGCTTGGAATGACTGTGGTCGTCGATCTCTTCCACGTAACTTATCTTCAGTGTCATGAGCTAAGGAGATGGCATCTTCAAGGGTAGCAGGCTTGAACATATTCACCTCAGCGTAGTAATGTCCAAGAAGTCCAGACATGTACTTCCGCTTATGGGTCGTCTCTGGTACGTCTTCAAGCATGCGTAGCTGTAAGAGTGCATTCCAAAAACGCTCTGTATACTGTGGTATAGGCTCACGGTCGCGTTGTTGCAGTAAATCCCATTGCTTGATTGCCTTCTCATGAAATTGCGGTGGTAGAAAATTTTGCATGAACTTCTTCTTGAAATCTTCCCATGTAGCAGGACATTCTATACTCTTGCGGACGACAGTCCACCAAAGTGATGCTCTATCTATCAGATGATTAGTAACACACTTGATTTTATCTTTCTCAGGATAAGTTTCCTCATGGAAATAGTCATCAAATTGGCTAATGAATGATAAAACAGTCTTTCCTTCTCGTATGCCATTGAAAGTGCGAAACTTGAAACTTCGTTTACTTATCTTGGATTCCTTGCGAATGGTTTGTGCTTCAAGAGTGGCGTCGATGGTACGGCGTATCAATTCTTCAGCTTGAGGTTCTTCTTTATCAGTGGACGCTCCTTGTAGCTTTGTCAATTGCGCTTGCAAGGCTTGCCTAGCTCTTCGCTCTTCGTCCAATTGTAACATGATAAGATCCAGCTTTTGTTCCATGGTAGGCTCGGGTAGATCGTCTTCAGCCATAGGATCATCCATATGTGGGGTAGTCATCCTGTAAAACTCAACAAACCTTTCTCACTCAAAATCAGTTAGCGGGATGAGCGTAGCTCAAATTTGGGGTTACAAGGCTATGTATTTTGGGTATTTTCTTCTTCAATTTTCAGAAATTCTGAAATATTTCTGTCTCCGTTTGCTGAAACTACTTCGACGAACTTGCAGATAGGTAAAACAGCTTGCTGCGAACAACTTTCCAGTTCTGAGTTTTTGCAAACGAACAGGTCTTCTAGGAGTTTCAAGCGTTAGTCAGTTCTGATTTAGTCTGACTTGCAGAGTTGCAGACTTAACAGACTTGCAGGGTTGTTGACTTGCTGGACTTAGCCGACTTGCAGAACTTGCAGGACTTGATTAGTGTCGACTTGCGAAACTTGACTTCTGATGCGCAGGACCCGGAGTTTGGTGACTTCTCTGCCTTGTCTGACTTGAGAGTAGCTTAATGACTTAAGCTTAATAACTAAGCTTAAGCTAATAAGCTTAAGAGGATCAGTAAGTCCGCCGTTTTTTGATCGTCGGGGGGGGGGGGCCGTTTTTGACAGCGCGATTTTCGGGATGATCTCCTCTTGCCACGATTTGAAGATTTGAAGCTAATCAAGCTTCTCTAATACCCTTTAGCTTTATGATTAAGCTTTTGATTAATAGGATTAAGAGCTTTTCTCACAGTTTCATCACGACTTGTTCATGGAGTTGAGGGAGTGGTCCTCCGCCGACAGAGAGTGGTCCTTCGCGATCTGACAGTAGAAATAGGGGTTCTTGATCGCCAGAAGTCTGCCTGTATCGACGGTTCGCGACGAGATTGACTGTAGAGGCCGTTTGTTCCTGGAGCTCCGCCTTCGCCCGAGATTGGTAGCGATTGGAAGCCCTTGATCTCTGCTCCGCTCTGATACCACTGGTGCGCAGATCGGACGCAGGTAGCTCACGTAGTGAATTCCCAAAGGTCCCCAAGAACAAAGCACTCTACTTTTTAGCACAAAAACCAATGTGAAAGCAAGCACGACATGAGACAAGAGACAAATTGGGTTGAATCTCCCCCATGCCTTGTGTGAGCGCTTCACAAAGCATGTATTTAATATATATTTTCAATCTTTTTGCTAAAAAATAGCCCAATTACAAAAATATGACAAGCTTTTAGCTTTTGAGTTTGCTTTCTACCAAAAATAGGAAAATAAAGCTAATGGACGGTGCCCAAAGAGTCTGGCACGCCCAATCTCAATGTCCAAATAAAAATAACATATCCAGGCGCATAAGCGCATACAAAATAATAATAAATAGTCGATGTCTCTATAGACATAATCAAAATATAGGCGTGGCGCCTATCAAAATATAGTCGAAAAATCGGAAACCCGCTAGACTCCAATGCTTTCCTCTGCCACTGCTGCTATCTCTACACATCAACTGAAGCATTCACAATCGTTAGTAAAATAACACAATTAAACCGACAAAAGTGAATACCTAGCAGTCTTCAGCTACATAAATAAATCAACTGGTTAGAAATAAATCCTAACCTTAATTTATTACGAGTGCGCACTCTAAACTCATAAACGTTTATTAATTTAATATGCATTTTGCGGAATCACCCGCTATGGAATCACCCATGTACACACTAAATTAATGAAACGCCCGAAAAGGACAGGCGTCCCCATCAACTTCTCGCACAAAGAATCCTCTTTGCGTATGAGCCCCGGTCATCTAAGTTTACGGAATCCACCGTAAATCCTCACGGAATCCACCGTGGAATATGCCTCCTGGCATCAATATATGTATATATAACGTGAGTTCAAAATAAGGGGTTTTTAAAACACCATTTTTATACATTTTCTACATACAAAAGGGTGTCATATAAAGGGGTTACTTACAGATTGAATAGAAAAGGATTGTTTTTAATTCAAGAAAAATTCATAGATTAGGATATTTATAAATAGGCCATGAACACATGCTACATAGAGAATATATATATAGTGAACCCCCCGAGGGGTGCGAGAGGGGGCTCTGGTTGTAAGTCCTGCATTGTTCCTAGAATTTGACAAGCCCCTTCGTGACCCAGGATGGGATCATGGAACCCTAAATACTAGTTACAAGGGTGGAATCTTGGTAGGCAAAATACCCTCATGGAATTCTGTGTAACTTCCGCTAGGTCGAAAAGATATGAAATTTGTGGTACCATGTGATTTGGACCAATTACTTCTGTTGGACAGAAGAGATATATAATTTCTCCTGTATGGGTGGGAGACAAAGATTAGCGTGAAGATAAGTTAAGGAATTTATTTGAACTTTTTTTTCTTTCTCTGTTTTCGTGTCTGTGCTGTAAGTTACGCGAACGAATCGTATTCCCTAAAAGGCTTAATTAATGAAGCTGACTTTAAGTGTCATACATAAATGTGGTAGGTTTACTGATGATCGACCCTCATAAATTGTTAGGATAGGGGACCCGAATGGGACTATGCCCTATGGGCAGAGAGGTTGAGTAGCACATCCCTCTCATTTCCCATTTTCTTTGAACCAAGTGCGGTATGGGTCAGCTTCGATTGGGGTATCTCTGCCTAAAGTAGGATGTCCAAGATTCGACGCTAGATAGTTGTTAGGAGACCTTGGCCACTAGGAGCCCAGATTTCAGGTCGATCCTAATGGGTTTGGCTGCTGCAAACATTCCATTGCAAGATGGACTCAGGAAACCCCAGGCAAAAAACTCAAAACATTCCATGGGAGTGTGAGCAGCAATGCTTAGATTTGTTTCTCAATAGACCGCTAAAAACATGCTTGGACAACCGATAAGCGGGCACGTTATAGTCTCATAGCTAGCTTGGGGGTAGCTTAGTGTGATCTTTTCTTTTATCTTGGTTTGGCAATGTTTTAATCAGAGATCTAGATTTTAGCAAAAAAAAACAATCATTTCAAATATATATCAATGATGCAATGACAATTACATCATCATACAACTCACAACTTCACATAGCCAAGGTAGACCTTAACCTAAGGTAACCTCACAATCTAATGAGAATTCTCCTCCCCATAAAGAAGTGTTGAGTACAATTCTTTCAACTTTGTTAAGCAAGATATGAATCCCATTTAGGGCTAACTTACCCAACATAAGCAATACCATTGCACAAATTATTAATGAAGAATATGTGATATCTTTCTATTTCAATTTTCAAGAGTTTACAGGTAATACGATAGGTTGGGAGGGTCTAAGTTCTTCATATTTTTAGATTCTGTTCAAGATCTTATTAGCATTGATATGTCCTAAGAAATAGCAAGTTTCCTGGTAAAAATATGGTGACGAGACGATTTAGATGGGCTTTTAAATAGACTTTCGCAAGCATTAATTAATACTTAACCTTGCTGCGTTTTATAGTAGATATATCGAGTTATTTTATTTAAATAATCTTGAATGTGCATATAATCCTTTAATTATTTCATACAATATCCACCTATAATTATTTCCATCATAATTCTACAGATTATAATCTCAATTAATCTAACTACAAATCATAGGTAATAGTTAACCATTTATGCGTGTATTATTACGCTCTCTAGATGGAAGCTGTCATTTCGTGTAAGTGTAAATATGAAAGCTAATATTTTATGTACTTAATTTTTTATATGGATGCTTCAAAGCAATTTAACTAGTTATTGTACCATCTAATGCAAAAGCTAACATTTTATGTAAAATTTTGACAAAAACCTTATTATTTTATGTGGCAATATAAAAATAACAGCCTATTTTTGAGTCGTGAATAACTTGGTTTGGTGGGACGATATTGGAAATTTTACCTTTGCTTACACTATTCCATTGGTAATGGAAACTCTAGCAACATCAGGCATTTCCGTATCTCTAGCAATACTCTTTTTTGATTGGTTGCGGTGGATCTCATGGTCTTTGCACCTCATTGCTTTGGAGCCATTATTCACGAGTGGGTTTAAGAGATAAAGAAGGAGGAATGAATTCAGGATGGGAGAGCATGAGAGAAGATGGTCTAGTTGAAGACAGAGAGAGGGGGGGTTGAGCTAACTCTCTAGCTCTCTAACTCTCTTTCTAACTCACTCACTCACACACACACACTCTCTCTCTCATAGCCTCTCAAGGTAACTCCCTCTCTCTCTCTCTCTAACTCCCTCTCGCAATTTCTCGGGGTAACTCTCTCTCTCTCTCTCTCTCTCTCTCGCTGTAACTCCCTCTCACAGCCTCTCGGGGGGAGGGGGTATCCTTCTACCCTCCAACTGAATAGAGGGTGTGCCTTTATATAGGAAGAAGGGAGTGCAAGTTGTGTCTCCCTTCCCCTCTCTTTCTCCTCTCTATATGCTAAAACAACACCTTCACTTAGAGTGGAAGCTTCTCTCTTTTTATTTTTATTTTATTTTATCTTTAATTTTTAAAAAGTGAGGTTGTGTTTAAGGCTATTGACGCTAATGATGATGATAAAGAAGAAGATGATGATTATGATAATGATAAAAAAGATGACGATGATTATGATAACGATAAAGAAGATGACGACGATGATGATGCTGCTAATGATGATGATGATGACAATGACGATGATGATGATGATGACGATGATTATAAGGCCCATGGCCTGTTTGATGAGGCAACCCTCTTTTTGGCGGTGATCAGTTCATCAATTCTCTTTTCATACCTTTTTCTTTTTTTTTCTTTTAAAAAAATATTGGTTTGTTAGTTATAAGGGTTAGTAAGCTAAATACTAGCCTTACTAACCTTATGACTTACGAACTTATAATTTACTAACTAACTTATGAATTAACTTACGAACTTACTAATTGACTTTACTAACTTATGAACTAACTTACATTTATTGGAGGTGCAAGAATATTACACTTGTTCTCGTCTTACTTCTTGCTCTTCTTCCTTCTTGTGCATGAGAGAGGAAGAGAGGGAGTGTGAGAGAGGGAGAGTGTATGTGTGAGAGAATGAGGGACCATGGAGAAGCTCTTCTTATCCTCTCTTCATCATCTTCTTCTCTCTTTCCCCTTGTGTGCACGACTATGGAGGTCAACGTTCAAAGCTTGGAGATGGAGCTTGCTTGAGGGTGCATCCTAAATCGTGGAGCTATTGACGGATTTGCGGGAGGAGGTACTCGACTATATTTCAAAGGTAAGCTCACTATATTGGTGTGTGGAAGAGTGTGCACGGCTATGTGAGAGGTAGCCATAGATCTTGACTTGAAATGTTTGCAGCAATAAAGAGTTCGTGGGTCTTGTTGGTTTGCTTGTGAAAGTGATAACATTTTGGTTCTATTACTAGGACCAATCGATTCAAGCTTGAGTGCATGTGTGCTCCAAATCAAGTGACAAAGTAAGAGTTCATCTTCAAAAGGACACTTGATTTTAGGTAGGAAGCAAGGGAATCAGAGGCTATTCAATCTCTTTTTTAGATTAATTTAGGTTTAGGAACCTTTTTGTGCATTGATTAGAGTAGGAGAATTGTATTTTGATCAAATTTGAGACATTAAGGTTTGGAAAATAAGGAAAAAGAAGAAAACAATAACTCTTTGTATAACTAAGAAACAGGGGGACAGGGGAAGAAAGGAAACAAAAAATTTATGTTTAAGAAGAAAAAAAGACTGTAAGGGGAGAAAGAGAGAACACAAAAGGTGAAAAAGGGGAAGAGAGAGCTCATTTGCACTCAGTGAGATTGAGAGAGAGCCATTGAGAGAGAGATAGGGAGTGATAGGACTACAGGCAATAGCACCTATGATCTTTGCCATTAACTGTGAGAAAGAGAAGAAGATTTCCTGTGTGTCTTACTCACCTTCCAACCAAATATACCCTCTTCCCACCTTATAATCGGGTCTCTAGGGCTTGTTTTCATGGTGCACCCGATCGGTGTTCCCAAATAGACAAGTCCTACCCAATTTAGCAAGAAAACTAAGGGTATCCCCCAAGCTTTGGACATTGGCACTTCTTGCCCTTGTCCGAGACACACTAATGAATGGCCATCTTGGGCTACTTGCCCGGCCGAAGGTTATTATGACTGAGATTCTCTCCCCCTTTCAAAAATCACTTTCCTCAATGATTACTGATGGGAAGTGTCATCGAATCAAAGTTTCTGATTCCCATGTAGCATCAGTAACTGGTAGATGCTTCCAGACAACTAGATACTCGTGGAGAGTACAATTACACAACCATTTCTCTCTTCGATCTAGTATCTTGTCTGGTCCATGGTCAACAACTGAATCATGTTCCTGCAAAGGTACCATACCATTAATTAGATTATCATCACGTGAGATATACTTTCTTAATTTGCTAACATGAAACACTGGATGGACACGGCATCCAAGAGGAAGTTCCAATCGGTAAGCTACATCACTTAGCTTCTGAATAATTTTCCACAGTCACAATATCTTGGAGGTAACTTTGGACATTTGCCAGTCGATAAACTAGACGACTTGGCTGGTACTTGGAGAAAAACTTTTTCTCATAATTCAAAGATCCTACTTGACCTTTTCTTATCTGCAAAATGCTTAGCCCTATCAGTAGCTTGCTGTAACTTGGCTTGATAAATTTTAATATTAGTCTATATGTCAGTAAGAAATTGTGCCAGATGGGCATTTCTCATCTAGCCTTACTCTGCCAAGAAAACTTGGATTCATTCCATAATTTATTTCAAAAGGAGACAAAGTTGTCACCTTATGAGGTCTATTGTTATATGTAAATTCTAACAAAGACAAATGCATATCCCAATCTGTTTGTTTATTAGATACATATGCTCTCAGCATGTCTTCTAGTATCTGATTGACTCTTTTTGTTTGACCATTTGTTTTTGGGTGATCATCACTTGACATGTTTAAAGACACTTTTAAACAACCAAATACATGATGCCAAAAATGACCAGTAAACCTGACATCCCTATCAGACACAATGGACATAGGTAGACCATGCAACCTAAACACATGATCAATAAACAAATCTGCGACTTGTGGAGCTTCCACACTTTCACGAGTGGCTATAAAATGAGCCATTTGACTGAAGCGATCCACTATCACTAGGATAGTGTCTTTTTGTCTCTGGGTTCTAGGTAAGTCGACAATGAAATCCATGGAAATAATTTTCCAATTAGATTCTGGAATTTGTAATGGCATTAGCAAACCTGGTGGCTTCACCCTTTCTGCTTTATTAACTTGACATTGAAAGCATTGTTGGACATATTGGTAGACATCCTTGGCCAACTTTGGCCACCAAAATGTCCTTCTAACAAGCTGTATGGTCTTATCAATACCAGGATGTCCTGCACAAGGCACATCATGGTTATCAAACAAAACTTTCTTTTGTAGTTCCCATGCACTAAGAAGACAGATTTTGCCTTTCGTTTAAGAAACCCATTCTCAATTGAAAAGTTCTTAAATGAACTTGCCTTATCAGAAATAACAGAAGGTAATGAAATAGAAGTATCTGGTCCATCCCTAATCAAAGAGTCTTGTTCTATGGCCTGATAAATTTTTGCCATATAAGAGTCCTCTAACTGTGCTTCCTTTATTTCTTGGAACAATGAGCTTTCTAAAATTGTAAAGCTCATTTGATACATTGTATGAGATAATGCATCAGCAACAATATTATCCTTACCCTTCTTGTATAGAATTTCCATATGAAATTCTTGCATCATTTCAGCCCATTGAGCTTGGCGCCCTTGAATATCTGGTTGACTACAAAAATACTTAAGGGTATGGTGATCTGTATAAACTTTAAAATCTAAGGCAATGAACAATAGCATAAAGTTCTAGTTCATGAACTGGCCAATTCTGTTGGCTTGAGGAAAGCTTCTTGCTTTCGAAAGCTACAGGCCTGCCTTCTTGGCTAAGGACTGCACCTATCGCGATGCTACTTGCATCTATTTCTAGAACCAATGGTTTCTCAAGATCAACTAACTTGAGAATAGGGGCAGTATAAATTGCTTGTTTCATAGCCTCAAAACTTTATTGTTGCATTGATGTCAACACATAGGACACCATATCTTGCAATAAATCTGTCATAGGAGTAGCTACATATGAGTATGCATATATAAATCTCCTATAGAATCCTGACAATCCCAAAAAGGAACGAAGAGCTATTTTATTTTGGGGTGTCAACTAGTTAAGTATCACAACAACCTTCTTGGGTTCCATCTTGATCCCATCAACAAATACAATATGACCTAAATATTCTATCTCTGCTAAACATAGAATTGTCTTGTCCGGGTTAGCATAAAGTTTTGCTTCCCGCAAAGTTTCAAAGACTATCACCAAATGTGACTCATGTTCATGGATACTCTTGCTATACACAAGCACATCGTCAATAAAATCTACAACGAACTTGCCCATGTATGGTCTTAGTAAATCATTCATTAACATCATAAAAGTAGCAGGAGCATTTGTTAAACCAAAATGCATAATCAAATGCTCACATTGACCAAATCTTGTTCTAAAAGCAGTTTTAGAAATATCTTCATCTCTTATTCTAATCTGGTGATAACCACTTTTTAAATCAATCTTACTAAAGATAGAAGCACCACCTAGAGCATCCAAGAGATCATCAATATGAGGCATATGATATCTATGAAGAAACTCTAAACTAACCATATAGAAACATAGACATACTATATTCAGCACTACAGATTAGCAAATAAGAAGTACCTGCAAATGAGACAAAGACACCATAGATGATGGCGTCAACTGCCAAATCCTCAATTTATTCAAGTAAATCCATCATACATTAGGCATATACATCATAAGTAATCAGATAGTTAAGAAGAATATACAAAATGCCTCATCAAGTCATGTTTTTGCAATTGCCCCAAAACTGCACTTCATGAGGCAGTGAAATTCATAAGACATATAAAGAGTGCTTCACACAGGAAATAACAATGACTAAGGTAATACACCATTCTAAGGTAAATGTGTTGAGATATCGAGCTCCACTCGTGATACGCCAGGGTGACCGTTGTGTATTTATGTCACCGACTTGTCAGTTGCAGACGCGGTTGGTACACCGCCCATGAATAATAGCTACATGATAGCTATCCTTATCTACTCTAGTTCGTGGCTCAGTTAGTATGCCACTTTAGTTAGTTGAGTTTGGTTTGAGACCCATATAGAGGGTTCTTCTATTTCTTTGTACTTGAGTTCTTTTGGCTTACACAACTAAGAAGAGGAAAACTGTTTTCAGCCTCCACCTTGTGTGTCTTCCCCCATTGTGCAAGCAAGAAAGCTTCAAGCGAGACTCCTTCCTTCTCTCCCACAATCTTGACATGGTATCAGAGCCTTGTTCGTGGTAAGGAGCTCAAGAAAGCAAGCCAAGCTCGCGGTGTTCTGGTAAGAGGAGCAGTGTTGCTTTCATTTTCTGTTTTGGGAGAAGATCTCTGCAGGTAGCACAGCCGAAAATTGCAAGAGTGCATTGTCTCAGGTTGAGACACCCTTCGCGGTGAAGCAAGAGGGCAGTATATGCTGCGGGAAAGAGCTTTAGCTCTTGGCGACCCTGTTTTTTTGATTTGAGGCCATTTCGGGGCCTGTTTTGAAGGCGGAAGTTTTCTGCACGCACTCAGGAAAAGGCCCTGTTTTATGCTGTGCGACCACTGTTCTACAGGTCGGTGAAAAGTTACCACAGAGATTGCATCGTATGCTTGTGTGCAGAGACATTGGGAGTTACAGAATCATCCCTGTTGCCTGTTGATGCAAAATCGTCACTAGGAAGTGACTGTGTGGTCAAATACCACTTTCGCCAGTTTTGCAGATTTTCCCTTGTGAGGGTGAAGCTGTGGTTTTTGCAGCGACAGAATTTTTTTGCAGACTTCTGTAATGACATCTGATTCTCTTTCACAGATTGTCACTGAAAAGCTTGACAAGAACAACTTCCAAGCATGGAAGTTTAGAATGACGAATTTCCTTATGGGAAAAGGATATTGGGAATTTGTTGTAGGAAATGAAGAAGAACCAGTTCTTCCTGATGTTCCCAATCAACAGCAAATGCAGGCATTTAAAGCATGGCATGAGAGAGCCAGGAAAGTTATGTATTGGCTGTCTATCAGCATTTCAGACTCTATGATTGTGCATATTCAGGATGCAAGTACGCCAAAGGAGGCATGGGATACTTTGTCAAAAATGTATAGCACAAATACGCAAGCCAGGAAAATGCAGCTCAAGCAAGAGTTGCACAATGTGCAAAGAGAAAATATGAGCATCAACGACTACCACATGAAGGTGAAGAAGATTGCAGATGCACTTGCTTCCATTGGGTCACCAGTGGAAGATGATGATTTAGTTTCCGTGACCTTGAATGGTCTAGGAAAGGATTATGCACAGTTCCGAACATCCATTTCCATCCGTGAAAGATTTCCTGATTTTGAGGAGCTCATTGCTCTTCTAATTTCTGAGGAGCAAAGAAATGGTGGTGCATCTTCTTCAGGAGGAACTTCAAAAGAAGCTGTCTTCTACTCAAATGCTGGAAGAGGTAGAGGCAGAGGTAGAGGAGGCCGATTTGGAGGCCGTGGCAGAAATCAGAATATGCAGCAAACTCAAGAAAACCAGTCCTATGGAGGAGGACGTGGTAACTCTAGAGGCAGGGGGAGCCAAAGAGGTCGTGGTGGATGGCAAAGAGGTCAAAATGCAAACAGTAATGTTGAATGCTACTACTGTGGTAAAATGGGTCATATGGCTAAAGACTGCTATAAAAAGCAGAATGACATCATGAATGGAAAACTGCAACAAGGGAATTATGCATCTTCTAGCAGACAGGGTGATGACAGAAATGAGCATTTGTTCATGGTGCAGCACATGAACAATTCTATGACAAGTGTAGAAGAAAGCAATGATGTATGGTATGTTGACTCAGGTGCATCAAACCACATGACAGGTCATGCAGAATGGATGGAGGATGCAAGGAAAATGGAAAAACCAGGATTTGTGGAGACTGGTGATGATACTGCACATCCTATTGTGCAGATTGGATAAATTCCCTTGTCTATGCAAGATGGGAAAAAGAAATACCTGTCCGATGTATTTCATGTCCCGAATATCACCAAGAATCTGGTTTCTGTTGGTCAAATGGTTGAGCAGGGCTTGCAGGTCAGATTTAATCCTCATGGATGCTTTGTTGAGGATATGAAAAATAAAGGTCGCTTGATAGCAAAAGGGAAGAAGAAGGGCAGAATGTTTACATTGGATGCAGACATGCCTGAATTGAGTGCAGCAATGTTTGCACATGGGACCGGTGTAGTTGCAGATATTGATATCTGGCATAAACGCATTGGTCATGTTAATGTACAGCGACTTAAATCAATGCACGCCCAAAACATTGTTGCAGGATTGCCTAAGTTCAAGGTTGCAGAAATGCATAAGGTATGTGAAGCCTGTCAGTTTGGAAAACAGGCAAGGAAACCATTTCCTAGACATGTTCAAGAGAGTAAGAAGCCATTGGAATTAATCCACTCTGATGTGTGGACTACTAAAGCTGCATCTCTTGGAGGTTGTCATTATTTTGTCAGTTTTATTGATGACTATAGCAAAAAAGTTTGGGTGTATTTTATGAAAAAGAAAAGTGAAGTTTTTGGGCATTTCAAAACTCTTAAAGCTATGGTTGAAAAAGAAACAGGCTTGCAAGTAAAATGCCTAAGGTCAGATGGAGGGGGAGAGTACCTCTCAAATGAGTTTGCAAGGTTCTTGCAGGAGCATGGCATAAAGCAGCAATATTCATGCAGTCATACCCCACAGCAAAATGGAATTGCAAAAAGAAAAAACAGGCATATTGGAGAGGTATCTCGTGCCATGCTCAATGAAAAAGACTTGCCAGATTTTTATTGGGCTGAAGCAGTTGCTACAGCAGTCTACATAATGAACAGGACTCCCACTGCAGCAATACATGGAATGACTCCAGAGGAGAGGTATACTGGTAGGAAACCAGATATTTCTCATTTGAAAATTTTTGGTTGCATTGCCTATGTACATGTGCCAGATGAGCTGAGATCCAAGTTGGATCCAAAAGCTGAGAAGTGCATCTTTATTGGTTACTCTCTGCAGCAAAAAGGGTATAGATGCTATAACCCTTCTACTCGTAAGTTTACAGTGAGCAGAGATGTTGTTTTTGATGAGATGAGTAGCTGGTATAAACCAGTAAATGTGATTGATGATGTAGATGCACAAAATGGTAATGCTGCACAGAATTCACAGCAGCAGTCACAAAATATTAGTGGACCTGGAGCGTCCTCTAGCAGTGGTTCACATTCTTCGCCATGGACAGGCAGATTGAGATCAGGAGAATCTTCTCAAAGTAATGCAGATAGTGGTATGCCGGTATCACGAAAAGGAAAAGAGAAGGTTGATCAGCCCATGTTTGATGTGAATGCAGGTCACTCTTATGTGGATGGTGAATCCAGTGGCTCAGAACAGAGCATTGATGATGAGTTGGGTATTCCTTCTATTGTTACACCTGGAGTAAGGAAGACCAGGGATGTTTTGAGAGCACCTGGGAGTGAACCCACTTTGCGCAGGTCTACCAGAGTTAGGTATCCTGTGGATAGGCTGAAATATGATGGATTTACAGCCATTCACTATGCATATATGGTCAAGGTGATACAGGAACCAGAACCCACTTCTTTTGAGCAAGCCATGGGAAAAGAAAAATGGGAGAAAGCCATGGATGAAGAAATGGATGCCTTGGAAGCAAACGCTACATGGGAATTGGTACCTTTGCCTAAAGGTAAGAATGCAATTGGCTGTAAGTGGGTTTATAAGGTGAAGCACAATGCTGATGGTTCTGTGAACAGATACAAGGCAAGATTAGTAGTCAAGGGGTATGCACAAACATATGGCATTGACTATGAAGAAACATTCAGTCCGGTTGCAAGGATGGCAACCGTAAGAGCAGTCATTGCTATGGCTGCATCAAAGGGATGGTCTTTACATCAGATGGATGTAAAGAATGCCTTCTTGCATGGTGATTTGCAAGAAGAGGTCTATATGGAGCAGCCACCAGGTTATGTGCATGCTGTTCATCCTGAGTTTGTTTGCAGGTTGAAGAAAGCCTTGTATGGCTTGAAGCAAGCACCTAGAGCATGGTCTGACAAGATAGGACAGTATCTTGTCACTATTGGCTTTCAGATTTCCAAGGCAGATTTCTCACTTTATGTGAGAAAAACAGAGAAAGGTATTATGCTACTTGTCATTTATGTTGATGATTTGATTATGACAGGTGACAGTGATGAAGATATCCTTCATGTGAAAATGCTATTGAAGCAGAAGTTTGAGATGAAGGATTTGGGAGAGCTGCGTTATTTCTTGGGCATTGAGGTGATTAGATCACCAAGTGGGATACAGCTCTTGTAGAGGCAGTATGGATTGGACATGCTGTCCAAATATGGGATGACAGGCTGTAAGCCTATTTCAGTTCCTTTGGAGCAGAATGTGAAGCTGAGCACAGATGCAGGTGAGCTTCTAGAAGACCCTACTATGTACAGACGCATAGTAGGAAGTTTGATTTATATGACTATTACCAGGCCAGATTTGAGCTATGCTGTTGGATTGGTAAGTCAGTTTATGCAGGCTCCAAGGAAACCACATTTGGATGCGGCTAGACGCATACTCAGGTATGTGAAGTCCACATTGCAGTATGGACTATTTTATGAGACTGGGGTTCAGATACAGTTGCATGGATACACTGATGCTGATTGGGCTGGTAGTATTTCTGATAGACGATCTACCAGTGGATATGTGTTCTCTTTTGGGAGTGCTGCAGTCACTTGGAGCAGCAAGAAACAGCCTACAGTTGCCTTGTCGAGCACAGAGGCTGAGTACAGGGGTGCAACAATGGCTGCATGTGAGGTAGCTTGGTTGCATAAGCTACTTTATGATATGCATCAGTCTACAGATGGACCAGTTTTCATTTATTGTGACAACATGAGTAGTATACACTTGGCAAATAACCCAGTCTATCATGCTAGAACAAAGCACATTGAAGTGCATTATCACTATGTGCGAGAGAGGGTTTTACTAGGTCTTATTGATCTAGTTTATGTCAGCACAGAGGATCAGGTAGCTGACATATTCACGAAGGCATTGGGCGCAGAGAAGCTGCGCAAGTTCAGAGACCTGCTTGGTGTGCAGGAATTGGGATTGAGCTCGAGGGGGAGTGTTGAGATATCGAGCTCCACTCGTGATACGCCAGGGTGACCGTTGTGTATTTATGTCACCGACTTGTCAGTTGCAGACGCGGTTGGTACACCGCCCATGAATAATAGCTACATGATAGCTATCCTTATCTACTCTAGTTCGTGGCTCAGTTAGTATGCCACTTTAGTTAGTTGAGTTTGGTTTGAGACCCATATAGAGGGTTCTTCTATTTCTTTGTACTTAAGTTCTTTTGGCTTACACAACTAAGAAGAGGAAAACTGTTTTCAGCCTCCACCTTGTGTGTCTTCCCCCATTGTGCAAGCAAGAAAGCTTCAAGCAAGACTCCTTCCTTCTCTCCCACAATCTTGACAAAATGTAGTGTCAAGCCAATGGCTAACACTTGGCATAGCCTAGTGGATGGCTGGCACAACCATGACTCGAACCCTTGAATGATCCATGAAGTCAAAATACCTTATCCAAAACTCGACACATCTAGTGAGAAAGATTATGCCTTACCCATAGCCTTTCACCATGAAGTAAGCCAAAAAGAGTAACCATAAGTAGAGCCTCTTTCATAGGATACTTATAGCCCCCTACTACAGCTACATAATCCCCTCAAAATGCAGTCAAAACAAAACATAAATGCATAATCCTAGAGACATAGATATCAAATATGAAGTAAGTATGATGGACAAAGATAGAAATAGATTTGACAGTGGTACATCAAAGTAACCCATGAACTATGAGGCTCATGAGCATCATGGCAATCCATAATAGACTACTCATGGTACTGCTGCTCATGTGATCCAAGAGGTAAAACATCCATATCATGAGTCTTATCCATTGTAAGCTCCTTGATCTACACCTAGTTATGAATATCATGCAATACTGTAACGTGCTTGCTTGTCCGCTTGAAGGACACGTCTTAGCAGTCCATCGGGAGGAGTGTCTAGAAGGCTCCACCTGGCACTCACAATGAATGACATAGGGTTTGCAATCTAGGTCTTCCCGAGTTTGCCCCGAGCGAAAGTGTCCAACCATTCCCACTTGGGATCGACCTGAGGTCACAGTTTCTTTCCTATCAGCAAAGTCCCTAGGAAGGAGCTAGCATCGAGCTTCAGATGTACCACTTTGCGTAGGAACAACAGAGTCAAAGCGGATTCATGCTGCACTTGGTTCATGGAGAAATGGGAAACGAGAGGGATGCACAGATCAACCTCTTTGCCATATGGCATAGTCCCATTCCTTTCCCCTAAAACAGAATAAATCGAAAATTCTACATCTATTGATACTAGGTTTTCATTGTCTTATTATCTCATCTTTTGAGAAAAGTTTCCAGCTAAACGGGACCACCCTTCCATAGGACGGACCTAAGTCACATCCACCACACTTTCCTCAGTTTGCTTTAGTTATCTAATTACCTAACACATTACGTTTTGACATGCAAAATCAGCTTCCTTAATTAAACAAATTAATCACGGGCTCCTTCACGTAACTTAGGCACTGACACAAAAACAATGCCCAGCAACTTCTTTTTCACCAATAACTGCTCTTCATTTATTAAAAAAATCATGGAGTACATCCAATATCATGCCCGAAGGCTATCCCAGCAATCTACAAGATTGCTGCTCCAAGTTTCACCCGTTGACTAGTACACGGGCCTCGAGATCCCATCTCGAGTCACATCAGCATCTTGTGTGGGATCTGGAGGCAAGGGATTTACAGCCAGAGCCTCCCCTGGCACTCAAGTGTCCTCCCGCTCCAAGCAATACCCATGAAGAGACCTCTCGCGGTGGGTTAGGTCCATATACCTAGTGCGGCCAACAACCCCCTTGGATAGGGCCAGGCAGATAGTCGGAGGTAACTCTTCCTGCCTCTCCCTCTAGGCTTTCAACCTGAAGTATTAAGTGATTTCCTTGAATTAGTTCCTTGAGCAAAGAGATCAATTAATGTACCTAAGTACAAGCACAAACATTTCGGAGGTCGTTTGTACGACCGACTGCTAAGGTGTGACTCATTTTTTTCCCGAATGCTCCCAACATCCGATCTTGGGTCTTTTCGTGACTTGGCAAGATCCCAATAATTTCAACAAGATTACACAAGCAAATGGTCTTGGTAAGTTGAATTACACTTGCCCTTTTCCCTTGGGTTTTACCTTAGGGTATCTTAGTCCCTAACTCAAGCATTAGCAGGTCAGTCAAGGCAACATACATGCCTTCTTCGCAACCCAACCAAGCGTCTTTTAATCTCTAATTCCAACCAAGCTCAAATAACACACATGGCAACACATGATTCTTTGTTGAGACTTTAAAGATGCAGTCTAGATGCATGCAATCCTTCCAATTGTCTTAGTGCAGTTCTATGCAGGATTTCCCAATCAACCTTAACCATCATGCACATTGTGCGTTTAGTATAGTTGTACCTCCTAAACGACTTTTATCTCTCTTTATTCTTGGCAATAAGTACTCAACCTAATGCACTGGATCACATGTGACTTGCATCTATGAAAGTCTAGGGTTTTGTCTAACGATGCAAGTGTATCTCCTGAACAGAAATTAACATTTCATGTGTTTCTTTTAACCATGATTGCGAAATGCAAATTCTAAATGACTATTTTTTCACTGAACTAGTTAAAAAGCTATCATGTTATGTGAAGTAAGGCAATAACCTTATCATTTTATGTGTGTAGAAGCTATCATTTCATGTGAATTCTGAACTCTTTCATTTCGCACATGCAACTTAGTTATCAGAGTAAACAAAATCCTAAGACTCGTTCTTGTTCCATGCACGTCATCAATCCTTTCATCCCTTCCACGAGAATAAATTCCTAAATAATTTTAAAGCTTAAAACCTAGGCTTGATTTGTATGTGCGGCGTTGGTCACTCCACTCGCCTATCCAACATTATTGGTAGCTTGGGTGCCTACGCTTCCCGTGACTTTCTTCTTGGGAGCCATTCGCCTCACGGAGATTGGGCAGCCCAGACCTTAACGATTTCGGGTTGACATGTTTGGGTGGGAAAGACCACTGGATGGGGTCCGTTGCCGAGAGAGTGGTTTGGGTGACTTGTTGCGGTTACTCTCTTTCTCTCTCTTCTTCTTCTTTTTCTCCTCTCCTCCTTCTTTCTTTCTCTCTCTCTTCTTCTTATTTTTTCTTACTCTCCTACTCTCTCCCCCTGTCCTTCTCTTCTTATCCTTCTCTCTTATTCATCTACTCTCTCTCTCTCTCCTTCTCCCTCTCCCACTTCTTTTCTCCTCCTTCCCTCTCTTTCTCTTCTTCTACTATTTCTCTCCTCTCTCCCTCTATCTCTTCTTCTTCTTCTTCTACCTCTCTCCTTCTCTTCTTCTCCTTCTTTCTTCTCTCCCCTTCTTCTCTTCTCTTTCTCACTCCTTCTCCTTCTCTCCTTCCCCTTCTGTCCCTCTTCTTCTCTTCTCTCTTCCACTCCTTTTCTCTCCTTCTCCTTCTCTCCCTCTTCTTCACTCTCCCACTGCTTCTTTTCCTCTCTCCTTCTCCTTCTCTCCCTCTTCTTTTCTCTCTTCACTCCTTCTTCTATCTCCTCACTCCTTCTCTCCCATTACTTCCCTTTTCTCTACCACTCATTCTTCTCTCCTTCTCCTTCTCTCTCCCTCTTCCTCCTCTTCTCTCTCTCCCTCCTTCTTTCTCTTCTCTCCTTCTCCATCTCCTTCTCTCCCTCTTCTTTTCTCTCCTCACTCCTTCTTCTTCTATCTCCTTGCTCCTTCTCTCCCACTACTTCCCTTTTCTCTACCACTCCTTCTTCTTCTCTCCTTCTCCTTCTCTCTCCCTCTTCCTCCTTTTCTCTCTCTCCCTCCTTCTTTCTCTTCTCTCCTTCTCCTTCTCCTTCTCCTTCTCCTTCTCTCCCTCTACTTCCCTTCTTCTTACTCTTCCTCACGGGGCCCACGCAGCTGGTGATCAAGGGGAGGGTGGTTATGGTCAAAGTCCAGTGCCGTTTTAGTAGCATGGTGGGTGACCAGAGGGGAGTGTGGTTGTGGTTGTGGCCCAGGGGCCCGTCCAATAGCATGGTAGGTGATCAGAGGGTGGGTGGTTATGATCGAGCCCAGGACCCGTTTCAACAGAATGACCGGGGGGGACGCCCAGTCAGAAGGCCCAGGGAGGAGTATGCAGCGCCCAGCGAGGGGAAAGGAAAAGCATTTAGACGGAGGCCCACGACGCTACAGCTGACAGAGGGGAAAAGATGGCGATTGTAGCATTTGACGGTGGGGGGAGGGTGGCGATGTAGCCTCCTCCTTCTCTGTGCTAGGGGAGGGGAGAAGTCCTCCCCTTATATAGGGGAGGAGAGGAGGTAGGTGGCATGGCCACCCCTCCACCTGGAGGTTGCATGCCTCCCCCCCATCATCCACCACTTCCACTCTCTCTCCCCCCTTCTCCGACTGCTGTTGGCGAGGAGAGAGGGGGGAGTAAAAGAAAATTGAACTTAATGATTTAAAAAAATTTTCTTTTCCTTTCAAAATTTCAGGGGAGGGTTCCTATGGCCCATTACATTCTCTCCCCCTTAGAGGAGTCGAGATGTCCTCATCTCGAGAGGACCTGGGGATATTTTTTTTAATGGTTGATTGATTCAACCCTCTGTAGTCAGGAGAAGCGTTCCATCTTTCTTATTTTGGAACAACAATGGATCTCCCCATGGTGAACTGCTAGGATGGATGTAGCCTTGGTCTAACAGTTGCTTGAGTTGCTCTTTCAGTTCAATAGCTTCTGGGATGGACATCTTATACAGTCTCTTTGCGAGACTGGTGCAGCTCCTGGCGCCAGCTTGATTTCATGGTCGACTTCCCTTTGAGGAGGAAGTTCTATAAGCTCTTTAGGAAATACGTCTGCGTATTCCTTTAACCATGAAGGTCCTTCCCTAGATTCTTGATTTTGATCTAGCTTATTTAGTTTAATCAAATAGACAAGAAGGCCCTTCTAACTCCTTTTATAATCTGTGTTGCTTTTGCCAGCTGTATTTTTGGCTTACCAGCCTCTCCTTGAGTTGTAACTAGTTCCCCTTCAGAATTTTGGAAGGAGACTTGGACCTTTCCACAGTGGATGTGGGCATCATTGGGTATTAGCCAATCCATTCTGAGCAAACATTCATGGAAACCTAGGTTCATTACCTTGAATCTCACCGAAGTCGGCTTCCCACCTAGTAGGAATTTCACCTTAGTAGTTTGCCTAATACAAGAGACCTCACGACCATTTTCCAACTCCACAAGTAAAGTAGGTGCGTCTATTGTGGCTATCCCTAGCCTTTTTGCACAGATCGGTGAAATGAAGGAATGTGTATTGCCACAATCGACTAGGGTTTTGAAGCTTTTACCTTCATAATCTAATGGAGTTTAGATCACTGAGCATTGGCGATTTGGACCCTTCTTGTGAAGAGCGGCATGAACCGTTGCCCTCTCAATGTCAATATCCATGGATGGATCTTCTTCATCGCCCAGCTCCTTGTTAGCAACACTAGAGGTTCTCCCTCTAGCCATGACAGTGGCTCCTTGGCCATGGGCGGCTCCTTGGAATGGCCCTTGGCGATGTCCTCTGCTAAGCTTGGGACATTGCCTCTTGAAGTGTTTGGGCTCGTTGCAATGGAAGCAATGTAGATTGCGGTTATTACCTTGTGTAGGAACAAAGTTGTTGACAGCATTGGTCCTAGCTTTCTTCCTTTGTCTCTGATTCTGACCCTGCACTCTCTTAGTCTGAGCCCTATACATTCCCTTGTTCTGATCCCTGTAGGGCCAAGTCTTGTTGTTCCTTGGCTTGGCTTGCACCTTCTGTATTATTGGTGCAGCTCGAATGAGTGCGTCTTGTAGGTCCGTTGGGCGCATTGATTCCAAGCAGGTGTTTATGGGTGGATTTAACCAGCACAAAACTTTGACACCTGTTGTGTCATATCCATTGGAGGCATGTACTTTAGGAGAGAAACAAACTTTGAATAATATGCATCAAGGGGTAGTCCAAGATGCTTCAATTCATAGAATTTGTTCATCTTCTGTGTGCGGTAGGCAGGTGGCAGATACCTCCCTCGCACAACTTCCTTATGCTTCTCCCAAGTGACTGTTCCTTCCAAGATCGCTTGGTCTCTGCACCATTGTTTCCACCAAAGTCTTGCTTCGCTTGTAAGCTTAAGTTTGGCGAGCATAGCTTGGTTAGCAGGTGCAGTTCCTGCTGTCTCAAAGTAGTCCTCCATGGACTTGATTCAGATCTCAACGTCAACTTGAACAGTCCTTCTCTTGCCATCGAACTCAGGTGGCTTAATTTGTTCGAGAAGGAACTTCTTCTCTTGAATCACAGCTGTACTTAGTGCAAGGGTCGGACTTGGAACCTGCACTTGGGGTTGCGCCTGGACAATAATATTTTTTTATGTTAACAACTTATCACTCGTTCCTCCTATCACATTATTATGACTTGCATAGCTTTTAGCCAAGTGATTTAATCACTTAACTCCTTTGCTGACATTTACAATCAGGATAGACAATAGTAAGAAGTCTTATTCATTCACGAGGGCATATCCCTTTGAGTACATTTATTTTGGGAAGGTAGAACAAGCTGATTAGTACATTTGTTTAGGGAAAATAGAATTGTGTTACAATCGGCTCTGCAGGGACTAAGTAATAATATTAAGTGGGGCCATGGATTTTCAGGAATCGATAAGTCATAGGAAGCTTTGGGTATCCCTTCCTTTGATACCCGTTCTTCTCATAGCGCCCTAGTACTTTGATTCTATCGACATGGATCACCCGAGTCACTTCTTCATACAAATACTTGCTCTGCTTGACTTGCCGACCGCCAATATGTAGGGTTGCGTTTGCGTGAGCTTCGACAAAGATGAATAGCTTCATGATCTTTAAATCTTCCATCCACTTGATTCTCTTTAAGTTGGTCTAAAGGTATGCAAGTCGGTGGGCTGCTATGTAGTATATTCCTGATTCGCCCGTCCATCTCCGTTATGCATACAAGGGTGAAGGATTATAGATGCAGTCCAGAATATTCATCATGCCTAGCCTCTATCAATAATCCGAAGCATGCATTGCAGTCACAAACATAACCTAGAATACCAATAATTTGTTCCATGCTTCATGACTCTGCAACCCAGCATCCATAAGTGAGTAAGGAAATGTTTTCAATAGAAAACACTGCTCTATTCCACTCATCTTCCCCTGGCTGTCCCCTTACTATTCCACTCACCTTCCCCTGGCTATCCCCTTATTCCCTTTACTTTCCTCCATTAAGTTTCTTTGTAAATCTCAGATCCCATTGGTTTGCTCTGATATCAACTGTAACGTGCCCGTTTGTCCGCTTGTGGGACACGTCTTAGCAGCCCATCGGGAGGAGTGTCTAGAAGGCTCCACCTGGGACTCGTAGGGAATGACACAGGGTTTGCGATCTAGGTCTTCCCAAGTTTGCCTTGAGTGGAAGTGTCCAGCTGTTACCACTTGGGATTGACCTGAGGTCAGGGTTTCTTTCCTATCAGCAAAGGAGCTAGCATCGAGCTCCAAATGTACCACTTTGCATAGGAAAAACAGAGTTGAAGCAGATTCATGCTGCACTTGGTTTATGGACAAATGGAAAACGAGAAGGATACGAAGGTCAACCTCTTTGCCATATGGCATAGTCCCATTCCTTTCCCCTAAAATAGAATAAATCGGAAATTCTACATTTACAGATACTAGGTCTTCATTGTCTTATTATCTCATCTTTTGAGAAAAGTTCCCAGCTAACTGGGACCACCCTTGCGTAGGACGGACCTAAGTCACGTCCACCACACTTTCCTCAGTTTGCTTTAGTTATCTAATTACCTAACACATTACGTTTTTGTCAAGATTGTGGGAGAGAAGGAAGGAGTCTCACTTGAAGCTTTCTTGCTTGCACAATGGGGGAATACACACAAGGGTGGAGGCTGAAAACAGTTTTCCTCTTCTTAGTTGTGTAAGCCAAAAGAACTCAAGTATAAAGAAATAGAAGAACCCTATATATGGGTCTCAAACCAAACTCAACTAACTAAGGTGGCATACTAACTGAGCCACGAACTAGAGTAGATAAGGATAGCTATCATGTAGCTATTATTCATGGGCGGTGTACCAACCGCGTCTGCAACTGACAAGTCGGTGACATAAATACACAACAGTCACCCTGGCGTATCACGAGTGGAGCTCGATATCTCAACACTTTTGACATGCAAAATCAGCTTTCTTAATTAAACAAATTAATCATGGGCTCCTTCACGTAACTTAGGCACTGACACAAAAACAATGCCCAGCAACTTCTTTTTCACCAATAACTGCTCTTCATTTATTAAAAAAATCATGGAGTACATCCAATATCATGCCCGAAGGCTATCCCAGCAATCTACAAGATTGCTGCTCCAAGTTCCGCCCGTTGACTAGTACACGGGCCTCGAGATCCCATCTCGAGTCAGGTCGGCCTCTTGTACGGGATTCGGAGGCAAGGGATTTACAGCTAGTGCCTCCCCTAGCACCCAAGCATCCTCCCACTCCAAGCAGTACCCACGGAGAGACCTCTCGCGGCGGGTTAGGTCCATATACCCACCGCGGCTAACAACCCCCTTGGATAGGGCCAGGCAGATAGTCAGAGGTAACTCTTCCTGCCTCTCCCTCTAGGCTTTCAACCTGAAGTATTAAGTGATTTCCTTGAATTAGTTCCTTGAGCAAAGAGATCAATTAATGTACCTAAGTACAAGCACAAACATTTCAGAGGTCGTTTGTACGACCGACTGCTAAGGTGTGAATCCTTTTTTTCCCGGATGCTCCCAACATCCGATCTTGGGTCTTTTCATGACTTGGCGAGATCCCAATAATTTCAACAAGATTACACAAGCAAATGGTCTTGGTAAGTTGACTTACACTTGCCCTTTTCCTTTGGGTTTTACCTTAGGATATCTTAGTCCCTAACTCAAGCATTAGCCCGGTCAGTCAAGGCAACGGATATGCCTTATTCACAACCTAACCAAGTGTCTTTTAATCTCTAATTCCAACCAAGCTCAAATAACACACATGGCAACACATGATTCTTCGTTGAGACTTTAAAGATGCAATCTAGATGCATGCGATCCTTCCAATTGTCTTAGTGTGGTTCTATGCAGGATTTCCCAATCAACCTTAACCATCATGCACATTGTGCATTTAGTATAGTTGTACCTCCTAAATGACTTTTATCTCTCTTTATTCCTGGCAACAAGTACTCAACCTAATGCACTAGATCATATGTGACTTGCATCTATGAAAGTCTAGGGTTTTGTCTAACGATGCAAGTGTATCTCATGAACAGAAATTAACATTTCATGTGTTTCTTTTAACCATGATTGTGAAACGTGAATTCTAAATGACTATTCATGCACTGAACTGGTTAAAAAGCTATCATTTTATGTGAAGTAAGGCGATAACCTTATCATTTTATGTGTGTAGAAGCTATAATTTCATAAAAATGCATTGGAAAAAAAGTCATATTTACACCAAAGAAAGTAATCCAAAAATAAATTTAACCCAAAGTCTCTAGATAATGAAACCCATATACTTTACCTATCCAGTAGTAAAATCCTGCAAAGAAAGCAAAAGTAGCTCCCATAGAAAATACATAATAAAAATGTGCAACCACATAATAAGTATCGTATAAAGCAATGTCTATCCCAGAATTAGCCAAAACTATACCAGTAAGAGTAAACAGAATCCTAAGACTCATTCTTGTTCCATGCACATCATCAATTCTTTCATCCCTTCCACGAGAATTAATTCCTAATTAATTTTAAAGCTTAGAACCTGGGCTTGATTTGTATGTGCGGCGTTGGTCGCTCCGCTCGCCTCTCCAACATTACCGGTAGCTTGGGCGCCTATGCTTCCCGCAACTTTCTTCTTGGCAGCCATTCACCTCGCGGAGATTGGGCAGTCCTTAACGGTTTCGGGTTGACACGTTCGGGTGGGAAAGATCACTGGATGGGGTCCATTGCCGAGAGATGTGAGAAATGCGGGATCTAGAGCATGGCAAAAACGGAAGCTATGGAGGATGGAAAAAGAAGTGTAGACTCATGATGGAAAGGACACTGTTTGTTACACAAGTGAATTAGGTTCCAAGATTGAGACTTGGACTCATAAACACAATCTTGTGTATGTGGACAATAACATTGACACTTTACTGAAATGAAAAGAGTACTATCATTGCATTAAGAAAGGAAGCAAGTACAATGCTTTATAGGAAAGTAGGAAACTGTAGTAGGCACCATTGTGCATATGGGATAAGTTAGCCTGCATATCCTTGACCCTGAGACTCCATACAAAGAGGCTATTTGAGTGTGATTGCTGATTCTCAACACCCCTCCTCAATCACAACTAGAAAAGGCACAAAGTGTGTAGAGGCTGTAATGAGAACCACCTGCAAAGTGTGGGCATACCACAGACATGGCAAAACACCAGAGGCTGTCGCAGAAAAAGCCAAGTGTGGGTACCATAAACATGGTGGACATCCAGAGGCTGTAACAGGGGCCTCACAAAGTGTACATGGACTATAATGCCAAGTTACATAAGGAGTTTACAAAGCTTATGGCAGGAAGCATTAGGGCAAGGAAAATACAAGGCTATTAAAACAGTCTATCAGAATTATGAGAGTACAAGGACTGATGAGTCTTGTCCTTCCGATCCTGGTGGTCTTCATCTTCATCTTCTTCTTCCTTTGCTCCATTTTCTTCTTCTTCTTTGACTGCGACTAGATAGGCCTTTTGGGATCTCTTTCTTGCGTGGCAGAACTTCTCGGTGTGTCCGGTCCTTTTGCAGAAGTCACAAAAGAGCTGATCCTTCTTGCCTTTCTACCTGTTGCCAACATATAATGCATGCTCATCTCTAGAGGTACTTGGTTCTTCTTTAGTTTTTAGCTTCTTTTCTTCTTCTAATAGTGATGCCTGGATATCAACAAGTTCAGGATTTGGCATGTTGATTAAAGTTGTTGATACATTATTATATTCAGGAGGCAAGCTCTTAAGTAGAACACCGATGCAAACATCTTCATCCATTTTAATGTTGATTCCTGCAAGTTGGGTTAGGAGTCCTTCCATGTAATTAAGATGTGTGGCAAGTGATGTGCTGGACTTTATTTCAAGCCTGAAGAATTCAATTAGGAGACCATACTTTGATGATTTAGATTGTGCACCGAACAGGGTGTCAAGTCTTTTCCATGTATCCTGTGAGGTCTCACAGTTATCCACATGGTGGATATAACTGTCGTCTAGCTCCAGTTTGATAATGGCCTGAGCTCTGTCATCATTCTTTTGCCAAGTAGTTGCAAGGTCCGCGTCCCGAGGTTTCTTCTCTTTGCCATTTGTGATGGCCCAGAGACCCTTTTTCATCAAGATGAGATTGATGCGGGTTTGCCAGGTGTGAAACCTGACTCCTTTGAATTGAGCATTTGGATAGTCTTTGCCCATGTTAGATTTACGGGAATAGTAGCAAATCAACTTCAGACTTATTAGATTTGAGCAACAGAAGAATTGATTGAGAGACACAAGTGCTAAAAAACACTAACTGAGTGTCAATGAATACCAGATCTGCAAAAGTCTTTTACTCTTTTAAAATCCAAGTGATCTTCCCCTTCTTGATTTGATGCTGATGCCTTCAGATCTGAGTGACAGTACTTTAATGAACTTCAGAGATTATTGCTCAGTGATTAAAATCACTGTTGATAACTTCAGTGAGAGAAACAGTGAAAAATGTCAAGATTTTGAAGCTTTGGCTATGGTGGAATTAGGGTTTCTGAGACAGGGGCCTGGTTTTTTGCTGATTGCAGGAGCTACAGTGGATCATTTTCAAAAATTTTTATATGCCTACGAAGCTGATTTCATGGGCTACCAAAGCCCTATCATAATTGTCAAAATCGTGGACAGTATGCAGCACGCAGGGGGCGCGAACAGAATCGGCGCAGTCTGGGGCAGCGACGTCGAATTTGTGCAATGCCAGAGCTGTAGCTTGCCAATGTGGTTATTTGTTGTGCCAGGATGAAGCGCCTTGAGCAGAGGAACAACTCCCTAGAAGAAATCGTGGGCTGAAATGGCCTGGTTGAAGAGTTATGGAAGCTCCAAGTAAGGTAGGTCCTGTCTGGCTAGACTGAGGTTGAAAGGAATCAAGAGAGGCTAGACAAGCAATGCCATGCCCAATTGGGCTCTGATACCATGTGAGAAATGCGGGATCTAGAGCATGGCAAAAACGGAAGCTATGGAGGATGGAAAAAGAAGTGTAGACTCATGATGGAAAGGACACTGTTTGTTACACAAGTGAATTAGGTTCCAAGATTGAGACTTGGACTCATAAACACAATCTTGTGTATGTGGACAATGACATTGACACTTTACTGAAATGAAAAGAGTACTATCTTTGCATTAAGAAAGGAAGCAAGTACAATGCTTTATAGGAAAGTAGGAAACTGCAGTAGGCACCATTGTGCATATGGGATAAGTTAGCCTGCATATCCTTGACCCTGAGACTCCATACAAAGAGGCTGTTTGAGTGTGATTGCTGATTCTCAACAAGAGAGTGGTTTGGGTGACTTGTTGCGGTTACTCTCTTTCTCTCTCTTCTTCTTCTTTTTCTCCTCTCCTCATTGTTTCTTTCTCTCACTCTTCTTCTTCTTCTTTTTTCTTACTCTCCTACTCTCTCTCCCTGTCCTTCTCTTCTTCTCCTTCTCTCTTATTCCTCTACTCTCTCTCTCTCTCCTTCTCCCTCTCCCACTTCTTTTCTCCTCCTTCCCTCTCTTTCTCTTCTTCTTCTCTTCTTCTACTTGTAATATTTCCGCGTACCCCGTACCGCAAATATTAACTTCCCGCACGCCGTGTAAACCCTGTGCAAGAGTATTCCCTACTTCGTGATTATTGGTAACCTAATCCACACCATGCACGCTCAAAAATGAGGCCTCCACGTCGAGAATTAAAGGCCGAGATTGAAGACCGTATAGCCGCGAGGAAACAACCGCTTGGGAAGGGCAATTGGATAATTCAAGGTAATTTTTTATTATTATTATCCCTTCCCCCAGCCGATGCATGGCTGGAGGAGAGGGAGTGTGGGGGGGGAATGGCCAAGGAAGAGTGAGGTTGGGCTACATGAGGGGGAGTCCTCCACGTGTGTGGAGGCCCTCTTCCCCACCCCCCCCCCCAAGGCCTATATAAACACCCCCTAGCTAGGAGGGGGGGTGCTGGAGGAGCTGGAGGGAGGTGCCGGACGTGGGAGCTGGTCGCCGTGCAGGGGGGGTGCCGGACGTGAGGGGGAGGCTGCGACAGGCTGCCATGATGGGGGGCTCGTGAAGGAGAGGCCGCAAAGGACCGTGAGGAGGCTGCCGTGGAGGGTCGTGAGGGCCGCCCAGACCTGCCACCAGCGCCACGCCAGCCACCACCAAGCCACCGTAAGGACCGCCCTGCCCCGCCCAACCGTTAGGCCGCTGCCATTCCGTCATGAACCCTCCTATCGTCGACTATTTTTCCCCCCTCCTCAATCATTATCTTTTTCCCACGTGGTTCTGGGGAGGAGAATCTTCCTAGAAGCTTCATGGAAGCTTCCAAAAACAAGGCCTAAGACCTTGTGCACATGGGGTCTATCCCGAGGGATTAAAAACCTTTCCTAAAAGCCCAAATCCTTTTTCCTCCTTAAGCTTCAAAGTGGAAGCCTATAAGCTCTTCCCAATAGTTCCCTAATACTCCTTTCCGGGGCTTTGAAGGAGAGGGAGCTACAAGCCTTCCCACTACATCCCCCATAGACCCATTCATACCCATTACAAGAGGATGGGTAATCATCCTGTTACTCACTTTTCTTGGGGGATAACTGCCAAGGAAAAGGAAAGGTTAGGTGTTTTCCTTGAAGCAAATGACCAGACAATAAACTAAAGCGACATGGTCGCTGGAACCTACCACAACAAAACCTAAAGTATTGGTAGGGTATGACCCTAACCCAAGAATGATAGGAATCTTGCCAAGTTGCAATTGATTCCGGATCGAATGCAGGTTGCATTCGGAGAAAAGGAGTCACTCCTTAACAGTTTGCCAGCTAAACGACCATTGGAAATTGATTGTGCTTGTATCAGTTTGGAAAGCACTGTTTGCATTGTTTGCTCAATGAACTAAAGGACGAAAATATATCTAAATACTTCAGGTTGAAGCCTGAAGGGAGAGGCAGCTTCAGTTACCCTCGACTGCCTGCCTGACCCTAACCAAGGGGGTTGTTAGCCGCGCCGGGAACGTGGACCGAACCCGCCGCGAGAGGTCTCTCCGTTGAGTTCTACTTGGAGCAGGAGGACGCTTGGATGCCAGAGGGGGCTCTGGCCGTAAATCCCTCGCCTTCCGGGCCCTGCACAAGAGGCTAACGTGACTCGGGATTGGATCTCGAGGCCCGCATACTAGTCTACCGGTGGAAACTTGGATTAGTGATCCCTGGTGGATTACTGGATAGCCTTCGGGCGGATTATGAATACGCCTACAGGCGGGAACTCCTTGTATTTCAAAGATAAAAGGATAAAATGATAATAAAGAAGTTGTTTGGCATTGTTTTCTTTATGTCCTGTGATAAGATTACGTGAAGGAACCAGTGCATAAGAGGGTTAATTCAAAGAAGCTGTTTGTATATGTCAAACTAATGTGGTAGGTAATTACATAACTAAAACAATCCGAGGAAAGTGCGGAGGATGGACCATGGGTCCGTCCTACAGATGGGTGGTCTCGGTTAGCCGAGAACTTTTCTCAAAGTCTTCAACGAACAGAGGATGATCGTCATCACCGAAACAAGTAACGAGGACGATGACTTAGAATTAACTATTACCCGATTCACGTTGTTTTAGGGGAACGGAATGGGACTATGCCTTATGGCAGAGAGGTCGAGCCTTGCATCCCTCTCGTTTCCCATTCTCCTTGAACCAAGTGCAGCGTGAATCCGCTTCAGACCGGGCGCTTCTGCGTAAAGTAGTTCGCTCGGGTCTGACGCTAGTTGTTGCTAGATAATGACCAAACAGGAAAACCCAAATTCAGGTCGATCCTAAGTGGGAACGGCCAGGATACTTCCGCTACGTGGTAGACGCGGAAAGACCTAGAACGCAAGTCCCGTAACATTCCATGGGAGTGCCGGGCGGAGCTTTCTAGACATCCTTCCCGATGGACTGCTAAGACGTGTCCGGGATGATTCTAGCGGACACGTTACACTACTATTTCTCTCCTCTCTCCCTCTCCCTCTTCTTCTTCTTCTTCTACCTCTCTCCTTTTCTTCTTCTCCTTCTTTCTTCTCTCCCCTTCTTCTCTTCTCTTTCTCACTCCTTCTTATCCTCTCCTTCTCCTTCCCCTTCTCTCCCTCTTGTTCTCTTCTCTCTTCCACTCCTTCTTTTCTCTCCTTCTCCTTCTCTCCCTCTTCTTCACTCTCCCACTCCTTCTTTTCCTCTCTCCTTCTCCTTCTCTCCCTCTTCTTTTCTCTCCTCACTCCTTCTTCTTCTATCTCCTCACTCCTTCTCTCCCACTACTTCCCTTTTCTCTACCACTCCTTCTTCTTCTCTCCTTCTCCTTCTCTCTCCCTCCTTCTTTCTCTTCTCTTCTTCTCTTTCTCCTTCTCTCCCTCTTCTTTTCTCTCCTCACTCCTTATTCAATCTCCTCACTCCTTCTCTGCCACTACTTCCCTTTTCTCTACCACTCCTTCTTCTCTCCTTCTCCTTCTCTCTCCCTCTTCCTCCTCTTCTCTATCTCCCTCCTTCTTTCTCTTCTCTCCTTTTCCTTCTCCTTCTCTCTTCCTCTTCCTCCTCTTCTCTGTCTCCCTCCTTCTTTCTCTTCTCTCCTTTTCCTTCTCCTTCTCTCCCTCTACTTCCCTTCTTCTTACTCTTCCTCAAGGGGCCCACGTAGCTGGTGATCAGGGGGAGGGTGGTTATGGTCGTAGTCCAGTGCCGTTTTAGTAGCACGGCGGGTGACTAGAGGGGAGTGTGGTTGTGGTCATGGCCCAGGGCCCATCCAACAGCACGGTGGGTGAACAGAGGGGGGGGTGGTTATGATCGAGCCTAGGGCCTATTTCAACAGAACGGCGGGGGGGGGGGGGGGGGGGAACACCCAGTCTCGGAAGGCCCAGGGAGAAGTATGCAACGCCTAGCAAGGGGAGGGAAAAAGCCATTAGACAGAGGCCCACGGCCCTACAACAACAGCTGATATGGGGGGAAAAGGTAGCTATCGTAGCAACTGACGGGGAGAGGGTGGTGATGTAGCCTCCTCCTTCTCTGTGTCAAGGGAGGGGAGGAGGTAGGTGGTATGGCCACCCCTCCACCTGGAGGTTGCATGCCCCATCATCCACCACTCCCACTCTCTCTCCCCCTTCCCCGACTGCTGTCGACGGGGAGAGAGACAGGAGTAAAAAAAAAATTGAACTTAATGATTTTAAAAATTTTCTTTTCCTTTCAAAATTCCAGGGGAGGGTTCCTATGGCCCATTACTAATACATAATTAATATTAGCCTTGAAAACATCAACAACATCTGCAGGCCGATTTTTAGCACTATGAAGCTGGTTAGTATGTTGCAATCCATCAACCATATCCACACGTCTATGGTACTTAGACTATAGACCATCAAACTTCTCTTGCAACAACATGTCTTTCTTATGTATCAATGCTTCCATATTCTCAGACACAAAGGATTGCTATAAAACTCCATAAGGTTGAGAAAGAGTATGAAAATCATAAACTACTCTATGATGCGAAACTGGACTGCCTTCTCTATGAGACAAAACTCCACTGCCTGCTCTGTGAGGAAAAACTCTAGAAAGTTGGACCAAATTGATTGCAATTGTGGATTTCTTTTGAACTTCAAGTGGTAAATCATTATAATCTAGTTGTACTAGTCTTCTTAATCTAAACCCATTTACTACTGGCTTGGTTATTTCACCTTGCAAAGTAGCTAACACAAAAGTACATTGACCCACATCTTTGACAACCGCATAAGGGCCAATATACCTCAACTTCAACTCTCCCATATGCTTTCCAAGCTTTGAATTATAGACCATAATAAGATCTCCCTACTTAAATATATTTTTCTTAATGTGTTTGTTTACCCATACCCTATCAAAATCCTCCTCTATTTTTGATAAAGGCTTTTGCTGCTTCTTGAGTCTCTCCATATCCGTTCTCTGACTCCCCTCAGGGTTACCATTGCTTTCTGCAACCAAGATGTCTTGCTATATGAAATCATTGTCATGCTCTATGGGGAAACTGTGGTTCTGCATGGGGTAACTATTTACTAACAATGGTAAACCTGCTGCTTGGAGCAGTAACCATGTTGCCTCTAGTAGTAACCTTATTATCTGTTGTAATAACCTTGTTTCTTACTGCAATAACCACATTTCTCGTAGCAAGGTTACAATCACCTTCATCAAGATTGTAGTTTCTTGTAACATGAATGACATCTGTTTTGTCCATTCAAGACAAATAAATACTACTGCCAACACTAAAATATCACCAGCATAAGTATGATGAGATATTATCAAATTTTGAGAACTATTTATCTCATAAAATTGACAAATAACCACAATATCCATAGAATTCTGCACTACTACTGCGTGAGGCACTGCAACAGTGACTTGCATAAAATTGATTCCAACTACTGCTGAGCCTGTGAATCCTTCTATGGCTCATCATAACCAACTTGAATTAGCATTCGAAGCCTAAATCCATTAATTGCAAGTTTAACCATGTTGCCTTGCATTATAGCCAGAATGAAAGTATCTGCAACTACAACTGCTGATAGGTAATGAACCATAGTTCTATAGTAAAACCATTTCAATGAAATATGCCAAGACTGAGAGCTCATCATATACAATGACATCCATAGTATATCATAGAGAATGAAGTTATGAAATCATAACATAATAAGTAGATTATTGCTCCAATTGCAAAGAATAATTGCATTGACTTGAGAATATATCAATGATGCTCTAGCGTTTTCATCATAATAAATCTATGGCAATGTACCACCCAATTTGGATCTTGAATAAGACGTTGCATCTTGAAAGAAATATGTAAGATAATCCACAACAACTTGTAACTATTGATTTTCAAGTACTTGGAACCAGTAATCAGCATGTGGTTGTCGTATTTGCTATTTTTGAGGTCGTTGTAGCACTTCTGGCATATTTCAGCTTGCTATAGTACATTTTGCTGCTATAGGAAGTGCAAGAATTCAGCTTGCTACTATAGGTACTGCAGAAATTCAGCTTGTTGCTACAGGGACTGTAGAAATTCAGCTTGCTACTACATGAAGTTAAGATACTGTTGTAGGAATTCAAAATTTAACAGTAAGAATATCCTCATATTCATATTCAAAATTCAACAGTAAGATCATCATGCCATTCATAAGCATCATGAAGAATATCCTCAAAAGAATCCAACTTCCCCCATGCTTTATCAATCTTTGAACTTGAAGCCTTCTTTACTGTGCTGATGAAAACCTCTTGCAGATACCATCAAACTCATTGCATAAATCAAACATGCAAAAATACATGCAAGATTTTCCTTCTTCACAAGACCCATGAACATAAGAGCAATGCTTTGAAGTATGTCCAGACTCCTATGCCGCTTAGACTCTTTTGTGTTCAGTTAGCTGACAACAATGCCATACCTAACCTCATAGATGTCATGACACAAGCTCAAAAAAAGTACGTTAGTATCTCATTACTTGGACCTAGAAACCTAGATGCAACCTCAATAGGAAAGAAGAGTGGTGGCGATGATTGACGGAGGGAAAAGAGGACTAAGGAAAAAATAACGCTCGAAATAGAGTGAGACTACATTAACAAAAGGAAAATAGGTCATTGATGCTGAAGTAGAAACATTTGCAACATATCATATAATTGAACTCTTATGACAAGTGAGAAAAAGCTCAAGAATAGAAATCCTACAAGCAACTCATAGTCCCCATATGAGGATTCTGGTGATGCGTATGAAGACTGCTATTCCATCAATAAGGAGAGCAAAGAGGAAGTTGAGACCATAGAATATGATACGGATGGAAGAGTGATTGAGAAAATCAGAGCAGATGCAACCCCAAGAGATCAACACATGTCAAGTGAGCAAAGGATTTTCCAAGATAGATTGCAATCGAGCTTGGCAAGAATGGCTAGAGGTGGTAGATTATGAGAAGAGGGATTAGTTTAGCCTTGCACCACATCATTATTTGGAGTGGAGTCAGCTTTAGAGTTGCAACCACCAGGGGAGATGTCCTCTTCTAGTGAGGATGATGAGTACAACTCTAAGTCAGAGGCAAGCTATGATATTGACCCCAAAATACCTCAACCACCTGGGACTACATACACCAAGGGGACCTTCCAGTCCACCTAAGGCATAGGAGGCTAAAGGAGGAGAAAAAGAAACAATCAAAGTCTTCAGAAGCTGAATGGTAGATTAGTGATGACTTACTAGATGCACATCTTTTTAGAATGTCCAACAAACAAGATTTATTTAGAGCAAACCTCAACCATATTGGCCGGATGACATAGTCCACATCCTCGACAATGAATTGCCAAAACGACCCATAGAAAAAGCTAGGTTAAAAAGACTAATTGTGAAGGTATAACCCTATCAATTTATTGCAAGTCAATTGTATTAGTTAGGATAGGATAGACTCTTAAGGAGATGTGTCTGTAAACACAAAATATATGATGTACTCAAGGAAGCACATGGTGGGATCATTGGAGGGTATTTCAATGGAGACACTATAGCATGCAAGATGCTCTAGTCTTAATTGTGGTGGCCAATATGCTGTTCAAAGATGCAGGTAACTTTCTCAAGCACTATGATGAGTACAGATAGACCAAAGTCCTTGCTCATAAGGACAAAATGGAGTTGACCTTGGTGATCATGCACCAGCCATTTGAGAAGTGGAAAATTGACTTCATTGATTGAATTAGCATTGTAGCACAATTCTCCCAAGCCAAATATATCATTGTTGCCACAGACTACCTCATCAAGTGGATGGAAGATCAAGCAACTCAAAAATTGATAGTAGAACCATGACCAAGTTCCTTTGGGAGTAAGTAATCTCATGGTTCTCTTGCTCCATAGAGTTGGTTCGTGATCAAGGTACACACTTGATCAATGAAGTGATCGCTCACTTGTTATCCACCTTCTTAATTTAATAATCCATAGAAAGTCCTCACTATATTATCCTCAAGCCAATGGTCAAGCCAAATCCACGAACAAGATCTTAGTGAGTGTTCTAACAAAAGTAGTATTTGCTTCACATATCGACTGGGACAACAAGCTCATGGTAGCTTTATGGGTGTATAGGATGGTCTACAAAACAACCATAGGATAGACTGCATTCAGATTGACCTAAAAAATTGAAGCTATTATACCAATAGATTTCTTGGTTCCAAGCTTGAGAATAGTAGCCCAAGAGAGATAGAAGGACCAAGAATCATGGACGAATTGGCTAGTTGAGCTAGAATGCCTATCTGAGACTTGTGTCATTGCAAGCCATGCTCTAATTTGTGAAAAGGCACGATGTAAGAGTTGGTTTGACAAATATGTCAAACAATACGACTTTGGAAAAGGAGATCTAGTCTTGCTATACTCTATCAAGAAACACAAGCAGAAAATGGAATTTAGGGGATTGGGACCTTTCAAGTTTTGGAATATCTATAGAATGGGGAATGTGGAACTTGAAACCCTAGAAGGAGAGGGGATAGGTTTTTTCAATGGAATTCACATAAAATTTTATTACTCTCCATCGCATCCACCTCATGAACCTCTAATAATAGAATCACCAATGAACATGAGGGTTGGAACCATCACTAAATTTGAGGAGGCAGATGAGGAAGTAGTAGCATGAGTCTACTTGCGAATACTGGTAACCGTTCAAAAGGCATGAACCCTTGTGTTAATTGATGAGAGAACCAACTCTAATATCTTAATGCATGAACACTGGACTACCATAGGTCAACCCCTAATTGCAACTAACCAATGTGAAACTTAGCCCATTTCAGGGGCAGTTCTATCCACTCTTGGAAAAATGCAAACTAATGGTTTTTATTGATACTGAAAGCCTACTCATCATCTTTTACATGGGGCCTAACAAGCAAAGTGTTGGTAAGGAATCATTGATGGGGTATGTGTTCAAAAAACAAGCTAATTGTAATGTTCACTATGACTCGCAGTGCATCTACCTTGCCATTGGTAATGTTAGAATAGTAAGGGCTTTCAGCAAGGGCACTGCGGCCATTCAAAAGCCTATAGTGCCGCTGGTAGTTAGCCAAACCTAGTGTCAACTGTGAGGAGGGGGTAGTCTACCACAATGTATGCCCATTGCAAAGTGCCACCGAACTCTAGAATCCACACCCAAAGCTATGACCCAAACACTCAAGTGGATCCCCAAGCATAGACCATAGTCTCACAAACGTCAATTAGTGGGAGTGCATAGTTTTCGTGCCTCAAACTCTAGGCAACAATGGCGGAGTTGGCACTCCTATAGTTCACATGTGATTGAGAAGCACTGGGTTCCAAAAGCCCTGCTATGAGCCCAAGGCTACTATTAAGGTATCACCTTGATGTGGCTACCCAAACTCTCCAATGCCATGTATAATCCTCAATCTCATGCTCCAAAAATCAAAGTCCAGAAATGTTAACCGAAATAGGGGAGGAGCACAACTGGAGCCCCAAGAGAGACACCAAGGAAAATGGGTTTCTACTGCAAGAAAATCTATCTTGTAACATCAACAAGCTTTTGTTTCATTCTTTTGAGAACCACAATAAGGAAAAGAACAAATCTTCACGCATCATCATAATCTTCAACATCTTCATAGAATCCATCAATATGACAAGAAACACAAAATAAAGATACCACTTTTGAACGGAAATAATCACATAGTATTCATCTTCATTGTCTTCATAGTTCTCTCTCTCAATCTCTCATAGACGGATACATTGTTTTCATAGAATTATATATATATATATATATATATATATATATATATCTTAATCAATAGTACATCATCTCCTCACTACAATAATCAATAATGACTCTCAATAATCCTTCTTAGGTTGTGGATGCACCTCCCAAGAGGTATGGGAGGTATGAAAGGGCGCCAGAGCCACTACAGTGTCTCTTCATAACTCACTACTATCACTTCACTTTAGTCTTCTCTTGAGTCTTCAACACCTACTTCTTCCACTTTCTTGAGCTCTTTTGAACTTAGATTCATCCTTTCCAAAAGTTACAAAATTTTTCCAAAGTCACATAGATGATTACGAAAATGATCCATGGATAAGGATTCATATGCAAAAGATTTTGGAGGATTCTGAAAGAATTGAAGGCAGCACATCCTTTCTAGCAAAACAAGGTATCTGCTAGGCAGACAAAGGGTATTATAATATAGGTCATCCAGTTGTTGGGAATCAATATTCACATTGACATTCAAAAAAAGCTTTGGAATGGCCTTTTGATCATTATGGAAAAGCCTATGCATATATGCTAGGTACCAAGAAAAGTTGGCTGTCAATCTCACTGAAGGATCTAGAGATTGTGAATATTATTGGGCAAAATGGAGATAATTTTGGTACAGTTGACTAGAAATTTTCTAGTCCCTTGGAATTAATGGCCAATTAATCTATGGTCTCGTAAGAGAATCAGTTGAGCTCCATCCTCGTCTTCTTGGAATTTGTTGATCAAATCATTTATATCCACTAACCAACTAAGAGGGTTGAGAAATAGAAGTGGTAGGAGATGGAAGAGGAATGAGTGAAAGAGGATGAAGAGATGGGTAGGAAAATCATAAAATGAGGGATAAGCTAAAGAATGATTAGATGAGAATTTAGGCGAATCAATTAAGAAAATTGTTAATTGATAAGCAGGAAAAGTGGAAGGAATATGGATAGACGGGGAAGGACAAGGCAGTGAAGGTGAAAAAACTTGATCTTTAATGAAAGAACAAAATGTAAAAATTGGAATTTGAGGAGCACCCTGAGGTTGGAAAAGAAGAGATAAGATGGCTGCTGAGTTGGATTGATAAAGGGAAAAATAAGCATCATATTGATGGGCCATTTGTTGATAATAAAATAAGCTAGGAATAGAGGGACCGAAAATAGATCCTCGATAGTAGGCATCAAAGAAGGATGAATCAAATGGATGATTATTGGAAAGATAAGCTAAAATATCCACCCTCAGTTGGGGTTACTGTTCTGCACATGTGTAGAGGCTTTATTCTATCGTTGATTCAAGACTACAGAATCAATCATTGAATGCCATAAAGTGTCAGGGCAAGCAGCCACTTTAGAAGAATAGCACTGGAACATTTCATCTATCCTCAACTCCAAATTTTTGACATATAAGGAAGCTTGTAAGACCACATCCCCTACAGCCAGATCTTCATCTCATCTAGAATCAACAGATCACCTCGTAAATACATATAAGACAACAACATTGTATTTGAAGTCACAGAATCTTCAAAGACCATACGGACTTCTTCTATCTAGCAAATCAGAAGCCCAGGCTCCACTCCAATCATCCCCTGGAAAAGGTAGATCCATTGTTGAGAGCTTAATATAGAAGGCCAACTTCTACAACTGATAGTGGAAAAAAAAGGAATGGTCAGGAGGAATATACTCTTGAAATTGCTCAAATGAAGACCATAATAAGTCCATCCTTGATTGAAGCCTTTCCACTTTAGCTTGAAACAATGGACATAATGTGGCATATCGTTGGAGAACTGCCAAGTCCACATGGGTCAAAGAAGAAACTGGATGTGCAATAGGGCTCTATGAAGAAGAACATGACTAGACCAGTTGCTCGTTAAGCTGCTGAATTTGGATTCTGTTATGGTCTAAGGAGGTATTGGCTATCTTAAGTTCCTCTATTTGGGTGGCTAGCAAAGCCTGAAACTCGTGAGGTTCCTGTAGCAATTGATCTCGTTCCTCAGTCACATTAACCACTTGGTTTTTAGTGTCAGTCAATTGAGTGTGCAAACTAGAAATATCCATTTTCTGAGCATCAATGATCTTAGTCTGTTGCTCCATTTGGGTACAAAGATCAAAAAAATGTTTATGAGCAGAAGCTAGCTCTACAATTGCTTTTGTAAGCTCGTCTTTGGTTTGTTGGACTTCATCATAGCAAGAGGAATAGAGTTATTGGCTACATGCAGTTATTGAGAGCTCAATAGAATGTTGAACATCTTGACATAGAAAGGGAAATACATCTCTAGCTACCAAGTGTTGTACTGAAGGGATGGAAATCTCTAGAGTGCCCTCACGATGTGCTTTGAAAAGATTCAGTGTTGTGAGGAAAGTTGGTAGGTGGTTGCTAGATTGATCAAAGAATGGAGACTGGAGGAGGAGCTGGGGCTGATTGAGCCACTCATTTTAAGCCTTTCCTCTGAATTATCACAGGAGGGATAGGATCAAGATCCTCAATGGCGACATCAGAGTGTTCAGTAGGGGGAGGAGCTTCTCGTGGATCAACTATCAAGGTAGGAACTTCATTCGAAGGGGCGGCATATGCCAAAAAGACAGAAAGGTAGGAACCAAATGTAACATTAGTTACATTACCCCCTGTGGCTTTAACAAAGTGTTGATCCATTTTTGACAAAAGGTAGAAACTCCAATCAATCATTATGCCTTTCAACACCATTCTAGAAGCTGTAAACAACTCCTTTGAAAGGTAATTAGAGGGTGTCTTGGTAGGCATAAACCTGTCCTGAAGGAACTGGCATAGCTGCTTCCACATAAGATTGGAGATCATGTAGACATTGATGCCAGAAGTGGTAAGAACCTTCTTGGGATCCAACACATTTTGTGTCTGCTTCTGCAACAATTTAAGGATATCCTCATTCGAGAACAGTTGTCGAGCACTAGGGAAAGAGTCTCCCCGAAAGGGTAAAGACAAAACCTTGCCTAAACATTTAGGCGTCAATTGGACAACTGTTCCTCTGGCAAGACCAGACCTCTTACTATAAGAGGCTAGAAACTAACCACAAGTATCAGTATTCTCTAGAATGAGTGACAATGAGAGTGCGATGGACTTGGCTAAGCCTGCTTTGCCAATAAGTTCGGACTCCAGTAATAAAGAATAATCGTGAGACACCAATGGGACGTACTGAATTGGAGGAGGAGCTTGAGGTGCCATTCAGATAGATTACACATACACCACACACAAAAACAATCACAGTGAATGCCTGCAAAACAACATAAAAACCATAAATAAGAAATCAACCGTAATAAACACACAAAGACGTGACTGACTGACTGACCACCCTAAATAATCCACATCATCCTATGAAAAAATTTCGGCATGACTTCTATACATATGCGACCGAAAGCTTCATCCTGAATCCCTATATCAAGAAAAAAAGAAAACTATAGACCATACCCATAATCATATCATAGAAACCAAACCATAATACAACAACAATCCACTCATAACATGACCATAACTTCGATAAGCAATTACAACTCGAAAGACTGCACGTGCCCATCCCACGAAGCGCATTTTATTGAAAATGAGAATAAGTGCAGGGAGGGGAATGAGTTTGAATGAATGTTTTGTTTTAAGAAAGTATTTAAAAATGGGTAAAATTTTATTAGGCACTAAACCTTAACAAGAAAACGACGGTTCTTTCTTAAAATGTTATTTACAAATTATTAGGGTGAAGCCGTGCTTTAAACGAAACCTGGACTCTGTGTCCCAAACTAAGGTCTCTAAATGCAAATTCATTGATTAAAAATTAAGTGTGTGTTTAGCACTTTTTGTGTAGTGCATGCACTTGTGATGCCGGGTTCATTTTTAAATAAACTTAGATGTGTATGTAGTGCACAAAACGCATGCTAAGTGAACAACTAGTTCATGTTATTTTATTAGAAAAATGTGTGTTTGAAGCGAGCACACATGGAAAAGTGGGTGGTGAAAGTTCATTTTAACAATTAACTATGGTTATGGGGTGACCAAAAATAAATAAAGCAAGAAAAAAAAAACCTAACAGGGGTATGTATGTAGGAAACTGAGGGCACATGGAGTAGTTCCAAGATGCAATGAGTCCAACAAAAAAGCAAAAGCCACTAATTGGAAAAAAAAATGGAACATCTTTTTAAAAATATATATATATCAAGGCAAGGTTAGTGGGGTCCTATGTAGTTTGGTTAGTTGTGATTAGTGTTTGTATGGGTTGTGTTTTTTTGGGTTTGTTGTTTTTGTTTTATTGTATTTGTTTTGTTTGGTTGTGTATTTGTATGGGTTGTGTTTTCTGGGTTGGGTTGTTTTTGTTTTGTTGTATTTGTTTTTTTTTAAATTGTTGGCAAAATTGATAAAATGGGACACATAAATATGTTGTGCATTTTTATGGTGAGGTTTCAATAATCATCAACTGTCAACAATGTGTCTGTATTTGTCAGCATTTTTAGCATATTTTTAGAATGTAAAATGAAATTTCTATGAATTTAGATAAAATTTAATATTTTGGCCTTAAAATAATACAGTGATCATGTGTCAAGGCATTTTCAGCTTATAGAATATTTCAAAAGTAGTTAAATGCATTGATGAAATTTTGTGTGATTTTTTTGAATTTAATTCTGATTTTTATTGATTTTTAGTGAATTTTACTCCATTTTCAATGAATTTTGAAGGATTTAAGGGTTGTTAATTTTCTACAATTAATTCTATGCATGGCAACCTGCAAAATAAACCCAAAAAAAATCCCAATTTGGTAAGGAAAATTTTAGCTATTTTTCTAGTTTTTAATTGAATTTTTATGAATTTTCAAGATTTTTAGTGTTTTTTTGGGTGTTAATGGGTTTTTGAAAACTAAATAAATTTTTAAAAAAGAGATACCTGAGCTACGTGTGAACAAGTGCATGTGAACGGATGAGCATGCACCACTACATGGACAAATCTAGACGCGCATCCACGTGCGTGAACTTGTATGGACGACTTCCAGACACGACACGAGCGCACCCGCCGCGACGTGCCCAAACACCCTCGCGAATGCCTGCAAGCAGTGTTGTGGGAGTAGGGATTGGAATTGACTAGGGTGGTCGCGGAAATCGAGGGGAAGGAGAGTTGATGCCGTGGGTGGTTGCGGTTTGTTGCAGGGGGTGGTTCTTGTGAGTGTTGGCAAGGGAACAAGGGCCAAGGGGGGTGCCTTTTTTTCTTTGGTTTTTAGGGGGGGTGGGGTAGGGGTTAATGGGAGGGGGGTTGGGCAGGCAGGGGGTGGGGAAGGGGGTGGCAGGTACGGGGGTTGAAGGATGGGAGGGGGGGTATGGCAGGTGGCGGATGGCGTTGAGACAGTAGCGAGAAGGCGGCGCGTCGCTGAGACCACGAGCGGCGGCTGACAGCGAAGTAGCGGCAGCTAGGGCACGGCGGCGCTAGTGAACAGTAAGGAGGCATCAACAACGCGGTGGCGCGGAGGCGGAGAAAGGGTGGTTGGCAGGGAGGAGGAAGGAGGTGTAACGTGTCCCCTAGTATCATCCAGGACACATCTTAGTAGCCCATCGGAAAGGATGTCTAGAAAGCTCCGCCCGGCACTCCCATGGAATGTTACAGGTTTTGTGATCTAGTTCTTCTCGCATCTGCCATGTAGCGGAAGTATCCTGGCCGTTCCCACTTAGGATCGACCGGAATTAGGGTTTTCCTAATGGGTCATTAGCTAACAACAACTAGCGTCAGACCCGAGCGAACTACTTTACGTAGAAACGCCAGGTCCGAAGTGGATTCACGCTGCACTTGGTTCAAGGAGAATGGGAAACGAGAGGGATGCAAAGCTCAACCTCTCTGCCATAAGGCATAGTCCCATTCCATTCCCCTAAAATAGTGTAAATCGGGTAAGACGTAACTCTAGGTCATCGTTCTCGTTATTCTTTTTGATGATGATGATCATTCCGCTGTTCTTCGAGATTTTTGAGAAAAGTTCCCGGCTAACCGGGACCACCCAACCGTAGGACGGTCCCATGGCCCATCCTCCGCACTTTCCTTGGTTTGTTTTAGTTATGTAATTATCTAACACATTAATTTGACATATAACAGTCAGTTTCTTTAATTAATCCCTTTAAGCACTGGTTCTTTCACGTAATCTTATCACGTGACATAGAAAAACAATATCAAGCAAGTTCTTTTAACATTTCATCATTTTATCTTTGAAATACAAGGAGTTCCGCCCGTAGGCTTGTCCATAATCTGCCGAAGGCTATCCAGTAATCTCTAGGGATCACTATTCCAAGCTTCCGCCCGTCAACTAGTATGCGGGCCTTAAGATCCAATCCCGAGTCACGTTAGCCTCTTGTGTAGGACCTGGAAGGGGAGGGATTTACGGCCAGAGCCGCCCTTGGCACCCAAGCGTCCTCGTGCTCCAAGTAGAACTCAACGGAGAGACCTCTTGCGGCGGGTTCGGTCCACGTTCTCGGCACGGTCAACAACCCCCTTGGTTAGGGTCAGGCAGGCAGTCGGGGGTAACTGAAGCTGCCTCTCCCTTCAGGCCTTTAACCTGAAGTATAGGTACTCATTTAATTTGTAATTCATAATTCAAACAGAGCTCTAAAATCTCTAGCAAGCAGAAACATTTCCGTTAATCAACCGAGTTTTTTGGCAAACTGCTAAGGAAGTGTTCTTTTCTTTTGAGTGTAACAGCACTCGTTCCCAAGGTGTCTTGTAAATTGGCAAGATCTTTTACATTCCGGTGTAGGGCATACCCAATTTGGTTAACCCTAAGTGCCTTAGATATGCTAGTTTCCGATTTACAACTCTCCTTATTTAGAAGGATATCCAAAATTACGTCTTTTTGCAAGATAACTTGCGTAGGGATCTGTCGTCCTTGATGAGGGTTTTTACCCTTTTTTCTTGTGAATCAATTACAAGACTAAATGATTTCATACTTGTTGCACAAGTCCTGCGATGGAATAATCTGTTTGGATTCTTTAAGCTGACGTATGTCAGGCCCAGGGTTTCTTCTTTTAAGAACCTTAGGGACAAACCCTAGTTCCTTACCTTTACGAATTGATTGTCCCTACAGTAAGGAAAGTAGTCAAGTGTTTAGGGTATGAATGTTTCTATGTTTAGATTGGTTCAGTTATCTTTTGGAAGGTAATATTAATCGTCTTGTCATGGTTTTGTTATCCTTGTGACAATTTACTTTCCCAATCAATACAGTTTAATTTAACTTCCGTTTTCCTTAAAGATGAGCTCATGCCAACTAACAACACTTGCCTTGCTAAGATGTGCAAATATTCAAGATAACTTCCTAGTAATTTGAGCATCGAAAGAAACCTTTCATGAATTTAACCATTTACAACGATTCGTTGCGAGAGGAATAAGACTAATGGTGCAAGATATAATTTCTACACCTTAGGATTAACTAAAATATACTACTATAGTAAATGGTTAATCTTGCTCATAATTTATAATGCTTGATGCAATTTGAAGAAAGGTAAGTTCTATTTATTCATAAGCTAAACTCCTTCGTTACAAATAACTCAAACAAATATATCCTATCCTTAACAATTTTTGCACGATCGTCTTAAAACTGAATTAAAGCCAAGAAGAAAAACCTGGCTTTGAGGTGAGATATCCACATGGATACCGGGGGATGACCCTCCCGCAGCTACACCTTGGACTTTCTTTGGCGGCATCGTAGTTCGAATGTGAGATAGCCTTTTCCTCTTTCTTCTGGAATTCCACCGTCTTCTCCTGCCTTCCCTTTCTTTTGTCTTTTTCCCACTCTTCCTCCTTCACTCCTTGTTTTCACTCCCTTTACTTTCCCTCCCTATCTTTTATCTCACAGCTATTTTTCCCTTACGGGATACCATTCGAGGCCATGATGATGGTTTGGATTTTTAGGTTCGGGGGGAAAATAATAATGGGGATACGGGGGGATTAGGAAAAAAACTTAGGGAGTTGTGGGAAAATGAGAGTTATGAGGGGGGTTGAAGAAGGGTTAAAAGGGTTATAAGGGGGTGAAAAAGGTCTTAGGGGAATTAAAACTTGGGGGGTAGGTTCCCAAAGTCTAAGGGAGGGTTTAAGGGGAAAAGTGAATGTAAAAATCCTAGGGGGGTTTAAAACCGGGGGGGGGGGGGGGGGGAACAAAGGGGGTTTAGGGAGGATTAAACCCGAGGGGGGAAACAATGGGGGCTTAGGGGGGAATTAAATCCGAGGGGGGGGGGGGGGAACAAAGGGGGTTTAGAGGGGAATTAAACCCGGGGGGGGGAACAAAGGGGGTTTAGGGAGGATTAAACCCGGGGGGGAAACAATGGGGGCTTAGGGGGGAGATAAACCGGGAGGGGAAACAAGGGGGCTTAGGGGGGGGATTAAACCCGGGGGGGGGGGGGGGGGGGGGGGAAGGGGCCTAAGGGAAATTTAAAACATGGGGGGAGAAAGGCCCTTTTGGGGTAAAACCTTTTTTGGGGGAAAGGGGGCTTAAGAAGGCCCCTTGGAAGCTTCCAAGGGCCTTCTGGAAGCTTTACGAAGGCACGTGGGGGGTGGAGGGGAGGGGTTTCAGAGTCGTGCGTCGACGGTGATGTCCAGGTGGCCGAAAAATTGTGGCGGATCCTCCCAGCACGCGCGCTATGTCATTCGGCTCTCCCTCCCTCATGCCCTCTCTCTCTCTCTCAGCACGATGTTGTGGCGGCACTCTTCTCTTCACGACCACCCTCCACATTCACGGCAGTGTTGTCTTCTTCATCCTTCGGCGGCTTTAGCCTCCTTTTTTTTTTTCCAGTGGCCCCCCCTCGTTTAAATAGTGGAGGGGAGGGGGATCTTCCCTCCTTGCGTGTCGACACGCATGTCCTCCCTCCCTCCATAAGGCTCCAACAAGGAGCTTAATGTCTCCTACTATTTCCCTCCCCCTCCAGCTCGTCAGTCGGCTGGAGGGATAAGGGGGGAAATAAAAAAAAATTCCATTAATCCAATTCATTTTATTTTTTTTAAACGCAGAATATTACAGGAGGGTGGTCGGCAAAGAGGAGGAAGGGGAGGAAGGGGGAAGAAGGAAGGAGGAGGAGGAGATGCGAGAGGAGGGGGAAGGGGACAAGGAGGTTGGAGGGAGGAGATGGTGGAAGGAGAAGGAGGAGGAGGAGGAGGAGGAGGAAGATGAAGAAGAAGCACATACATAGGGAGAGAGGGGAGAGAGAGGGAGGGGTTGGGGAGAGAGAAGAAGAAAGAGAGAGAGAAAGAAGAGGAGAGAGAAGAGGGAGGAAGGAGAGGGGGAAACCATGGGGGGGTAAAATGTTTTTTAAAATGTAAACAAAAAAAGAAATAATAAGAATAAGAATAAAATAATAAAAAAGTAAAGCAAGGGAGCCTGCCCCCTCGTCCCGCACATAAGTGCAAGGCGAGGTAAAAAAATTTGCAGTGGTGGGAAGCAATGGGGGTCGGGACAGTGGTGCGGGTGCAGAAGGATGCGACGGACGCGACGTCAGGATTAAAATGGAAAAAAAAATGGTGGTCATGTGCGACAAGAGAGGCACAATAGGCGTAAATTAGTCGAAAAATTTCATAAAACCCAAACCGTGTGCTAGAACGAAATGCGGAAAAAAGGAAAATTGTGTCAGAAGTCAAGGGGGAGATAGTGGAAGAAGGCAACAGGGTGTCCAAGAACAATTCATGGCGTTCACATTGAAAAGACACAAAAATCGGGCCCGAAAATGCATATGAAAATTAACATCGAAAAATCTGTGCACTAAAAGAAAGCGTGGGAAAAATGAAAAATGTGCGAAAAGTCATGCCGGACATGCCGATCATGTCAGGACATAGTTCCGACAATGATAAGACCTGTTCACATGGAAAAAACCCAAAAATCACCCCTGAAATGGGACACAAAAATTAATATAAAAAGAACCAGGCACCAGAATGAAGGGCAGTAAAAGGGAAGAATGTCTGAAAAACTGAGGGTCATAGGACTATCATGTTAGAATGTAGTTCCGAGGGGGGTGAGGGGATGGTCACATGGATAAAACAAGAAGATAGAGCTTAAAAACTCCAATAAAAATTAATAATAATAAATCCAGAGGTCGAAACAGGGTGGAGGAAAAAGGAGAATTGTACAAGAAGGGTGGCTGGACAAGGAGTTGCTAATGAAAAGGAGGATGATTGACCCACTCAGCAATAGTAGCAAAGGAACTTTGAGTGAGAGGATAGTCAGCAAGTAGCAAAGCTTAAAGCTAACAAGCCAAGGTAAGAGAAGGAAGATCACTCTTCTTTGTGATAATGGTAGAGAATAGTGGAAGCCCCATCATTGAGAAGCTCGATAAGAACAACTACCCTTCATGGAAGTTCAGTGTCACGAACTTCCTTATTGGAAAAGGTCTCTACGAGTTTGTTTCAGGTGAAGAAAGGAGCCGGAGGTGAGTGATCCTCCAACTGCAGAAGAGACAAAGGCACAGAAGGAATGGAATGCAAAAGACAAGTTCATGTATTCGCTATCTGCAGTAATTAACAATAATATGCTGGGACATATTAGAAATGCAGAGAATTCATATGTAGCTTGGACCATACTTGAAAGTATGTTTTCTGTAAATACAAAGGTACGAAAAATTCAACTCAAGCAAGAGTTGAATACATTGAAGAAAGGGAATATGTCTATCAATGAGTATGCACTGAAGGTAAGGAGCATTGCAGATGCATTGGCAGCGATTTATGCAATGCCCGATGATGATGATTTGGTGTTGTCTACCTTGGGTGGACTTAACAATGAAAGCTTGGAGGTCTTTTGTAACTTCCCTATATGTCAGAAAGCCATTTCTAGATTTCAATGAGTTGGTCTCCCTTATGATCACTGAAGAGATCAACATGTAGAGTGAGACATCTGAAAGAAGTGGTGAACAGGTCCAAGCTTTCTACTCTAGTTCAGGTAGGGGACGTGGCAGGTTCTCTTCAAGAGGCCGTAGTACAGGACGTGGTAGTGACAACTAGCAAAACATATTGAATCAGCAATTTGGCGATATGCAGGTTTCAGGAGGTCATGGTAACTGTAGAGGTAGGGGGAGCTTTAGAGGAAGAGGTGGATGGAATAATAGAGGTTCTAACAACTCTGGTATTGTGTGTCACTACTGTGGCAAAACAGGTCATATTGCAGCCCAATGTTATGCTAAGAAAGATGATATTCACAGTGGTAAGTTGCAGCAAGGAAACTATGCATCGTCTTCACGATAGAATGAAGACAAAAATGAATGTCTGTTTGTTATGCAGCATATGCTGAACGCTGCTACAGGAAAGGGAACACATGATGATGTTTGGTATGTTGATTCAGGTGCATCCAATCATATGACCAGCCATGTAGAAAGGTTTGGAGAGATGCAGGATTTGCAAAATGCAGGTTATGTGCAGACGGGTGATGATTCATGCACCCAATTTCACACATTGGAAAAGTTTCTTATCCTTGCATGATGGTAAGACAAAGAGTCTTTCAAATGTATTACATGTGTCATCTATTACAAAGAACTTGGTGTCAGTCGGTCAAATGGTAGAGCAAGGGCTGCAAGTCAGATTTAGTGCAAAGGGCTTCTTAGTAGAAGACTTCAATGATAAGTGCAAGTTGGTAGCAAAGGGAAGTAGAGTTGGACGTATGTTTACTCTGGATGCTGGAATTCTTACTATGAATGCTGCTATGTATGCTAAAGGAAAAGGTGTTGTTCCAGATATTGAAATTTGGCACAAACGCATTGGACATGTAAATGTACAAAGGCTGAAATTAATGCAGTCCAAAGGGTTGGTGGTTATAGGTTTGCCTACATTTAGAGTTGTAGAATTTTATAAGGTATGCGAAGCATGGGAGTTTGGTAAGGAGGCAAGACAACCCTTTTCACATGACAGAGATGTAAGTAGAAATATCCTTGATGTTGTGCATATAGACACTTGGGGGCCTACACAAAATGTATCTCTTGGAGGCAGTTCATACTTTGTCACATTCATTGATGATTGTTCTAGAAAGCTGTGGGTATATTTTATGAAGGAAAAGAGTGAAGCGTTTGAGCACTTTAGAACTTTCAAGGCTACATTTGAAAGAGAAACAAGCTTGAAAGTAAAGTGCTTGAGGTTAGATGGAGGGGGAGAGTACCTCTCGAATGAGTTCAGGGATTTTCTGAGGTCTCATGGGATAAAGAGATAGTTCACATGCAGATATACCCCACAGCAAAATGGGGTTGCAGAAAGGAAAAACATGCATATTGCAGAAGTTGCACGCACCTTGACGGCTGAAAAGAATATGCCTAAGCATTTTTGGTCTGAGGCTATTCATACTGCTGTTTATATTATGAACAGAACTCCCACAGCTGCAGTTCATGGGATGACTCTTGAAGAATGCTTTACTGGCAAGAATCTTGATGTATCGCACTTGAAGGTATTTGGCTGTGTTGCATACGTTCATGTGCCAGATGTGCTACAGAAGAAGCTTGATCCAAAGGCAAAAAGATATGTTTTTATTGGATACTCTTTAGAGCAAAAAGGGTATCGCTGTTATAACCCTATCACATGTAAGTTCAGAGTGATCAGGGATGTTATCTTTGATGAAATGAGTAGTTGGTATGCATCTAGTGGTGATGCATTGGATGATGATGATGATCATGACACTCATGTGCATGTTGAAAAGCAAGAATCATGGACTCTTAGTGGACCAGAGACATCATCTGGTAGTCCTTGGTCTAGGAGACTAAGGAGTACCTCTATATCTTCAGGTGCATCTAGTAGCACTATAGGTAAAGACAAAGGAAAGAATAAAGTGTCAGATGGCATTGATGCAATTCTTGATGGAGACTCCAGTGGCTCAGAGAGCTTGGATGATAAGCTTGGTATTCCTTCTGTCAGGACACCAGGTGTACAGAGAGCTCATAGTAATGTAAAGGCTCCATTGAGTGATCCGGTGGTACGCAGATCTAGCAGGGTCAGATACCCTGTTAAAAGATTTGGTTTTGAAGGTTATGTAGCTCACCATTATGCTTATATGGTGAAACTAGTTGAGGATATTGAGCCCACATGTTTTGAGGAGGCTGTTGGTCATGCTCATTGGGATGTAGCAATGGATGAGGAGATGGCTGCATTAGAGGCCAATAAGACTTGGGATCTAGTATCATTGCCAAAGGGCAAGAAAGCTATTGGATGTAAGTGGGTTTATAAGATTAAGCACAATGCAGATGGTTCTATTAGTAGGTACAAAGCTAGGCTGGTTGCAAAAGGCTATGCCCAGACATATGGCATAGATTATGAAGAAATCTTCAGTCCAATTGCTAAGATGGCAATTGTCAGATGTATAATTGCTTTGGCAGCAACCAAAGGTTGGAGGTTGCAGCAAATGGATGTGAAGAATGCCTTATTGCATGGTGATTTTCAGGAAGAAGTGTATATGGATCAACCAGTAGGTTATGAAGATTTAGAGCATCCCACGTATGTGTGTAGGTTGAAGAAGGCACTCTATGGCCTCAAGCAAGCACCTAGAGCATGGTCTGACAAGATCAGAGAGTATCTTGTCAATATTGGCTTTTATGTTTCTGATGCTGATCACTCACTTTATGTGAGAAAGGGAGATGCAGGTTTGGTCATCATAGTCATCTATGTGGATGACTTGATTATTACAGGTGATAGTGATAGAGGGATTGCTGAAGTCAAGGATTTTTTGAAGAAGAAGTTTGAGATGAAGGATTTAGGTGAGCTAAGGTACTTCCTTGGCATTGAGGTGATTAGATGTGATGATGGTATATGGCTGTCCCAAAGACAGTATGGCTTGGATATGTTGTCCAAGTATGCTATGATAGCATGCAAACCACTTTCAGTCCCTCTGGAGCAGAATGTAAAGTTGAGTGCTGATGTTGGGAATGAGATAGAAGACCCTACTATGTTCAGGAGGATAGTGGGGAGTTTGATCTACATGACCATTGCAAGGCCAGACTTGAGCTATGTTGTTGGTCTTGTGAGTTAGTTTATGCAAGTACCTAGAAAAACACATTTGGATGCAGTCAGATACATATTAAGGTATGTGAAGTCCACATTACATTATGGACTTTTCTATGAGGCAGGTACACATGTACAGGTGTTTGGATACACAGATGCAGATTGGGCTGGTAGTATGTCTGATAGAAGATCTACCAGTGGATACATGTTCTCTCTTCGTAGTGTAGCAATTGCTTGGAGCAGCAAAAAGCAATCTACCGTTGCTTTTTCTAGAGGCCGAGTATAGAGGTGCTATTGTTGCAGCATGTGAGGTAGTATGGCTACAAAAGTTAATGGCTAATTTGGATGTGCAGGTGGAAGGTCCAGTTGTCATTTATTGTGACAACATGAGCACTATACAGTTGGCTAGGAACCCTGTGTTCCATGCCAGGACAAAACATATTGAGGTACATGTCAAGAATCGCGTGGTGGGGGGACTTGCTCAAGATGTTGTGCTGAACACACATAGAATGCACAAGGAGAAGCTCACTCAAGAGACAAGAAGAGAGATGGAGGCCAAAACGTTTTCTTGCTGGTTTTTTC